>NC_050487.2:311406-622812 GCF_012460135.2 Molothrus ater
AGTTCATTTAGGTCTCTTTTCTTTGTCCAGCATCTTCAGGAACTAAGTTGTTTCCTTTTAAAGCCAAACTGGTGCTTTCTTTTTTTCTTCTCCCATTGCACTCAGTGTAGTCAGTGCCTCAGACTGGTTTTGACACAAAATTTGTTACAGACATTAGCTGATGGCCATTGTGCTGTATATCACAATACAGATGGTTTGGGTGCTTCAGTGGCTGGTAGAAGCTTTAATGACTAAACTACAGATTTTGTTGCCTCTCGGGATTTTAAAGCTTAAACACTTGTTTCCAAAATTACTTGTAGCTGGAATTCCTGGTGACAGTTTCAGCCCTGGGGGCAATTCATTTCACCAGGAAACCTCTAGGTGAAGAGATGGACATGTGACAAGCAAATCAATTCCTTGTTCTGCAAATGCAGTTTCATGCCAGTCACTTTAATACAATAGTATGTAGGTAGGGTTTGGCTTGCAAGGGTCTCATCACTAAAGAAATAATTTTCTGTGTAGGTGCACAGCCTCCTATAGATGCTGAAAACCACACAGTGTTTGTGTTTTCACTGCCTGCTGTTGGGTATGCAAAACCAATTCTTTCCAGTTCAAATACATTATTCACCCTGGGTTTTTTTCACTTTTTCACAGCCAAGAAAGGCCCTTTCAACCTTTTGCAGCAATGAAGCATTAAAACTACTTCAGCAGTTTAAAATGGCCATAGAGTTTGGTCTGTGCATCTTCCAAAAGGCTTTTGTTGCATAAGAGCCAAAGTGAACCATTGGGAGCCCAAACTATCCTTTTATTCTGCCTGCAAATTGTCTGTCCACAGTGGTGATTCTGGATATTGCAGTGAAAGAAATATTAGGAGTCAATGTAATTTCAGGAACAGTAAAGATCCATTAGTATAAAAGCAGCTGCAAACTCAGATTCTAATTCTGCCAAAAGTGTGGTGAAGACATCACATACTGGGATTAACAATCTTCTGATAATTGAGTTAATTCTCTGGATTTTGGAGCAGTTCTGTGACTGAGGCGAGCCTTAGGAAAAGTTACCTGTCTTACAAAAGACACTAGTACCCTCCACAAAATATTGAGAGGGAAAAACTCCTTCAAGAGTCTAAATTCATCACGTGAAGGTTGCTTTCATTGCTTAGCAACATAAACTAAACTCCTCTTGCCAGCTTTCTCAGGGTTATGTATTTCAACAACAGCATCAAAGCAATCTCAAAGAGGAGGATTCATCTTGGGATTGTAGCCACCATGAGATCAGAGCTTTTACAGTTTGCCAGCTCATACTTTGCCTTGTTGAGCCTTGCTATTCAATTAGAAGATGCCATTTCAAACACTGAAGAGCAAGGCTGATGATAACAGTGCTGTAATTATGGCTAAGTACTGTCATTGTTAGAACATGATAGACCAGGCTTCACAATTATTAAAGTAATTAAAAAAGGCCTTTGTTAAGCTGGCAGCAGCAGCTGGAGTGGGTGAAGAAGACAGAGGTCTTGAAATATTTCTGCAGGTTTCAGACTCCAGCCTGGTTTTGAGGCCAAAGACTCATTTACAGCAGGAGCTGTATATGGCTGGACTCCAAACAGCTGCAGGTTCTGTTGGATCCATCTTTCTCTGTGCAATAAGAGTGTCACCTAATAATACTGGACCTGCATCTTCTAATCCCAAGGAGGACACTGGCACAAAGAGAAAGAAATGCTATCATCCCTGTATCACCCACCTTTCCCTGATTCACTGGAAAACCTAAGGCCTTATTCCTGAACCCCTGTTCTCTTTTTCCTTTATATCAGAACAGAGTCAGAACCTTAAGAAAGAATGCCAACAAAAACCCAGTAGTCACATTCATATTTCCTGGAAAAATGCCTTCACCCAGGGTTTTGCTCCTGGGAAGCTGAGAGGCCTCAGAGAAAAAGAAAACAATTCTTATCTCATTTGCTTCTCCTGTGTTGTGCTCATGTGGAATGTGTTTGGAGATTGTTCACCCACAGGTGATTGTTCCATTGGATTCTGCTGGGAGTTGTTTTCACTCTTTGGCCAATCAGGGCCAAGCTGTGTCGGGGCTCTGGAAAGAGTCAGGAGTTTTCATTAGTATCTTTTTTAGCATTCAGTACGTATCCTTCCTGTATTCTTTAGTATAGTTTAGTATAGTATTCTTTAATATAATATAGAATCATAAAACAATAAATTAGCCTTCAAGAGCATGGAGTCAGATTCATCATTCCCTCCTGCCATGGGGCATTCCCTGCAAATACAATACCCAGGGTAATTTCTCCTTTGACCACGTGTGCTTTGTCCTTATACACAGCTATATTAAACTAGACCTGTGTCTACTGAAAATGCTTTTCAAAGCATGGTCCATCTCTCAAGATGAAAGCAGCTGTCAGAAACCTGCCCTGCAGCTGCAGTGAAGCCTTTTGGGCGCACTTTGGTGGAAGTTGTGATGCTGCTGGGCTGGTGGGAGGCATGAGAGCCTCAGAATCCTCCTGAAGTAAGGCTGGTATGATGGCACAAAACATGCTTTGGTGCTCAAATGAACCACACAATTATCAAATTAACACTTCATTCACTTGGTTTTACTGAACCTCAGTCATGCCATATTTTAATGTTCCACAGGCCTTGAGCTATTGTGGTTTAAGAGTAAATTAAGGAACAGGAAATTAAGGTTTAATGAAATTTTGTGTTGGCTAAGAAAATATAACCTGGTTTTGCTAGTTATAGGACTTTCAGGTTAAGCAGTTTCATTAGTTTCATTAGTTCAATGTACAAAGCCAGTGTGGTTGTTGAGATAATTTAGGGATTCAGTGTGTAGAGAACTAAAGAAAAAATTGTTTCTAGGTCAGTGAGACAGGACTCTTAAGCTTTTCTTTCCCTTTCTATATGAAACCATTGGATCCTTTACAGCAAACCTAAAATGGACTAAAACCTAAAAATTGATTAAAAACTAAAAATACAATGGATAGCAGAATCAAATACAAAATTCCAAATAAAAACTCATTAAAATTAGGAATGATAATCATCATTAGGAAACCTTATATTGCTAAATACATTAGCAAAGTTACATTTGGTACTCCTGCTTTTGTATTAAGACATACAGCCAGAAAAGCTGAATTATCAGGTTAAAACCAGCAACTGTTTTAAAATTCTCTGTGGCTGAAACAACAGGTTTTAGTAGCATATCTCAGTTCTACTATGAAATTCATGGCCTTGTAATCAAGACAGACTTAAAGAAGGCATCCTTTTTGTCCCTATCACACCAATCTCTTCGCTCTGCTGGGGCCTTCCTCAGCTGGAAATATTACATATATATATATATATATATATATATAAATGTATATATAATGTTATACTTATTATATATATATTTATATACATATATTTTAATATTTTAATATTTTTGTTTATTTTAATATATTTATATTTTTATATATTTCTATATGTTTTTATATACATAGTGTAAAATATAATATAGCGATATATCTATCTATATCTATATCTATAGTGTAATACACAGCAAGGTTTACCCCAAAATTTTCATTTCTATTTAAGCACCTCACCTTATTTTAGTTACAAGTTTTGTGTTCAAGGGACAAAGTTATAACTTTACAGACACTCCAATATATGGGTTTATATTCTTTGGGTAATGAGAAAGTAGGAAATCTATTTTCTAAAATATTTTGTTGATACAAAGGTATTTTTGTTTTTGTGCCTGGGTAATCTTATTAAGAGAATGACAAGTTTCTAGAAAATGTGGCCCACTGACATGCGGCAAACCACTGTACACACTTTACACACACTTTACAAAATTGAGATTACTTCCTACTGCCCTAATATTGCTGAAGAAGTGATTGTCACTGTCCAAAGGCCAGGAGCTGTGTTCTCCCCATGTGGGCTGTATAAATCCTTTTCCAAGGGTGATTTCTCCAAGGATTAGTTTTTTTCTCCTTGAAATCATATCGTGGAAACCACTTAGACTTCCCAATAAATGCTAATTATCATGCTTCTGAGGCAAACACCAGAACTATAGAGAGTAAATCCTCAGCTGATGTGGACACTTTGGAGCTGTGTTGTCATCAGCTGAAGTTGAATCAAGAGAGAGAAAGATGTGGAAAAACAGGAAGTGACTTTGTACAGGTGTGTTCTACTTTTCCAATATTTACAAATCAGAAAATATTTCTTTAGTGTATAAATGTATATTCCCTTAGTGTATAAAATATTTCCTTAGGGTATAAACCCCATGAATATTGATTATTTAAATATTTTAAATCTGCAAATTCAGGGGGCTGCAGTGCCAGTCCTTGTGCCTATAAACCCCTGCGATTCTTGACTTTCCTTCCTGGCCGAGTCAGTGGCACACTCCACGAGAGAAGCTTTATCCTTTTCTTCCCAGTGTGCCGCCCAGAAAGATTCTTAGCTACAAATTCTTTAAAGTTGTCAAAAATGTTGACTTAGCAAAGATTTTATCAGCTTTGCTTTAATTGCTAGAAGGGAATAACCAGTGATAAAAATCATGTGCCTTATTAATATATAAATAAATTATGATAGCAGCCTTTCTGTCTCCAGGAGGTTGGGTGAAAAATGGCTTGTCATGGTTGGGTGGCATTTACTTTTCTATCTGTCAATATTTGGAGGATTTTATTACTTTGCAGTGCCAAGTCTAAAATGGCTAATGGAAATACTAAAATGGAATTAATCTAACTAAATAAAACTGGTTCTCCATGTGTTATTCCCTTGACAGTTACTTAATGTGCTTTCTGAAACAAAGCTATGGTGGAAAAATGGGTTATATTTAAATTTATGTGTTGTTCATTTACTTACTCTCAGAAATTTTCTTTTCTAGCAGAGGTGAGCCATGGTGCTTTATGTCAACTATACCTCAAATATTTATACAGGACAGAAGGTTAGAAGTGGCCAGAGGGTTTCCAGATCCACTGACTTACCAAATGTTCTGCTTTTGAAAATCACCAATAAACAGTGACAGCTAATTAACCACGTCAGTAACAGCACTGCTCTGCCAGGTCAGGGCTGCAATGTCTGGCCAGCCTAACAGGGGTGGCCTAACATGAAAATTACTCCTCTAGCTGGAACTGCAGTTTGAACAAAACTCCAGGTGCTAACAGATGACCTGTGCCAAAAAAGAGCCCTCTTGCCAAGTTAGCTGTGCTGCCTGCAGTGACAGCACCACTCTGTCATCTCTGGGCTGGATGCAGGATGCTTTTTCTGAGGGACACTCCATCATACCTGGAATAGCTGCTGTTCAGAGGCATCAAAACCAAGAATACTTCTAGTCTATTCATGAAAGAATTGTAGAATAAGATAATTAACCTTTATAATTCTCATGGCACCATTTTTAAACTTTATACACTGACTCCCATCTTTTTCAGAAGAGTTTAATTAGTTACTTTAAATAAAGAAATGCACATTTACAGTTTGGAAAGCAGGAAACAGAAGACCCAGGAAATGAAAGAAAATTCTGAAAACAGCACAAGCATTAATTGCTGAAAGAGAGTTGAACTGAAGAACCAGCAAGGCACCAGAAACCGAGTAACATGGAAGATGATGTCATTGCCAAAGCAGCAACCGCTCCAGGCAAGATTTGAGAGGTAGGCAGAGATGCTTCAGGTGTCTGCAGGAGAGCTCCTGTTCTATGCAGCTCCACTGGATCACAGAGCTGTCACAGCAAAGCTCTCTTTATATGGTGCTTTCACTTGTTAGGAAACACTTTTTACAGTAAAAGATGTTTATTTATGTCATATTCGGAATAGTACTGATTTTTATGAAATCACACAAAATCTGAGCACAGATTTTTCAGTAGCATCCAAGGCAGAAACAAGACACACAGATAATGCGCACAAAACAACCTTTCCATTTTAGGCACTGAAAACACAGCAGGTGTTTCATAACTACACTAAAAAGGGAATGGGAAAAAACTATGGCACAAATGTTGTTTTGAGTTCACGCACCTCCCTCTTGCACTGCATTGGCCACACATTAATTACAATTCCTTGGCACTTACTTCCTACCTACAGATTCCACAAGTGGCAGCTTTGTCATTAAGCTGAGCTCAGACTTGGTCCTAGTACAAACACACCACAAGAATGGGACTTTTTGGCACCTTGGAAAGGTTCATGGCAATTCCTCCTTCCCTTCCAACAGCCTGTATGATGTCTCATTCAATTCTTCATGTTCATCTTTTAAGATGTCACTATCAGCCTGTCTGTTGTATTTGCAGGGAAGCCCAGATGAAGGCAGGAATGATGAATCTGACTCCATGTTCTCAGAGGCTAATTTATTATTTTATAATACTATATTATATAAAAGAATACTAAACTATACTAAAGAATACAGAAAGGATACTTACTGAATGCTAAAATGATAATAATGAAAACTCCTGACTCTTTCCAGAGCCCCGACACAGCTTGGCCCTGATTGGCCAAAGAGTGAAAACAACTCCCAGCAGAATCCAATGGAACAATCACCTGTGGGTAAACAATCTCCAAACACATTCCACATGAGCACAACACAGGAGAAGCAAATGAGATAAGAATTGTTTTCCTTTTCTCTGAGGCTTCTCAGCTTCTCAGGAGCAAAATCCTGGGTGAAGGAATTCTTTCAAAGACTGTGAGTGCCACACCTGTCCAGGTCTTATCTATCACTGCAGGCAGCCCCTGGCAACTATGCAGGTACATCATTAGTCCACAAGAGATAGATGCAAGTCACTTATTTCTAATTTCCTACAGAGTATCACCCATGACATCTAAGTCACCCAAAAGGAATGCAGTAGAGATTGAAAAGCAGTTTCTGCTAGCCATGCCCCACTTCTGGCTTCTTATCAGTTTCTTTTCTCACCTTGTCCAAAGTCCTTTATCACTTATTGGTAAAACTGCCATTAAGAAAAATTGTCAATTTTCTCTCTACAGAGCTGTGCTGTCTTCTGCCATCATCAACTTCAATGGAAAGGAAAAGGTGATGATGGCAGAAGACAGCACAGCTCTGTTGAGAGAAAATTGACAATTTTTCTTGATGATGTCAGAAGACACCATTCCTTTCCTGGTCCCTTAAAATTTCCTCTGAGCACCAGACCCCAGCTGACAGACACACTGGGGGGATTCAAGCACCATGTCTCATTCCAAAAGAGAAGGAAGAAGAAGGCTGGAGGTGACTCACTATGAGCCAGCCCAAGGTTTTGTCTCTTGGGGAAGTTGTGGTGCCCATACATCACCTCACGTCAGAGTAAGGCAGAGTCAGCCAGCTCAGACATTTCTCCGGAGCATCAAACAATCCTGAACCCTGTGGATTTCAAATTCTAGCAAATACCAGTGGTGAATTTGAACCCAAGACATCAATTTAACCATGGTAAATAGATCATGGATGCAAGAAGTCAAGATTCTTACCCATAAGCAGAAGCCTTGAAACTTTTAATGCCAATCCACAGTTGGTAAGGGTAATAACACAGTCTTTAACCTAACTCTGCTTTGTAATTGGTTAGAAAAATACGCAATTCCTGGACCAAATTGTCTTTTTAGCAATAAATGTTCTGACCAAGTCTCATTGGCAGCAGCATAGCATGAGCTGGATAATCTGCCAGGAGTGGACTCTTTAATGATACATCAGTCTTCATATTCATCCCAACCTCTTTTAGACCTGGGATTGATATGCAAAAGATCCCATCTGCACTGTCCCATGTAAAACTCAACATTCAAGGCCACAAAACACAACTCCTCAGAAGTTATACAAATTCACTTGACCTCTCAATTAAATGCAAGAATTAGTGTTGGGTTTTGTCCCTATTCCTTGAGCATTTCCCAGCAGCATCAGCCCTTCCTGTCCCTCAGCTTTCAGGGATTTTTGGTTGTTAATCTACATGCACAAACACTTTCTCTGTAACTGAATTATCTCTTTAAAGATAAAGTAATGAACCCTGGCTCTTACATCCAGGACACTGAACAGACACATTGCCAAAAATGTCACTGAATATAATGTTATACAACTCACAATTAAATGGTATAAAGATATTGTCATGGCAAGAAATATAAAGACCTCTAACAAGTTAACATTCAGCCATGCCTCTTCCAGTCCGCAGTTACAAAATAAAGAAGTTACAGGAGTCTTGAGCCTACAGAAAAATTTATACACAGGGTGTGGCCCTGCGTTCCAAAATGGTTTTTCCACAAACTGATGAAAAACATGTTGACAGCAACTGTTTGTAATCCATCAGTAAATCAATTTTTCCCTATGGACTCCTGGGTTGCAATGAACTTGTTCATTCTGAGTGCTCTGATCTTGAAACATGAATTTTGTTGTTGTTGTGGTATGTTTACCTATAGGGAGGTTTAGTTTTGTGTTTTGTGGAAATTAACTTTATCCATATCCTAAAAAAAAGAAAAGAAAAAATATTTGAGTCTCTGCTCAGGACTAGAGTTTGCTGTCTATTAGGTTGTGGTTGAAACAGCTCTTAAATCTGGGGGTTTTATATAGGCTCTTCAAATAACAAAAATATTACCTTGATATCTTTTCAAAATATTCTGTGGAGGAGGTTTTCATTTTGATGGGACACCATCATCACTGCTGAATTTGTTTAGGTGAATGTATTGCACTGAACTGTAGACCTTTAAATTGATTTCCCTTCACTTTAATAAAATTCTCTGATGTTAAAATGAGTTTATTACATTTATGTATTTGTTGGCCAGATAAGATCAATATTAAAGGTAGGACCTGTAAAAGTTGGTGAGTTTGCTGCTGCAATTTAAAAGATTGGTGCACAGGAAAGTCCTTGTTGCTGCTCTATGGTGTGGCCTGTGGTTCATGCATTCCTCTTCTTGGAGAAAGTGTTCCAAATATTTTTTGGATATGCAGGTACCATGAAGGTGATTTAATGCTGTTTATGTTTCCAGGGGATTTGACTCTCTGCAGCTCACAGCCTGGAACATTTCCTAACCTGTCATTATAAAACTCCAAGTCTCACTCCCTCCCATCCCCATGGAGGAGAGGTGCTGACAGCAGCTCATTGTCATTCCCAAGTGCTTTTCCCATCACCACAAGTGCTGCTTATGTGCTTCCATTACCAACTCATCCTCATTCTTCTTGTTGCTTTGCTGTCAAATTCAGAATCTCACCACTGACACTGATGAGTGATCTTGTTTGCCCAGAATTTCAGAATTGACAGGTCTGATGCTGCTGCACTCGCTCCTGACAGACTGAGGCAGGAAAACTGGCCCATGCCCTTGGGAATTCCTTTTTTTTCCCCTGCTCATGGACTTGCAATCAATTCCATTGTGTGCTGTTCTCTTTTGTTACTGCTGTGCCACAAATGTTTTTTTGGAACTTCTGGAGAGTTATCACCCCAACTGTTACTGTCATATTTTTTGGAAAAATCTTGTCCAGGATTTTTCTCCTGGGAAGCTGAGAAGCCTCAGAGAAAAGGAAAACAATTCTTATCTGATTTGCTCCTCCTGTGTTGTGCTCATGTGGAATGTCTTTGGAGATTGTTTACTCACGGGTGATTGTTTCATTGGATTCTGCTGGGAGTTGTTTTCACTCTTTGGCCAATCAGGGCCAAGCTGTGCTTGGACTCTGGAGAGAGTCACAAATTTTTCATTAATATCTTTTTAGCCTTCTGTCGGAATCCTTTCTGTATTCTTTAGCATAGTTTAGTATAGTATTCTTTAATATAATATAGTATTATAAAACAATAAATTAGCCCTCTAAGAACATGGAGTCAGATTCATCATTCCTGCCTTCATTGGAGGTCTCAGAAAATACAACACCCAACCAAGGAAATGGCAGGTGAACTTCAACTCCCAATAATCCAAATATTTTTTTTTATTGGATTGGAATGGAGATGAGGAAGCAGTGAGCAGAGGACCAAGGGAAGGACAAGAGGGCAATAAGTGGCTTTCTGTGGTGATCTCTTTCAGGCTGATGCAGTGCCTGAATCAGAGAGTATTTGAATCAGAAAGAGATTTCTGTTCCAGGCACCTGAAACAGCATCCTCCTCTCCACAAACTCTTAAGAAACTGAGCAATGGCTGCAGATAAATAGTGGCCAAGGGATGTTTGCCTTGCAAAACCATTTCAGGGAGTAGTTGAAAATGTTCTTGATGCCATTTTATACTGCTATTCCATTTTTGTACTCCAGAGCAGATAAAAACTATGATAAAAACCAGCTCCTGGATTAGGGTACCTCTAGAAAGGCTTAGTCTGACAAAGTAGTGAGTGCCCTAAAATGTAGTTCTGCAGTAACTGAGCCTGGGACATGACTACAGCAGGTTTTATTTCCATTTTAAAGTTGCTCTTTTGCATCAATCCCTTAAGCTATCACTTTTACCTTAGACAGGTGATTTCCTACAAGCAAAAATTTTGCAGTTTCACACATGAGCATGGTTAAAACCAGAAAGTCTGCCAGTGCCTCTGAGGGAAGCACAAACAGTGAAAAAGGGCACAGAGGAACACATTTATTTAACTATGGCTCTTCCAGGCCCAAACATGTGCAAAGCTGCAACACCTAATTTGCACCAAGAAATATTGCAGTGCTTAAACTAGTAAAGCCATTAGATTTTCCTGATTTAAATATACCGATTTTCAAAAGGGACGAGGAAGTAAGTCTGCCTCATCATAACATTCATCTAATCTTTCCAATACTCTCATTCACACTCAGTTCAAAAAAGTGACATTGCAGACATGATATCATTATATTTGCATGTCTAACAAATGTTATATTTTATAATATTATATAATAATATAATAATTAATAATAATTTCAGATACTCTAAATTAATAATTATTACGCATTATATTGATAACATATATCAAATAATAAAATAGAATAATTATCAATAATACAATTATATTATTATTACAATATTAAAATTTTAATATAATGACATAATATAATATCATAATAGTATAATAAAGTTATACATACAATAATATATTAACATTAATAATTATATAATAATTATTATTCCATATTAATAAATATTGTATATAATTATTAATGATTATATAATTACAGTTATTATATAATGTATAATATATTATAATATAATCATATTATACATGATAATACTTTTATGTGTATCATCGAAATCTGTCACTTCTGATAAAGGTACTATAAATCTTCCATGTCCTAAGTCAGTTCTTCAGTTCATCACTAAGTGGAGTACTAAGAGATCTGGAATGTTCCACAGTTAAGATCAATTCTGAGACATAAATTATGTAAAATTGAACACAGAAAGTGAAAAAAGAGAAGCAATTTTAGCATGAGAATGAGGTGTCCTACATGCCTAAAGTTTACTGCCAGGACCTTTTTCTAAAAGGCATCTCAAATACCTGGAGAATCATACATATTGTTGAATTCTACGTAGCCATCTTGCTTTGTTTACACACTTCAGATGTTGCTGTTGAGCTCTCCCTTAGGCATGAAAGATGTTGAAATTTTACCAAAGGCAAAAGCAATATGTGTGCAGTTTGCAAAGTGATTTAATTACTGCACAGTTGCTTGGCAAGAGGGATGCTGAAAGACACACAACTAAGGTGCAGTCAGTGCTCTGCCTGTGCAAAATCACATCTTAAGGAAAGGAAAATAAAAAATGGTTGTTGCAAATGCAAGACATGAAAAATGACCAGAGCACTGAAAGCTGAGGCCAGGATTTCTGAAGATATTTAGGTAATAAATTGGTCATATATGGCCAAGATCAACCTTCTATCAAGTTCTAAATTGCTATGTCTTGTTTCATTACATTTTTAAGCCTTGTAGTAAAATAACTTACTAGTTTTGTTTGCTTTTCCCTCTTCCTTTAGATTGAGAAACAAATTTCAGATGTTCTGATTTACAGTAAATAGTGGGGAGGAGGATCATTGTGAAGATTTTATTGCTGCAAAACTGGCACATCAATTATTTGGGAAGGTATTTGCTCATCTTGTCAGCTATCCTGTGTACTAATTAAACTGATGGATTACTAGCCAGGGAGAAATCTTCAAAACTGTTTTTGGAATGCTGGAGGCACTTTGCAGAATCAAAAATGCAAACAGCTTGATGGTTAACAGGAAATAATTAAATGCACAAGTGAGGTTACAGCACTGCCTGTGGGTTGTTACAAATCCTCTTCTCCTTCCCACCCCAAACCAGGTCTGGTAATAGCACTACACTGAATAAACCTTCAACACTTACCCTTGCTATGCTGCTGCCTTGTTCTTTGGAGAAGCTGATCCTTTATTGACTATTGTTATACTATTATTGACTATTGTTATACTATTATTGACTATTGTTATACTATTATAGCCGTTATTGACTATTATTATACTATTATTACTATATAATGATTTCAATAATATTGAAATCATTATTGAATAATTATTATTATAATAGTATATAAAATTAAAATTATTAGATTTTAAATTAAAATTATATATAATATGTTATATAATATATAATATATAATATATAATATATAATATATAATATATAATATATTATATATTATATATAATATATAAATTATTACTATGTCAATATACATAATAATATATAAAATAATTATTGAATAGTTATTATTCAATAATAATTCAATATTCTTATAGAATATTGGTTTTATTTGCTTTGCATCTTTTATCTCGCATGCAGTGTGGACACGACAGCCCAGCTGAGCATTGCTCACAGAATCACCTTGCAATGGGCACATAAACAACAATTAAAATCTCTAATATTTCATTTTAAAAAACCTTGGAAAAGCCTGAATAAACCTGAAAAGAGAAATCCTACCCAGAGTTTTATTTCTATCCAAGCAAGTGTACAAACAGTCTGATCCTATAATGATAAACCTGTGAAAATATTTAGTAATATCAGAACTTTATTGATTAGTCTGAGATAGTAAGTACATTCTGGCAAGATGTAATTAATTAAACTATTTAATCTTTATCAGTTTAGCACATTTGTACTTAAGTTTGACCCATTCAGTACAGGTGCAATAAAATCACCTTCACATTTTCAACTTTCCACTGGAAAACCAGGAAATTTTGAAAAACAGAGAAACCAGGAAAATTTGCTGAGCTGTGGTTTTGTTATCGCTCCTCCTCAGAGCAAAGCTAAATGTCAGAGGCTTATCTGCTAGCAGGTGTGTATGGACCAGGAGCTGAAATGGTGTGAGAAATGATGTGCAAAGAAGCTGACTACTAGTTCAGATGGATTAACTTCATGTTTTCAGCTAAGAACAAAGCAGAATTTTAGTTAGTCTGGCAGTTGAGTTGGAGCTGTTTATTCTCCAAAATGAATTTCAGCCAAGTATTTGATGTTATTTAGCAGTTTACTCTGATTTTTCCAGCCTTGTTTATGAATAATGGCAGGACTCCAGTTTTTATGAATTAAAAAACACCAAAAAAAACAACATAAAAATGGCTGAATTGGATTCTATCTGCCATTTGGTAGAAATACAAAGATGATGTGAATGCTATTAATGGATTTTAAGTTTGACATGTTGGGCCTTGTTAGCAAATCCCACCCATCTAAAGTATTTTTCTTAATCACATCACTAGCATGCAGAACCTCCATGTAAACAATCATTCTTTCAGGAACTTACCATATTGCACAGGGAATTTTGGCAGGAGAGTAAGTACTGCAGGGTTTTTTCACTACTGTGGTCCTTGTAAAGAATAAAGCTCACTGAAAGCTGTTCCTTCTGCTGCTGGGTCTCAGTTAGCTCTTTCTAATGTCAAAACAAGAGCAAAACATAAGAAGTCCTCTACTCAAAACCTACAACCATAATTTGACAGATACCTGAAGTTTCCTCTATAGGTGTGCTATGTGCTTGAGATTTGGCTGATATCCCACAGGAGTCTCAGCACCCCCAGGATCAAGATTCTCCTTTTTCCTAGCAGTGACGGTGGAAATGGAGAATTACGTTTCTTGCATTGTCCAGCATCTTCTACAAGGTGGCACTTCCATCTGTGGACTGATATTTCTTGTTGCCCACCTCAGCTACATAAATGTCCCAAAGCATAGTTTTGTACTATTAAAGTGGCTTCCAAAATGAGAAACACTTGGATCAAAAAAAATTCAAAGCCGAATTTCTCACAGAAATCCCTGTGGTTGAGACATTTGCTGTTGCTCTGTCTGTAAACAACCAGGTCTTTAACCTCTATCCCACCCATAAATGACAACAGAGGGGTCAAATTCACAGGAGCCTGCATGCTCCTCCCTAATCCCACATGGTCATTCCAGCTCTCTAAGCAGATGGGATGAAGCTCTTAGATTCCTTGACTCACTGGTTTTACTCATGAGGAAATGGCCAAACAAGAAAACAGTATTATAAGTAATTCACTGTGCAGGGGCAGAAAGTACTGAGGAGGGAAGGAAAGCCCAAAATGATGTCTGAGGAGATTTACCTTTTATGCCCTCCTTGCTATCAAAATGTTAAAGGTCTGCCTGGGTGCTTTACCTGGGAAAAAGCAAACTGCATTTCTCAGAGCAAAAACCAGTGTGGTTACACTGGCAGTGCCCCCAGAGGAGACAGAATGTGTCTGGCAGAATCAGCACTTGGACTGTGGAGCTAAATTGTGATTTAGGGACCGCTCTTACTGTGAAAATTTACCAATGGAGGGGGAAAGGGAGCCCACTTCCCTGATGCTGTGGTGCTGTGTGCTGTAAAATTCACCTTATTTGAGTGCCAGCAAACGGTCTGGTGAGACTATGTTGGATAAAATCTAGATAAATCCAGCACAAAAATCTTTGGCTGGCTGCAGGATGGTGCTGACATGTTTTTTCCAAAGCAAGAAATATTTTAACATGCTGAAGAATGGCACTGAACAAGGGATTGAGGCAAAATCTGCATTGTTATCTTTACTTTTCTTATTAAGAAATGAAAGTTATGCTAAAATGAGAAGAATCAGGGTAGGACAGCACTGACATGGGTGCTGATTGTGGAAACAGGCTCAAGGAAATATCTTCTTTCATCCTCAGGCTTCAAAAGCCATTTCACAGTTCTTAAATCCCTGCTGGTGCTTTGCACTTCCACTGCTCAGACACAGAATAAATGACAGGCCAAAGCAGATCAGCACTGTTTATGGTCAGAAGAGTGTTTAATGTTCATCAGCAACATTGTTTTGCCATTCTCCCATTTGTAAGAAACAAAACTCTTTATGGAATGCCTTGTCTTTTTAGGCCATTAGTGTTGTAAAAAATGGATTTTTAATTAAAAGCCTTCCTCATGTTCTCTGACAGAACCCAGAAAAGAAGTTCAGGCCATTTTCTCAAGCACTTAGGCTATAGAAGCTGCTGGAAGAGAAGCTTCCAGCAAAAAGCAATATGCAGTCTCCTCCAGACTTCCTCAGCCAAACAAAGGCTTTTTCTAACCCTATTATTTGAGGAGTTCCTACATTAGATACACATTAAGGCGCTGATGCCCATGACAGAAAGGTGCCCCTTCTGCTTTGAATCAAAAATTAAATTAAAACAAAACCAAGTATTTCTAAGCAGTATTAACATAATAAATTGCAAAAAAAGGAGAACAATTATTCAATACACAGCAGAGAGCACTAAATAAAATACTCTGTCCATAAAAGGGTATTATTATGAAAAGTGCTGTTCTTCTGGGATGTTTTTCTGCCTTGATGAGAAGAGTGATGTGTTCAACAAGTGCTTTGTCCTACAAGGGAAAGTGCAAGCAATGTGCACTTTCTAAGAAATCTAAGAAACACTAGCAATACTCAAAAAAAACACCTTTATTATTAAATTTTTAGGTTCTAGATCAGGAAAAAGAAAACCCATAACCCACAGCAGAGCTTCATTACCCTTATGTACCTACTGTCTTTACATTTTTATAGATTATTTCACTGCATGATGAGAACATGCAGTCAAGCAGGTACTGGCAAAACCACCCAAACTTTGATTACTCATGCTAACTTCTTATTACTTACTGTGGCAGGTGAGGCTTTGGGAAGGAGAATTCAAGTACCCAACTCCTATTTAATTCCTTCTCTTCACTGTTCTTCACCAAAGCTTCCTGAAGAACATTTTTCCTTTATTTTTTAACAAGGCCTAGTACCAAGAAAGTTAATATTTGACTAGAAATTTGACTTAAAGTTTAATTTATTTCTTCCTGATAGCTTTTACATATCAGTATTCTTGTTTCAGCAGCTTCCACAGTTTGTGGTACCATTTACATTTCTGTATTGTAATAAACCACTGCTCTGGTTTAGAAGATAATATGGAGTTAAGGATGAGCTGCTAAATGTTACAACTGGTCCCAGACATCCTTCAGTGCCCCATGACAGTTTGGTATAATCTTCCCTCTCCTATCTGCCTGATTTTCATGGCGATTTTTGATCCTAATTCACATGAGAGTCGCTTTTTTATTGTATTCTGGGATTTATAGATAAGAAAAATTGGATATTTTTCATAGTTTTTTTGTTTGTGAATTCTGAATTCTTCATGTGCTGGGCTAAACTGATGTGTCATTATTCCTACAGAAAAAAAAAAACCAGTGATCAGTGTCACAGTTCTGCTTTTTAATCAATCTCCAGCCCTACACAAGTGTGTGTATGCAATAACATGAGGAGGACATAAGAAAATGCCTGTAGAATCATGGAATATCCCAGGTTGGAAGGGACCCACAAGGATCATCTAATCCAGTTCTACCCTGGCACAGGACACCCCCCAGATCCTCACCATGTACCTGAGAACATTGTCCAAGTGCTCCTTGAACTCTGGAAATTGTTTGCAAATTGTTTCAACATCTGCCTCCATGAGTGATTTATTTTTCATTGTTCTGCTTTTTGCTTGGAAAATTTTACAGGGTTCTTCTTCTACTCCCCTAGATTTTAATGTGATCTTTAGAGCATAGGAAGCCCCAGGTGAGCTGAACTGAAAGGAAAGAAAAACTGAATTGAAACAGCTTTTGAAAGCTCTTCATCAATCCAGGTATTGTCAATGGTGATTGAATTGTAGAAGAGGTTTTACAGCCACTTCTGTGAGCCAGAGAGCAGTTTGATAAGAGAATCCATGTTTACCCCTGAAAGAATTCTCTACCACCGTCATTGACATAGAAACCAAGAAAGAAAGAAGGATAAATAAGAGAAACCTGCAGCTGCCCAGTTCCAATGAGCACTTTGTTGTCTCTTCTGACCAATGAGTAAAGTGTAAACTTAGGAGTTTTGTAAGAATGGATAAAAAGCATGCATGCTAGAATAGAACCAGTTAGAAGCCTTCTGAAAATGGAGTCTGTTGCTCTGTATTGTATCCGTCTCAACTACAACATTCACTTACTTTCACTAACCCGTGAAATATTTATAGTGTCAAAGTTTTATTCAAATTTTATACAAAATGTGACGCTATTTTCTGAAAGTAGGAGGAAAAGCTGAAGACAATTACTGAAGTACTTTCTCTAGAAGAAGTACTCTGAAGTACTTCTGAAGTACTCTGAGGTACTTTCTCTAGAAGATTCTCTGGTCATCCTAAACCTCTGGTTACTCAAACTCCTGCTCCTCTTGCTGAGCTCATGGCTCCAATTGTTTCTGACCCTCTACCCTTTGGAGGGGAACTCCACCAATGATGCGCTGATATTTGCCTTTCTGTTTCATACAGAAATTATAGAACACACATTTATCTGCCCAAACTTCCAGGCTCCTCCTTTGAACTCCCCTGAATTGTTCTCTTTGTTTTTACATGTCCCCAAATTAGTTTCTCATGAGTAGTTCAGCCTCTAAAGCAGTAGAAGAGACCATGGATCAAAAAATGAAGTTACATTCACTTGGCAGTTAAGCTTAATTTCCTGGGCATTGTTTAAAAATCATCTGCTTCAGAGATACAGACTTTGATATATACATGGTTTGGTGTTTATTTTTTTTTTTTTGGTTTGTTTTTTTTTTTTTTTTTTTTTGTGGTTCTTTTTTTTCCATTGTTTTTTTGTTTGGGTTTTTTTTTTTTTGTTTTGGTTTTTGTTTTGTTTTGGTTTTTTTTTATAATACTTTGGGTTGAGGTTTTGCAGTATGAATCTGTGGGGTTCTGAAGAAGCAGAAAGGTTTGGTAGATGTGAATTATCTGTGGTTCAGTTCCATTGAGTTTCCTGACTTGGTTTCTCAAAACATATTTGGAAAGGCATGAAAATGAAGTTCTTATTAAACCATCAGGCATATTTTTCTACTTGCTGCTCCTCATAAAAAATACAGAGATGCAAATAGTTCTAAATTGAAAGGTTAATTAATTTATCATAAAACAATATCTGTAATTGAGGTGCTGGAAGCATCACAAGGGGGTACATGGGAATGGCTCATTGGTCTCTAAATCAGAAATATCCTGGATCAAAATGTCATTTACCATATGCAAGATGCACTGGATTACTGCTAAATACAGGCACAGCTGCAGAATAAATATAAGGAGAAAATGGTATTTATTTTTTTTTTTGTAACTGATATTTCATTCTATATTTGACCTGTATTTCTACATATTCGCCAAAAATACTTGATTTACTGAAATTCAGTATTGTTAATTAGCTATAAGGGAACAGAGCAGGCTACTCAAAGCACTTAAGCTTTGAATTTTTTTTTAAATATCAAATAAGGGCAACTTGTGATATTTTCAGTGTTTTTACAGTATATGTTAGAGAGGCCTTTGTGGACTACAGTAATCCTTTTTTCTATTAACTATGTACCTTCAAAGTTCACCCTGGCATTTCTCAATCACATAACAATATAGGGTCAGGGAAGGAGGTACAAAGTTCATGGGAGAGGTATGAAAATGCCTGAATTCTCACCCAAAGCAGGGCTGCATACATTCAATCTCTAGAGCATTCACCCAGTGTGACACAGCTAGCTTAAAGGAATATAGGTCTTGGTTTTCTGTGCTGAAATGACTCGTGAGGTGTTAGAAAGTCTCTTTTTCCCAGCCCTGTGACTGAAGAAGAAGCTGAGATTCATCGGTTCTGCTTTTCAAGGTTGTTTGTTTTCTCTTATCTGTTCCATTCTTTCTCTGACCTGCTGAGATCTGTCCAGCAGGTTGGGTTGTGGCACCCTCACTGCCCTTGGGGTGGTGTTAGCTTTTTTATACTAAAACCTAAGTGTATTTATTTACAATAATTTTCCAATACCTATCACCTATGTTAGACAGTTAAAGATAGAGAGAATGAGGGAGGGGTTGGGGGGAGAGAGGGCTAGAGAGGAGCCCCCAGAGTCAGTGTCACAGACATATTTTATGAAAAATCCTTTCCTGAGGATTTTTTTCTCCTGAGAGGCTGAGAGGCCTCAGGAACAAAACGTAATGAATGGTTATCTGCTGCTGTGGAATGCAACAGGTGCATCTGGGATTGGCCCATGTGGTTGTTTCTAATTTATGGCCAATCACAGTCCAACTGTCTCAGATTCTCAGTCACAAGATTTTATTATCATTCCATTCTTTTTCCTTTCCTTTCAAGACTTCTGATGAAATCCTTTCTTCTATTCTTTTAGTATAGTTTTGATATAATATATATCATAAAATAATAAATCAGCTTTCTGAAACATGGACTCAGATCCTCGTCTCTTCTCTTGTCCTGGGACCCCTGCAAACAGCACCACATAAGAGATCAGTCCTCATGGAGGTAATGATGTGTGCTCATTTATTGCAAATCTGAGGGTACATTTTATATCCTAATGCAGGGTTCAGCCACGTGAGAACACATAGGGTTGGTTACAAAGTACTATGTATAAGACAAAGAGCTAACATATCTTTGGTCACATAGCATAATTTGGCACATCTTGCCCCATATCTTCTCTTAACATCCTGCTTCACATCCCTTTTCCTTGGGTACATCTTGGCAAACTTCTTTATATTGTTTGCCCAAGGGCAGCATGTCTCTGTTATCAGGCATGTATGCAGGGTTGTGCAGCTTGCTTCTATCCAGTGTCTGCTCAAAATGCTCTCTACAGACAGTCTGTCTCTACTCTAAACCAATCCAGAAGTGCCACCACCCCAGCAGAAGATGGAGGACAAGAAGAAGAAGAAGAAGGACAAAACACACCCAGATTCCTCCATCTTGCCTCTTGAACCCTCATTCTAAATCTCCAAAATTCTACTTTTCCACCCTGTGACAAATTCACTATCATTCTACTCAAACTCTTGTGGCTTGTAACTCTTCACACAAGGTTGGTAATTGTTTCCATGGGTTAAAATCAAAGGCACAGGTGTTTGTGACTCTGTGCCAAGGTCTCTGAGCCCCTGTCCGGGTCTGGAATCACCCAGGGCAGCCAGAGGAATGTCCTGGGTTCTGATATATAAGTGGCCTACACAAAACATTTTCCTGTGTTTCTACAGCTAAAATTCACTCTAGATCAGCCTGGTTCCCTCTGCCTGTGTGTGCAGAGGGCATGAAGCTCTTGCCCAACCTGATCCAAACATTTCTTTGCCTCCTGCTTTAGTGTATTCACCCCAAAAGCAGCAGCAGCCTGCAGGTCAAGCATTAATTATGTAACTGCAATTAGAGTACTGACAGGTCTAGAGCACAGCTGTGAAGCAGAGAATATACAAACCACAGTATTTTCAATTTCCAGGCGGGAAAAGTTTTTCAAGTTAAGGGATTTTAAGTTTCCAGCAGGGATTTTTGTGTTATGTAAAAGACACTAAAAATTATTTTGCTCCAATGTTTTCACTGATGAGCTATCACCTTCCTTAACAAATTTAACTGGACTTCAAACAGCACAAAGGAAGTTTTCTTGTTATTTTCCCCCTAGTCCTCTCAATTACTATTACTGAATTATTTAAAAAATGGGATTGTGCTGTTTTCAAGACCAAGCTGGTACTTGAAATCTAGGGTTAACTACTAGTATTTAATGTTATTTAGTATTATATTTAATAGCAATATTTATCTAGTTTTAAATACTTAACTATCCTTCCCCAAGAAGGCAGTAGAGCTTTTTCTTATGGCAGGGGCTCTGAACCAAATGGGATCTTCCTCCCCTTTTTTTCCCAGACTCTTTTTTCCCAGACTCTGCAGTCTGAAGGGCCTCCTTTATAGCCCTGAGACTGCCAAACTCTTATCCAGGGGTCAGTCAAAGCAGGTATGAAATGTCAGAAATCTGAAAATTTCACACATTCCCCTCTTTTAAGGTCAGCAATAGAAAGGGGGGCAAAAGCAGGGCCAGTACTATTGTAACTTTTCTACTTTCAGATTTTGCTGCTGCAGCTGACTCTAATTCCTCTGCGCTCTCTGTTCCTAATCCTGCTCTCCCAGCTTTCTCAAAGTCTCCTTACCTTTACTATTTCCCACTGGTCAGGGTGAGGGCACAGAGGGTTAAAGCTCTGCCACAGCAGCACAGAACCAACATGGTGCTCTCTACATACTGGGAACCTACTGGGAGTGGGAGAGATAATTTAATTCTGTAAATCAGCTGAAAAAACAGGCTGAGCTGCAGCTGCTTTGCAGCAGTTTTTGGTGTGGCTGGCCTCCACCATGACTGCAAAAGGGGTGGGAGGGAGAAGTGGCAGAGAAGTTGGGTCCAAATAATGAAAGTTTGGCAAAGGACATGGAAATAAGAGGTACAAAGATCACAAGAGCTTTCTCAGGCTTAGAGCTGGAGCTCCCACAATGCATTCTTGTCTTGCAGAAAGTTTTTATTCAGTGTAAAAGAATATCACTGTGTTCACAGAAATAGCTCAAAAGCCAGGAGTTTCAGTTCCCCATTTGGCATTGTGCTGACATTTCAGGGCCAACTTCACTTGCAGGAATCCAGACTGACACAGTGAGTAGCCCTCTCATGCAGTTACTGAGAGAATTACTATTTTAAGATTAAATACTTAATCAAGCTGAAAATATGCATGTGGGAAAGATTTTTTTAAATTCCAATTTAATTGTCAGTAGTTTGCAACCTGTGGAGCTGCAAACTTCACTACCAAAAAGTGGGAAGATTCACAGTTCCCCATCAAAAGAGTGGCCAAAAAGGCCACTCAACCTGCAAAGAATGAGAAACTGAGCTTTTAAAAAGTAATCCAAAATAGTTACCCTCACAAGGGCAAATGCAATCATTAATAATTCTAGTCCTTATGTTAATTTACTTTTCTTCCTGTTAGCCCAGGACAGATGGAAGTAAATGTTCATTTTGTATGATCTCAGACCATCCTGATGAAAAAGGGTAAATTGCACCATCTCAGGCTCCAACCTACATCAGCTGTAGCATTACAAACACAGAGGCAGAAATGAGCTAAAGAAGTGCTCTAAAATGTCTGTAAACCCATTTCATGTGGGGGACCTAACAAAACTTTAATTCAGAATGTTTTTCAGCTTGTTCTCAAGTCCTCTAACTTATCTCAAATTATTAGCCAAGTCCTTACACTGAATGCAAACACTGGAAGCTGCATAAAGGTATTGCTTTTAAAGTATGGGGGCTTGAAGTATTAAATTTTCTTTGTGGGATTACATCCTTTAAATGTGATAGGGTGGTTAAAACATTCTCAGCAAAGACCAGCTGTAACTTCCATAAAATGCTCCCCAGACAGACTTGGCTCAGTGCTTCACCCTTTGAAATGACATTGGGTTCTACTGGCTGGGACAGGGACTGGGAGAAAGAATAGAACCTTAATTTCAGCACAGACCAGGCCTCCTGAATGATGTGATCCCTAATACACAGGGAATGTACTAAATCAGCTGCTGCCCAGTTAGGATTGAGCTGGGGACTTACAGTTGTGATTAAAAGCAGTAAATACCTTTTCTTAGCACTTTTCTTAAATTCTAATTCAGTTGGAAGGTATTTTGGAGAAGGGTGAGGCTGGAAAGCTCGTTTGTAGCACAACAGTACACTGAAATAGGAAACAAATGTTCACCTTTTCTCAAGTATAGGCAGGAGGTAAATGTAATTACCTGGGATAGTTCTCTATGAAAAATTCTCTGCTTGATAGAATAAAACCCATCTTTTTTACTGTTAGTTTCCCAGGAGAGACAGATGCAAACATTTATTTATTACATTGGAATCTTTACATAATGCATAATTTTCAATACCTCCAGGCTAACAGAATGGTGTTTAAGAAATGAGTATTTATGGGCTGTGATTTCTCAATAACATCACCTCCTTTTTTCCTGCTTGGTAAGTCATTTCTCTGCAACTCGATGAGCTTGGGTAATCTTTCAGTCTTTTGGGGATTGTGCTATGCAGTGGAAGTGGCAACCAGCCATTCCATATGGTTTTCATCCCCTTCAGTCTAAAGGACCTTCTCTGTCCTATATGTGACCATCTAAAAGAGCAGAAATAGAACTTTTTATAGCACAGATATGAAACTACAACATTACTAATATGTGTAAGGGAGGGAGAAGAATTTAAGAACCATACAGATAATTTGTTTTTATTTTAAGAGTCCTTATTTTTTCTTTTAGATCTATATAAAGCAGTTATGATTATCCAGTGTCTTGGTTTTGGTCTGCTCAGATCAGCTTGCCTGGTTCTCATTCTTCTGGGTGGTCTCCCCAGCCAAGTTCCCCAAAACCACAAGTTTATAATAAATATTTAGGCAGGCATTTCCTAGATGCTTTACAAACAACTTCTTCAGTTAATATAATCCTATAATAATTCCTACAGGCTGCCCAGGAAGCTTATGGAGTCTCCCTCTTTGGAGACATTCAACAGCACCTGGCACTTCCTGGGCTCTAGGTGACCCTGCCTTGGCAGGTGGTTGGACCAGGAGATGTGCAGAGATCCCTTCAAATATCCCTAAATATCCTGTGGTTCTGTGAAAAAGCATTTAAGGGTAGCATTTAGCACATGGTACACCACTTTTCCAGTTTCCTGATTATTCACGGGTGTGTTCTCTGTGTAACAGTTATGGAGGCACCTTTGCAGTTAGGAATATCCCAATTTTTCAGGCTGTCAGAAGTCCCCATATCAGACGCCCAGCAGCTGTACTGCTGATATGCTGGAAGCAAGAGGAGCTGCATTTTTTAAAATCAACTTCTGAAAACTCATAGTCCCTCTTTTGTTCCAAAGTACATTCAGAAAAGTCAATTAAGAACTGACTTAATAACAGAAGCCTTAAGAGACCCTTACATACGCTTCATTGCCATTAAGGAAATCCAGGGTTGAAGGTTTTCAACTGCAGCCTTTCAATTCCAGTCAAGTCAGTGGGAAATAGAAGTCCACCTCAACAAATTGGACATGTCATAGTCAATCCCATATATTTTCCTGTTAACATTTTGCTTTGAAAGTATAAGGTGAGTGTTAGGCAAGCTTTTATTCACCAAAAGCCAGTTCATTAACTAAATAAGGCTTTTTCCTAGCTATATTTTAAAGATCCTGTAGCTGGGTATATTTAAGTGAAGGTTAAAACAGTAAAAAACCCCAGAGTCTTTTGTGAGAAATTAGGAATCATAATTTCTAAGCTCTTAAGGTAATATTCTAAAAATATATATTTATTTCTGAATGCTAATAGGAAGATTTCCATGACCTTGTTCTTGTCAGCATGCTATTTAGAAATAAAATCCTGATTTGCAAAGTGTCAGATAAACACAGCTGTGCACATGTGCTCACTTGATTGCAGAGTGCATGCACAACTTTGTTTACATGGGCCAAATCAGCCCACAGCTGCACTTGCAGTCGAGATCTCCAATCAGCAGAAGCTTTACAAGGTTTAGAACTGCCCCCATGCACAAATTCAGCATCTTTGAGATGACTCTACACAAAGCTGTCTGTTGCATCTCTGTTTGATCCCAGTGGTGGTGGGATCTGGGTGTATCACTGGGTTTCTGCTCCAGGACCCCTGGAGGGCACACACCAGGTTTTTCCTCCCCTCTTTTTAGGGTATTGATCTCAGTAGGGAAAAAAGCTCAGCAATGAGTTATCTTACTGCATTTACATACAGCTTTGTGGCCACATTTCTTTTTGCGGAGAAAAACAAGGCACAGCTTCCCAAGGATTTTCTGGGAAGCACAGTGAGGAACCTCAGAGAAAGAAAAAACAATTCTTATCTCAATTGCTGCGCCTATTGTTGTTCACAAGTGGAATGCATTGTGGAAGATTGTTTACCTGAAGGGAATTGGTGATTGGATTCTGGTGTGAGTGTTTTGATTCACTGACCAATTGAATCCAGGTGTGTGTTGGGACTGTGAGCTGACAGCCACGAGATTCTGGGCAGTTGAGTTGAGTTGGGTGCTTGGGCAGGCTCAGTTTAGGTGTAGTATAGTATAGTGTAATATAGTATAATAAAGTAATTAATTAGCCTTCTGATATCAATGGAGTCAGATGCATCACTCCTCCCTTTGTCAGGCATCGCCTTGCTTTTACTGTACAGCTTCACATCCCACCTGGCCACCAGTCTATTTTAGCAGGTTAATATCTGTGTGTTTGATGTGGAGAAGAAACCAATCCAACCATCTTTAGAGAAATATGCTGTATGTTTTTGAGCCAAACAGGAGTCACATGTTCATTCTCTCTGCCTCACATAGCCGACATTTTTAATTTTTAAAAACATAACTAGCATCTTTGTGACAGCTCAGTGTTTTTGTACAGAGGGAGGTTTTCCAGCACAGCTGAATATCATGGAAGAAAACATTAAGATAGTTGTGTATTGTAGTTGCAGGGATGCCCCGACAAAGGCAGGAATGATGCATCTGACTCCATGTTCTCAGAAGGCTAATTTATTATTTTATGATACTATATTATATTAAAGAATACGATACTAAACTATAGAATACAGAAAGGATACTTACAGAAGTATCCTAAAAGATAAGGATCCTAAGTATACAGAAGTATCCTAAAAAGATAATAATGAAAACTCCTGACTTTCCAGAGTCCTGACACAGCTTGGCCCTGATTGGCCAATGAGTGAAAACAACTCCCAGCAGAATCCAATGGAACAATCACCTGTGGGTAAACAATCTCCAAAGACATTCCAAATGTGAGCACAACACAGGAGAAACAAATCAGATAAGAATTGTTTTCCTTTTCTCTGAGGCCTCTCAGCTTCCCAGGAGAAGAATCCTGGGTGGAGGAATTTTATAAGAGAATGTGAATGCCACAGTTCTGGGGCCTGATGCTGCTTCACCAGGTTATTTGCTAGACTACCCCTCTCTCTGTGAAACCCTCAGTGGTGGCACTCACTGGACACTACCAAGGAGCAGCTTCTTGCTTTGCTTGTGGAGGAGAAGTGCCAGGACCAAGGAGGCTCACTCCAACAGCTGGTTAGCTTCCAGCTGTTCTGATACATTAATTTCCTAATGCTTCTTCTCCATGCATGCAACTAAAAGGCCTTTAAAGGTCTCAGGAGCAGCCACTTGAACCAACATGTCTCAGAGCTGGGGTGGGAGCGCTCTGGGGCAGCAGATCTGGTTAGCACAGCTCAGAGGAAAGGAGGGCTGGTTGCTGTCCCTGCCACAGCTGCACCACCTCTGCTGCTCAGCCCTGTACCTCAGAGCCTGGGAATGGAGAGCAATTCCATATCTGAGCACAATACAATGAGAATATTGTTACAGCTCCCACGGGGCAGCAGCAGTTCAGAATGTGCTATATGCACAGCTTGAGAACACACTAATGCTGGCCAGGCAATTTGGTGGGGTGCATTTTCTCTGTCAGAGATTTTAGGCTAACAATTAGGAAAACCACAGATTTTGGAGTTATTTGGCAGATCCCTGTCAATTCCAAACAGTAATTACTCAATGGGAGTTCAAATGAAGAATATTTATTTCTATTATTCTCCATTGTAGTGCAGAAGCAAATGAAAGCTGAAGTTATTAATAAAATAGCAAGTTTCAGATATGTGTATTCAGCAGAATGAATAAAAAGGTAAGCATTTTAGGTTTTAATTATTACTTAAGTAATTCTAAGACCATCAATCAATTAAATGCCAAACAGGTTCACAATTCAGCCTTGGTTTGCAGTACATGGAGGAAGCTCTGTTGGGGGGCATCTTTAAAGGGAATATTTTTAAAGGACTTGGAGCTACAGAAGAAACTGGTCAGGGGATTTCTGATACATACTCTGATGGCATATACACAGTTGAGTAACTCTCAGGTGACTCAGTTTATAGACCCATCTAATTCAGAAAATATTTTCATTTTACAGCAGGAATATTTGTAATGTGCTAGTACATTTGTTTTCCAAACAGACAGGGTCTCAAATAAACTAGGCAGCTCTGTTGTCTTCCTTCCAAGTTCTTGGTAAAAACATTTCAATCCTCTTCAGTCTTCTTCAGGTTTTACTCTGGATTTAGAGGAAAGAGGATATAAGAGTTGCACAGCATGATCTGGAACAGTCTAGCAGACCAAAGTCATTCATAAGATAAAAGAATCAGTTCTATAGTCTTGTAAACTGAGACACGCAGTAAAAAGACCTCCAAAACCACACACACAAATCTACAAAACCAGAAAACCCCCAAACAATCAAATCCTAAGAATGACAAGAATTAATTTGCTTTTGAACTAAGGGCAAATCTGGTTCCTGGACAAGAATTGGACTAAATGTATTCAAAAAGTTCTGTTTTTACAAGAAAATACCACTGTTAATCACTCTTACTGAGTTACTGTAAATACTGACAGCTGGATTTAGAAATCTGAATGAACATGAAGTTCGTTCACTGGATGAGAATTCACAAAAATATTTCAAAATGAGAGCCCCACTGCCAAATCTGTGGCTTTTGTACCATACAGTTGGTGATTGAGAAATTCCCCATGTCTACTTACAGTGGAAATGTATCCTATTTAGTGTGGTAGCCAGATTTTTAACAATGTTTAAGCATTTTCAGGTAGGAATCCTCCCAGGATGCTCAAAACTCTGTAGAAGTTATAATAAGGAATATATGGGGAGAAAGTCTGTGTCCATTTGATTGATCTATGACAATAACCAGACACTCTAAACAAAACAAAAAATAAGTCAGTTCCTGGCATGCCACCTTTGATTATACACTCTGGGAAAGTCCTAGGTCTAAACTCATGCTCTGAGGGGAATATCCTCCCTCAGTAGAAAACTAAGTTGCCATTTAATGCTGCCTGGTCTGAATGACCAATCTCATATTGGAAACAAGATATGTAAAGTCTGACAGTCAATTTTACCTGCTGCTTTATGTGATAAGGCAACTCTCTGCATAGTAATAGTGATTTCAGTTTTCTTATTACCTCCTGGGCAAGCTTTGCACAGTGTCAGGTTTTTGTGACGATTTTCATTCCAGCTCTGCTGTGTTATTCTGTGTTTTACCAGTGTATTGATCCATGCATTTTATAACACTCACTGTAATTTTCATACTTAATTCAACTTTGCAATAACATTATAAACATAAATGCTACCAAGTATTTGTTAAACATTTTAACACTATTTATCAGCCTCTTTTTGTTATTGCCCTTGACTCTTCAGGAAATCCTGTGTTCCTAGAAACCACAGCACCCAGAATTAACCTTAAAAAGCATTATACTTATCTTTCCAAACATTCAATACCAAGTATGTAGCATTGCCTGTGGTTCAGCCTTACAGGAGCTCCCCTGCAGAAAAACCTGCTTTTCTAATTCAAGCTTCAAACACAAGATAATTTTTTTGGCTCATCATTATTGACTGTAGGTTCAATCTGCTTAAGGGAATAATTTATCACCACACTCTGATTTCCAGGTGCATAAGACAGATGAGCTAATTATACTGGTAACTTACAACAGTCTTGGCTACTTGCACTCGAGCTACACCAAAATGTGGTGGACCACAGTGTGCAAAAGCTGCCTTTATGCAGAAACACTCAATATGCTCTCTGCATCCCACTATCCTTCACTTGGGATAATTCATCTGACTCCAGCAGTTATGTGCATGTGCTGATGCAGCCCGACTCACTGGTGCCACAGAAATTTATCCCTGCTAATGCTCTGACACAGTCACTTCTGTACCAGGAACCAACAATGTATGTTCTCTTGCTCTGTAATAAATGTAATGTCTTGTGATTCACATTCACAAGAAAAATGCTGAGAGAGGTGTTCAGCCTGATTCTTGCATCCAAGCTATATTCAGGGCAAAACTAAAAATATGCATTGAAAAAAACACTTTGTCAGCTGCTCCCAGTAACAACAGCTGGTAACAACCCTTTAGCTCTTTTCCTCTCAGAAAAGGAAGTGAAACCTGGGGCATCATCACAACCAGCTGTTCACCATCTGGGACTCCCCTCTCGTTGGCAGGAGCTCTTAGCTCTGTGTTTCAGGTGCTTTGTAACCCTCTGAACAGACTCACACAAGCTGAGACAGAACTGAGTGGCAGAAGTCAGGATAGACCTGTCACATTTTGGATCCACAGCTTGCTCCTCCAAGTCTGGATGAGGAGATCAGTTACTGTATTTGCAGGGTGCCCCATGGCAGGGAGGAATGATGAATCTGACTCCATGTTCTCAGAAGGCTAATATTTTATTTTATAATACTATATTATAGTAAGAATAATATACTATACTAAACTAAAGAATACAGAAAGGATACTTAAAGAAGGCTAAAAAGATAATAATGAAAACTCCTGACTCTTTCCAGAGTCCCTGACACAGCTTGGGCCTGATTGGCCAAAAGTGAAAACAACTCCCAGCAGAATCCAATGGAACAATCACCTGTGGGTGAACAATCTCCAAACACATTCCAAAGGAGCAAGACTCAAGAGAAGCAAATAAGGTAATTATTGTTTTCCTTTTTCTCTGAGGCCTCTCAGCTTCCTAGGAGAAAAACCCTGAGTGAAGGGATTTTTCAGAAAATATGAATGTGACAATCAGTAACTTCATTTAGATGCTGCTCAATTAACTCTCCCTTCCTCTTCTGTCCCTTTTTCACCTGCATCTCCCCTCCTTCCTCAGTGCCACAAGAACTGTAAGGTTACCAAGTTCAGCCTCAGAAACAACAACAAAAAAAACCCCAAACAAACCAAACCCACAGACTCCAGCAGATTCTCAGGTGTGGAAAATCCAGTTCAGTTACATTTGGCAAAGACCTTCTCTTTAATTGTTCACAATAGGAGGTTTCAGCAGTAATAAGCAATTCTGTCAAGCTCAGTAACAGTAAGGGCAACATTAGTGCTGTGCATATGCACACATTCTCATCTGTTTTCATACTGTGCGCAGATTTCCTGCACAATAGACTAATATCAATTCTCCCATGCTTCACAGCTTGGTTTTGATAAGTTAAGGAAAAGTGGATAAAATACCAGTGTTGAATATTTATTTGCTGGCTTATTTCATTTCAGTGGTTAAGGGGAATAGCATACACTTTCCTAGAAAATATTTTCTTCAAATTGCTTCTCAATTGGTCTGATGTCATCCAGAGTATTTCTGTCCACAATGAATAATGCATTAAGAAAGAGTATTTTTCACAGATAAAATAAGGAAGTAATTTTAACTCCATATCAGCACTGTTTCAGAATTTTCAGTATAATTTCAGAGTAAAGTTTTTATATTGTTGGTTGTCTGGGATTTTTTTTCTTTTGTGCTATTACAGCATGAACAAGGTGAAAGAAAAAAATCTGTGTTGTGAGATGACAATATGCTGAGCTCAATCAGTCTAAAAGTTTGTGAATTGAAAGCTGTACACTCCTAGCTATGCTCCTAAGAATTGAGGGTGGAGGGTTCAAGTCATGGACTCTGTGCATGAAATCCTGTAACTCATAAAATCACTGTACTCATGCAAAGCACGGCTGTGCCTTGTTACTGCTGCAAACCCAGGGCACGTATTTGGCCTTCCTGGTTCTGAAACATGCTCTGAAAAGAGCCATTTTCCCTAAGAAATAATTCATAAGCTGTTTTAAGGAGCCTTTCTGATAAGGGTTTTTCCTTTACAGGCAAACTGTTCATCACTTTTAGGTTTGACCTGAAAGTGATGCATTGTTCAGAATGAAAAAAGATTAAACCCCACATTTCTCAGCTTATGCTTAATATTTTAATATTTAAAATATATTTTCATTCCTACTCTTTTTTATATCTACGTATGGAGAGATAGAAATTGCAAAGTGTGTGGGCTGGCCATTTTTAAAGGCACTCCTTGGAGTCATAATGAGCATTTGATTTGCAAGTTCTTTGAATCAAGTAGTTTATCCAGACTGACTCTGGACCAGCCAGAGACTTTCTGTGTTTCCATGATCAACTGAATTCTTTGCAGCCATCCCACAAACAACAGAGTCTGAGGTGCTTGGGCCCCACATTCACAAGGCAGAGCCTTGCAAAGAGTTGTTTTCCTTCAGAGCAAAATTTCTTCCTGGAAATTCAAACCACAGAATACAATATTGTTCTATACCTCTCTCTGATTTATGTTTAACCATTTTAGCTCAGACTTTTCCAGACTGTCCCTCAGAGGGGTCATAGGATGTCAGACTAAATGAATGAAGGAGGACAGAGGCTACACCTCTTTATGATGGTCTCAGAGTAAGAAACTGCAATCTGTAGCTTTCCTACTGTGTTATATCTACACTACTGTATTGTGATGGGAAAGCTACAACTTTATTTTTTGATTGTCTCCATTTCTTGTCATCTCTGTATGAATACAGATGTTCCTGAATAACTCAGCCATTTTCCAGTCAGCAAATCCTAAATAAACTGACACCTCATGAGTAAGTGGAGATAGCAGGTTTGAACAGCTGAATGTATTCAGCAAAGGCATTTAAATTATTACAACATTTGAACACATTTAAATCCTACCAACCGCACCTGAATGTGGTCACATTCACCCAAATGTAGGTGGTAACCAAATCAGGATTCCAAAATTTTTCACAGCCAGGATCTTGTCCATTCTTTGAACAGTCAGTTATTTTAGTTATCAGGTGATGTGTTTTGTAACTAGTATCCCAGGAGGCACACATAAGGCAGCAGAAAAATGCAAAACTTTCATATGAAAGGAATCAAACCATGTAAGCAAGCAGAAATATCTTAGCTGCAGAGGAATAAATTGTGCAGAATAGACTACAGCACCTAGCATATGATACACAAGAAACCTTAATTTAGATGCTAATTAACCCAAATGTAAGAATTACAGGGTTAATTAAGCAACATATCCCTTTCACAATTTTATCTGCTGCAGACACAGGTGAGAGGAGAAGGATCTTACCATTTGATTAAATTAGCCACAAGCCACACTGGGAAGTTATGATAAACATTTTTGGAAAGCATTTAATTATGAGCCCTAAATAGGATGGATTCTGCATTTAGATTACATCCATTTTTATTATTGGACGTGAAATATCAAATGATCAAGAAAACAGCCACTTCAACAGCTATGTAATAAATGCTTCTCCTGCAGCACAGTTGTAAAACCAAAACACATATTTCTAATCAGTTTAGTCGTAACCAGCATGCAGAAAACTCATTAAGTTTAAATTAAATCCTTATTTCAAGCACAGTGTGACCACTCCTGGTACAGTGGCTTGTTGCATGGCAATTTTCTTTTCCTTGTCTGTGACACCATCCCAGCTCCCTGTAAATAAGCATTCAGACTCAGGCAGCTGGTTTGTTGGGTAACGGAACAGAAGTTGGGTTTTAGTAATAGAAGCCTTCATGCAGATAAGATTCTTTAGGTTTATCCTTTGGGAATTGAGATAATTCCATGATGTTTATGAACAATTGTCCTTATTTGAGTATTGATTCTTCAAGAACCATCAACAGCTGCTTTAACCTACAACATCTAAAAACGTTCCTTCCCTAAAGAGCCAGCTTGCAGGAGGAAGACTTGTTCCTCACCAACCTCAAGAGTTGGCTCTATGTACATGATCTATTGTGTCAAATTTAATTATACCAGGAAAAATCCATCTTTAGTTAAGGATGTTACTCCCTTTTACAGTATATTTAAAAATCAGACATCACAGGAGAACAATGTGGCATGGGAAAACTTACTCTGCTAACACCCAGTGCAAGAATGCTTGCTTTTACAAAACACAGAAGTAAAAGGTTTGTTCATCAGTACCAACCAGACTGTGACAATAATTTTATACCTTTGGGGCCTGAATTAAAAAAAAAAATCAGCATCAACAAGAAAGAACCATCAGCTGCTTTAACCTACAACATCTAAAGACATTCCTTCCCAAACAAGCCAGATTGCAGGAAGATTTGTGAGCAAACCTCAGGTGTGTCCTTCCAGCTGGAAATCTCCATTTTTATCAGCTGAGGAGTGCAAATGTAAAGCAGCCAGGTAAGAAATCTTCCACTCTATGTGGTACACTCCATGAACCCCCCCCCGCCAATGAAACAATTAATTAGAATAATGCCTAGAAAATATTATAATTGAAGGCCTTTAGCCCTGTTGTGTTTACAGAGGCTTAGTGCAATGTGAGATGTTCTCTCAAATTATTTGTGTGGGGTTCATTTCTCCTGATGGTTTACTTTCAACATTTTATAAAAATGAGGTCTAGAAATGAACTAATCTTCTTCAGCTATTTTGTTCTGAAGATTCAGCAAAAAAGCACCCTGGCAGAGAATTCCAAACAACAGCTCATGACTCACAAATAAAACTATTTTATAAGCACTAAAAATCCCATGAGGAAAAATATCCGATGAAGAACATTCAGAATGATTCACAGGGTTTTCAGATTAGTTGTACTTTATTAAAGTGGTAAATGCTGAATTTGGTCTATTAATACTTCACCAAATAGCAGAGGCCTAGGCTCAGAAAGGCAAAGAGTGTACTTGACCTATTAGGTTCAAGGAAAATTTGTAAATTGAAAACCAACTCAAGCATTCCAGGGCATGAATTCCACAAAGTAGCATTTTTTTCTTCATGGGTTCCAAATGCAAATATTTAACAGGATATTTTTGACCATGCCACCGTACTGAACAAAAGCAAGGATAGGGAAAAAAAATGGAAATTTTATTTTCCAAATCTGCTCTACATTTTCCTAAACTGTTTTTTAACCAGACAGTTATCTTCTGAAATTTAAGGTGGAAAATGTATTATCATGACACAGAAATTCTAGTTTAGTTTCTTGTGCTTTCTGAAAATACCATGCTCTGCAGGAAGAAACTTAACAATTTTTTCACTGCTGTCTCATGGAATAGTTGCTTCAGTAGCTGGCCCTGAGCTTAAATCCAAGATCATTGCTGTTCCTAGAGAAGTCTTATTTGAGAGAGCTCATATTGCAGGTTCCCAAAGTAACCCAGATTAACACCTTTACAGCTTAATGCTTGAACTACACAAACTGTCACACCTAAAGTCACTCCAGAGGAGTAAATGAAAGGAAAATAGGGAATTGGAAATCCTCCATTTGATAAAAGAGCAGGGTAGGGAGATGTCTTACACAAGGAGAGTCAGGACATAGCAGATTAACTTTTTACTGTGTTGTTCTCTCAACATTTCTGACTTTGTAAACATTTATCTGCCCATTTTATAGGGTTTGGTCACTTCTCAGAGCTCTCCCACAAGCCAGTCATTTTAATGTTAACCAAATATTGAACTCCCTGCAAGTCAATAAAAACATTTATTGACTAAAATATGCAGTCTATAAATATGCACAGTTAGAGGGCTTCTGTTATGAAAGAGTGACAAAGTAGAAAGAGGAAATCAGCAGTTTTAAAACAATGAGTAATTCTCTGACATTATAGTTAGTAGAATGCACAGTATTAAGCATAGTATTTATATTTACTGGAATAAATCTTATCTAGTACCAAAATAAGATACAGAAAAATGTATATTTACAAAGGCACAGAAGACTCTACTCTGCTACCCTTAGAAAGATATGATTTTTGGGTCTTATTGGCATCTTCAAGCTGGTTCACCTAAACCTTTAATATCATTCATTTTACATAACAAAGGTGACTCAGGTTCAAACCCCATGACCTTGTCAGCAGAAAAAATTCTGCATCTCTTGATATTTCACCTCTAAAGATGAAATGTAAGAAACCAATGAGTAATCCTACCTCTGTTTAATTTGTAAGAAAGAATGGTGTAGAAAAATCCCATTGTCTCTAAGGTCATAAAAGGAATGGCTTCCAATACCAATACCAATATTTATGCTCCATCAACCACTTCGACATTTTTTTGAGTATACTTTTTCCATTTCTGTTTTAAGATTTTATGTGATTATTCCAAGAAGCCACAGTGTGTCTACAGAAATGTAGAGAAGCACTGACTGTTCAAGTTTTGTGGTCATTTCAAAACATCATTTTACAGTGGATATTTAACTATTTGCCTTTTTTTATCTAGTAATTTCAAATTTCTTTCCTTCTCAAAGCCACAGGTATTCATGAAAAATAATTTAAAGAAATATTTGGCAAATTTCTAATGGATATGAACCATCTGTAAATTGGTATTTGGAGTACTATATAGCACGAACCCTGCTATGGAAAAGCAGAAATCAATTGAGAATGAAAAACTTTTTAGGAGCACCTTAATTCACTTGGATAGCTCCATAACAATTATTAAATCTTCATTTGCAATGTGGATTTCCCTACCTCCTGAGAAGTTGTATAGATTCTATGTGCTGGCTCTGGAATCAATAGTGAATTCACTGGAATCAATTTGCAGTGAATTTCATTCACTTCCTCTCCTTGCAAACATAATTCATCAGGGTTCTGGCAGCTTCCAGACACACAGTGGATTCCATGAAAATGGGGATTAATGTTTTTCTTTGTCAGGGTACTCCAGACCTATTCAGATGTGGCAAAACCCCAATAATTACTCTTGCAGCCCAAGAGTGGCTTGGTCTAACTCATGGAACTGGCTGCTCATCATATTGTTAATCATGATGAATCCTTTAATTATGCACATAAATGGTCTGTGTTCTCCTAGAGAACATCCAGTATGAATGGAATATTCTCAGTTACATAAAGGCTCGATCCTGGCTGTAGCTTTTTAAAATAATTAACCCAAATAGCTGCAAAGCCCAAGATCAAATAGTGCTTGTTTGGGTGAGGAGGCACTGGGGGAATGGCAGCAGTGTGACAGCAAAATGAGAATGGTTTATTATGGCCTTGAAGGAAAAATATAAAAAAACCAAAAAGCAAAAACCCAAAAGACTTCTTCACCTGATGAGCTTGTGTTTTCAGAGTTCCTTACAGAGTCAATGAAGTTCATTGTCAAAAAGATCACTAAATACATAGTTCTAATGAAGAATTATAGGTTTATACTTCTGGATATAAGCTTAATAATAAATCTTAAAAATAATTTTAACAGTTATACACATGATTAAAATAGCTCCAGCTTTATGACACTGATGAGATAATTAAAGTAATTAGAAATTACACCTACTTGAACAGTCAGTCAGTAAAAGCACCTTTAACCACAATCAAAACCTTTTCTTCCCTGAAGGAAGAATTTTTTTCCCATATTACAGATTTTTGGTAGCCTCACATTCATTTTCTTCAGACAGTGATTAGAATAAGCCTTGTCAGTGGTTGGAAGGAACACATTAGGACTGATTTTACATAGGGAAAAAAAAAAATCAATATCCCATTCCTGGCATTCTGAAGTCTTTTTAGCTGACCTTTCCCCCCCCCCCAAAAATGCTATCCCTTGTTTCTCAAAAAAGCTCTCATTACAGAAACACCTGTCTTAAATAAAACATTTACTTGTACACTTAGAATAAAGCTATGACTTTTATAATCCAGAACATTACAAGGCAGTTTAACAGAATTTCTTTTTAATTTGTGCTCTGGTACTGGCAAAGGCTCAGTTAATACTGTTGCAAATGAACCTCCTGAACACTCCTTTCTCCAGAATCATCTTCTTTTCTCACCAATATAACAAAGGCATGCAAGCAGCATAAGACAACTTGAAAATTCTGATCTCTGAAAAATTCCAGGAGTGCAGCAGCTGAGGGGGATGGGATGCAAAGGCAGACCAGGTTTTAATGCAGTTCTCAGATTAAAGGCAACTCATATTTCATGTTCTACTCCTCAGTTCAAAATAATCCCATTCCCCTATTTTTCAATTGTACCATTCTTTAAGATGTCTGCTTCTTGCAAATTTTTTTATAATTTATTTTTAATTTTTACTTTTTGACCAGAAAAATTGGTTTGGTAATACTCACATGATACTTGCAAATAAAGGTGCCAGTCAAGTTACATCTTATTTATACTGAGTACAAACACCCTTGCCCAATATTTAATGAGCAGTTAAGAAATATATTTAAAGGGGTTTTATTGTATTCAGTTTGGGAGTACTGAACCTAGCTCTGACATACCCCAGCCTCCAAACAATCTCTATTATAAGGCTTAAAATTTGGCCAAGGTTTCTGTAAGCTAAAGCCCAGAGAAGGCAGCATTCACCCACAAAGCTGCTTCAACATCTGTTTGACTACAGGTAACCATTTGCCTGTGAAGCTGATTGGATTTGGACCAGAGTTCAAGTAAAAATTTGCCTTGGTCATTGATAACTGTCAACTACCAATGATTTTATTTGTCCTTAATACAAGTTTTTCCATATTAGAACGGTGTACTAAAACCTCCTCCCGTGAATCTATTATGGAAAAATCACTATTAAGACCATGCTACTTCTAAAATATGGGATATTTTTCCTTGAACTTTCCCATGTAAATGGTTAAAAACAAGGCCTTACACATGTGTTTTCAAGCATGAAAGGTTCTTAGTAAGAAAAGTTAAACAAGAGGTGTGTTTTACAATATCTAGAGGTTCTACAAGGAACAAGAAATGCTCACTGAGGTTATACACCAGGGGAAGTGCAGTCTGAAGACAAGTGATTCAGAAATTCAGATCCCATTGGGGATAAGAAATCAGGCTCCTATTCCTAATACTTTTTGTCTGAGTTTAAAATAATCATACCACATGTTAGCACAGTAAAATACATGTTCTTTAACTGAGACAACTGTTTTAAAAAGGATGAAATGCAGCTAAGTATAGATTCACCAAACCCATTTTTAGCCTTTTTAAAAAGTCCTAGAGAATTCCTTTTGAAAAATACCTTAACAAAGCAAACCATTTACTTAAGACTAGCTCATTCTAAAATGCTGTAGTTTCAGCTGAAATAATGTTTCAATAGCAATGAATTTTCAAGCTAGATCTACCTATCAAGAGATGAAATCAGGTTTTTTTTGCTGTTGTTTCCTGTTTTATTTTATTTTTTCCTACAGACCTATGAATCACTTAATTGATCAGCAAAACAGGGGGAAATTTAAAAATTTGGAAAAAGTAGCATTGGGGTAGAGTACATAAAACTTCCTGTCTTTTAGTGAGACTACTCCATACAGCCTTCTACTCTGAATTCCAAAGCTTTGGGGAAACATTCTGGGTGAGGCATAAACCTCTAGCTCTCCTTCCTATGGCCCCACCATGCTGGCTTTCTGCAATCCAAAATAAATCCAAAATAAAGTATACTTACTGTTTTTTACAGAACTATTTACTTCTTGAAGTCTTACACTTCTGTTGTCACTGATGGGTTTTTCATTTTTCCTTCTTTTAGGGGCACCTGAGGCATGGTAATACAACAAGAGATAGAAAAAATACCATCAAATTATGAAATTCTCTATCAAGACAATCAGAAAAAATACTGTGAAAGTTCTTGTTGCAGGTTTTAGTAGCAGGGGCCCAACTCTTCCTGACTTACAGAAGCTTTTGATTATTTCCTCAGCTGTGTTGTAACTGGATGCTGACTTTGATTTGGAGGGGGTGAGAAGGAAATGAACAATTTACCACAAATATATACAATATAACAAGTATACCAAATACAAGCCTGTATTGAAGAAGGGATTCTGAAAGAGTGATCTTAAGCTCCTGGTGCTAAATTAGAGTTCAGGTTTAAGAAGACAAGATAATCTTCCTCCGTTTCCTTTTTAATGAATGGAAAACCAAAAAGTTTTCCTTAGAGGAGCTTTGAACCTTTCTTTGCCCCAATGTCAAAGTGACTGTAACATCTTCCCAGGTGGAAAAAGGGGGTTATAATGTTGTTCTGATTTATTTGCAGGTTTGAGCATTCAAGTTGTCCTTGGACCAGAGTTCCTAAGCTTGTCTTACTCAGAAAATGAAGAGGAGCAGAAGACACTGTTGCAGCTGTGTGATTGAAAGGGTGTGGTACTTGCAGTGGATTTCAGGCAATGCCCTCTGCAAAGGGAAGAAATAAAAGCTTAGATGAGCAATTACATATAAACTAGATAACAAAGAGCTTTTTATTTAGCACCACTCTAAACTCCTTGAGGGCTAAAGGTAAGCTGAACGGTCTTCTGAAGTGCCTTTATTAAACATGGAATAAATGGACTAAACCACAGTTGCCACTGTATGGTTTGAATGTATTCCAGTCTGTCACATAAATAAGACATTTATAATGTTGTGGGGGTAGTTTTCATGCTATTTCTTTGGTAGCCAGATGGAGAGCAAGTCTATTATTCTGCTGGTGTGGTGACTAGTTAGGAAGCTGGTGTTCATGTTTTATTCCTGCTCTTGTAAACTGCTGAGAATGCTGGATCTAATAAAGCATGAGCAGAGTTCACTGATTTACCCATCTGGCCACAGTTCTGTGTGCATTTGTAGAGTGCTGAACTGAAATTGCAGAACTGGGTAATCCATACAGAAACACAGCTCTTAGCAAATCAGTGGCAAATGTTGACCACTGCTACTCATCATTCCTGAGGGAGGTCCTGAACATTTCCAGTTGCATCAGTCGGGTGATTTTAATATCAGCATCAAGGGTATTAATATCAAATGATGCAGTTTTGCTACTGTGAGCAATATGATCATTTAAGTTAGTCAGGGAGCTCTTTTATTCCTTCTGCACCAAAGAGCATCCTAATCACATCCAGAGCTATGCATCTTTTATATGTTCGTGTTCATGGGTATTCTGCCTGGGAAACTAATGGATATTGGTTTCTGCAGTGCCACTTGCATTTTCCAGCAAATTCCAATTTTCATAATGTAGAAATAAAAAGATAATTGTGTGTGTTCTGTAATGAAAGCACCTCTATTCAGAATACAAAAATCATGATCTAAACCTGGGATTTGAAAGAAATGGGTTGAAGGTGAGGGTGGAGGGAAAAGTCTCCCTTATCTAAGAATGCATTAGATTTTTGAATGCCTGTGATTTGGAAGGTAGGAAAGCTCAGCCCAAAGCAAGTTTGAGAAGCTCAAAGGTTTATAAGATGGCTATGAGCTATGCTTTGGTTTTATTGAATTACTGAATGACTACAGAATGGGTAAATGATTGGTAAAAGTGTCAGAAAGGTCAGGGGGGCCTAGCTAGGAAGAGGTTCTCTACTTGTATTATAATGTATTCATACAATTTTAGAAACTCAATTCCTCTGCTCATAAATGTGCAGTAGCATAGTCTCAATTTTTATAAAGAGTGATCAGCTTACATCCCTTTGAAAAGCATAATTTGTGTTGATTTAGAAGTCGTACACATGTTAAAAGTCCTGCAGTGGTTATCAGGTGACAGCTATTATTTGGTGCTGTTGCTTGTAGAACAACTATTTCTAAAATGTTCAGTTATTCTGATTATGTTATGTCTGGGACTGCCTGTGTTACACTGCATCCGATGAGCAGTGGTTAAAAGATTGCACTATAGCACTACCTATAAACACACAAGACTTACAAATGCAGCTTTTTGTAGCCATTTTTTACCAGATAATGATGAATAAATTCAGTTTAACATTCCATAAAAGCAAAAAGTGCTTAAGAGTCCTTTGTTGTATGCCTTTGGTGTGAATGAAGGAATTCAGTAATGCATAAAGGAATTTCCCTTTTTTATTGTCACTTTATTAGCTGATTTGCTCAAATGTGAGAATTAATTACAATTCAGCTGCATGGTGTTAATGGCCTAATAATTAATTTGCATGTGAGTTATTCTAATAATAATTAAAGGGAGCTCTTTTGTTATTGATCTGGGGAAGGCGAGCATGACTTTAAAATAATAATCCAATTAACATGCATTGAGTGGAAATTTTATAGTTTCCATAGCATGAGTGGCTGCTGCTGTAATTTGAAAATATGATTTCATGGCTTCAACCTGAAACTGTGGTGTTTTAAAGAACAAGGCAATGAATCATATCAGCTGCCAGGAGTTAATTGTGCTGAGCTGGTGGCAGGAATTAGGAACCAGCGCTTTGTGACACGTTTCTGCAGGGCTCCATTTGTCCCTTTAGAGGCCTGAGAAAGGTATTTACAGAGGGAAGAATCATCTCCCCAAGTGTCAGACACATGAAACACTGATTAGGGCAGGAGAGAAGAGTAACTGGTGAGTTAGAAATTCTGTTTTGATAATTTGGTTAAAGAGCTTGTGCTCCCCTCTTGATTAAAGGGGAGCTGTAAGGGGGCTCTGTCCAGCCTGGAGCAGGCTAGTCCCTTGAGGAGCAAATTCAGGCAAGGAAAAGATGCGTTTCCTAGCTAGTTTAAGATTATGTTTATAACTTGAGGAGCTAGTCAAGGCAATTAGAAAGATTCTGCTGTTGTGCTGGGCTGACAGGCTTTTTTGATGCTGTATTAGATGTAAGAAGCAAAAATATAAGAATGTTTTTGTTGTTGCTGTTAGCTGGCTGATTGCAGGTAAATTCTATAGAAGTTTCTGGCCTAGTCATGCAATAAAATAATGATATGAAGGCAGGCTTACCAGCTAGATTTGCTGGCAACACAGCTCTAAGCTCCAGAGGTGACCATGCTGTTCAATCTCTTGTTGGTACAACACTGTTAGCTAGATGGATAAGTTACTATTATACTACAGAATGTAGTATAAAATTTCTCTTGCATCATTCCTGATTTTCTTTTATCTATTTAAAGGGAAAAATACCTTTATTAAGATGGAAAAAAGGCTTTAAAATTAATGGTCTTTTCCTGAAGTTTTATTTTGTGGTATTTACAATCATGAGAGTGCTGTAGAGAATACCCACAGTGCCTTAGGTGTAGATATTGATGCTTTCAGCTCAAGGAGGGAAGGTGTGATCTGCCTTTTGCATCACAGTAGATAACAGACTGTTCAGAGTGGTCATGTAGCCCATAACTCAACAGGAGACAGTCTTTATGGGAACTGGAAAAACAGACACTTCCACAACACTAAAGAGTTTGATTTACAGTCTTTGAAGAAGCTTGGATTGATGTAAAAATAAAATACATAGGCATTAGGCAGAAAAATCATAAACTTATGTTTCTATAGTTGTAAGAAAGAATATGCCTCAATTAAGTGAGAAACTGTATTGATAAGATGGTGAAGGGTTTATAGTGTGGTAATGTAATAGTATGGAGTAAGCTGATTTTAGAAGTTACAATAAAAGCAAATGTCTGTATGTGTGATAGTAGCCCATTGGATAAACATATCCACAGCGCAGCAAAATTAACTAAAGGTGATAGGTCAGAAAAGCAAAATAAACCTCGTAACAATTGTCTATTGGATTAGAAAGCTCTATATTGCCTTGTAATGAAGAACTTGAGACCATTTTGGGCTGTGGCTGAATGCTTGCTCCTCTAAAATCTCAGGTGTTTACCTGAGAAATAAATCATTTTTAGCCTGACAGTGGCCCCGATCCCTTCATTAAAAGTGGTGACAATGGTAAAGTCTTGTCTAAATCTAGCCAAACCTAGAAGATTATTGTTTCCAGCAGTCACTGCCCTGGGCCCAATGTGAGCTGAACTCCTTTGGTCAGGACATCTTTGGGTAAAAGAGGGCACAGCTGCACTTGCTTTGTCCCAGCTGGGAGGAGAAATATTCCTCTGTTAGTGTGGTTTGATGTGCCTTGTGTCATGTTTGGTGTGGTCATACCAAGCCATGAGGGCCAACCAGCTTGCAATCCTTATCTTCTGCATTGTGCTGCTTTAGATTTCATGGGAGGGATTTTGTGTGAGGGAAGTTTATATGTATGTGTGTCCATAAGTTAATTTGTGTGGAAAATGAACTTGTAGAAAATTCTCAAAACTTGACAGAAGACTCAAATATTTTACATCTGTATTCAAACCTTGAGATAAAAAATGCTGACTTAGAAATGCCATGGAATAGGACAGATATTGCTGAGAGAAAAATGGAACCAGGAACAAGTTTCAAAGGATGGCCTTGCAAATAAGACTGGATGCTTTGGAGAAATAGAACTGTGAAAGATGCATTGTGGTAGGACCCACCAGGGGTAATTTTAGATGAATGGCTTTAAGGCGTTTACAGCATGGTGTGACAAAAAGCTGATAGGTTAAAAAACATTTATAATGTATTGTAATTAGGAAATAGTTCACTTCTGATTGTGATAGCATGAATTATAGCATCTGTATTGTCTCACCCTTCACATAAAACTAAGAATAAAAGTGTTTAAAACACTTCTCAGTTACCTCATCTCTAAGTCAAAAAAGAACTTAATCCAACAAATTAATCCTACTATAATTTAGTAACAAATCTGTGAACAAGCTTTCTCTGACTGTACAGGACTAATAACAGGAAGGACCCTGGAAATGAGGCAAAACATCCTTCTTGGAATTCTGCACAAATACCCCATGGAGCTTGTTTGAAATTGGGTGAAAGACTGCAGTCTGTGTACATATAAAAAAATAAAACTTGGAGAAAAGCAGCTTGAAAAAAGGCAGTGAGAAGAATGACAAGTTCTAGACAAGTGACTTCTTACCCACTATAGGAATTACATTTGCTAACAGAATTTAGTTGTATTAGTGGCTGGCTCTTAGGAAAGAATGATCAGACTTAGCATCTGAAGGTGGTGTGGAAATTAGGATAAACACCAGTAAGACTCTGACTAGAAAATGAGACTTATCCAACTCAAAGCAGACAAGGACAGAGTCAACTTTTGGAGTCTCCAGGGAAATGGTGCATTATGCCAAAAATATAAAGATATGATCTGTGTGGCAAGTCTGATAAGGAACTGGATATACTAACCCTCAAAGGCTGGCTGGCAGTGTTCTGAAGGTAGCACATCAAATTTGTAAAGCCTTCTCAACACACTTTCTGCTGAAAAGGATATGGGATTATGCAATGTTTTACCAAGCTCTACATTGCACCAAGGCCAGTGGATTTATTGCTGAAGAAAGAGGAAATATTAACATAAACTGAACAATAAAGAGTCGAGGGCAGAGGTGGTCACCAGGTGGACTGAAATATTTCTAGATATTTGTGTCAAACCACTTGGGCAGTGAAAGAAGTTAAAAAATCATAATGTTTAATGTTTCTCATTCAAGAGGTAAGTGGTGATATTCAAGTATCTTGTTGTTGACCTAGGAACAGTGTGACTTTTTTACCTCTTTCCTTCTGTCTTTGAGAACAGAATAGAGGAGTCTTTTCTGCTTGGACTATCTCACTTCTGAAGAAAAGCTCTTGAGATAAGAGCCTCATCTGCATCAATCCCATGGGTTTCCTATTAGGCTGAATAGAAATACTATATCCTGCTCAGCTGAAAAGAATAAAAGCACTATTCCTCCTGTTCCATTTATCACACCGCTACCATTCTCCATGAATGAAGGAGTGAAAATACATTTGATTCCTAGTTTATTAATATTTACAGCAGCAGAAGCAAGTGCATCTTGGAACTGTGTAGAGTTCCTGCAGGATTCTAGGTGAAGTTGTTGTGAGGCTAAGTACATTCTTTTCCGTAGTAATCACCACATTTCCTCCTCAATCTCTCATCTAATTGCAGCTAGATGCTGAAGTACTTGCTAAAGATTAGGGAGAAAAAATGAGAAATAACTGTTAGAGGTAGGCCTCTCTATTGTTTAGTGAGCCTTTGAAAATTGTGTGTAGTGTCCAAGTCAGAGCCAAGCTGACTTTGCAAGCAGCCATCCACATCCACCTCCTGCAGAAACACACAAAGGGAAGGCTCTGGTGTATTTGTGCTGACATCTTAGGGAGGTTCTTTGTGAACCTCAGTTTTCCCTGCTCGATTTAATGTAGAAATCTTCCAGCAATATAAATTCATAGATATTAACTCTGGTGATTTTGGTGATTTAGAACAAGCTGCATAGGACCACAGTAAAAGACTGATTTCTTTAACCTGCTTGTCAGGACTGAATATGCAGAGATGGTACTTAGGCAGTCATGGAAGAGGGCAAAAAAGTGTAAGTCTTTGATATTCACAACCTTTTATGACAACACATTTTAGTGAAGTTATAAATAGTATCAAAAAGCATTTCTGAATTTAGTGAATTTAGTGAAGTTATAAATAGTATCAAAAAGCATTTCTGAATTTCTAAGCCTTCTGTGATAAGAGATAAAATGCACAGAATAAAATTAGAAAAAACTAGTGCTATGTCTGAGCTGTTGATGGTGTAACATTCTCATGTTCTTTTCTCTCTGGATGATATGTTTCTAGTCTATAATCTAGCCTCGTACAGGAATTGATACATATCTTTCATTCTTGTTGCCCTTCCTGTGCTGGCTCAGTTCCATCACACTCATTTTGTAACAAGGCGAACTGGAGAGGCTCAAGATAAGATTTGCTCCATGAATTTATACAGGAAATATAACGCACTATTCTTAGTAGCTCTTTATTCCTCACAGCATTTCTCAGATCACTTCTGAATACTTTGAATAATGCATGTTCCAACACAGGTCCATCTGGGACCACACCAGTGAACTTCTTTTATCATGAAAAGATGCTTTCCTTCCTACTTTGTTGTTTATCTTTTAGCGGGTTATTAATGCTTGAAGGCTGCTGCCTTTTATTTCTAACAGCTATACTTCTTTAAGATATCTTGACAAAGCTCTTTGAAAAGTTGAGTTTCCTTTCACCCCTGTCCACAGCTGTCCTACTCCCTAAAAATATCCCAATAAAGTTTGTTTTCTTCCTTTGGCAGAGTTATGCCTTTTTTTTCACAGTTGTTTTAGCCAAGATATCTGACATAATGCAGAATTACTACATAAAGGTTTATAGTGTTATGTCATTGTTTGGCATAGGTGACAGGGTGGGGAGTGTTACTCTCAGAATTACATATATATCTGCTAAAAGCCAGTACAAAAGCAACCAGAATACAACTGATCCACTTTGCTTTTACCCCTTACCACTATGATTTGCAGCTTTGATTCTGCTAGCACCTTTACTTGGGATATCTTGCTAGTCATATCATGTGCTTTTTCCTTCCATCTGTGAGGCAGCTGAGCTGTTCAAGGAGCATGTTTCTTTGTGGGCTTCTCTATAGTTACCCAAGTTCTTGTCATCTACCAGCTGCCTTGCTGTGATATTCCTGGGAAGCCCCCAAAGAGCTTTTAAGAAGCACTGTAATGCTAAAGGAACACCTGCTCTCATAGTGGTATGTGATGTGCAAACTGAATAAATAACCAGAGTTTATTCAAGGGTATCAGAGAAAGTCTTGTCTTGGGCTCTGTCACCAGAATGAGAAGCCAAGGGCAGTGGTTACACTGTTAGCCTTAACAAAAATCACTCCCTTTATTGAGTGGCATACTCAATTTGTTATACCAGCAGAATCACAAGACCTGAAAACTTGTCACCCTTAGAAGCAGTACCTACTTGTGTACCTAACCCATTATAGCTTGTCATTTTAAACTGGATCTGACCCTCAACAGCATCAGCCTCCAGCTGGAAGTTTAAATTCAGTCTAAATGTCTGGGTAAGACAACTGGATGCAGAAAGCAAGGTGCTTGAGGCTCATTTTCAAATGGTTCTAACTCAGATTTATTGCTCTGTGGATTTTTATCCTTTAGTTCATCACTTCCTGGTAGTACTGGCCTAGTAGTATCTAGTTCCTGTTCAGACTTGCCACACTTGCCTTTTTATTTTTGGCATAATGCACCACTTCCCTGGAGACTCCAAAAGTTGGCTCTGTCCTTGTCTGCTTTGGGTTGGACAAGTCTTGTTTTCTGGTCAGATTCTTACTGATGTTTATCTTAATTTCCAAACCACCTTCAGATCCTGAGTCTGATCATTCTTCCCTAAGAGACAGTGGTCAGAGGACTGAGCTTACCTGTCTGCTGTATTTCTTTAATTTTCTGTCATTTAACTGGCCAGAGCTCTGGTGACTTCCCTTACCCATCTCATGAGGACACATCACCATGTGGCATCATCTTGTCACATACACTTCATCAAATGTAGAACAGCTGGATGTCAATCTTAAAGGTCTTTTGGAGTCTCAGCAAATAGTCACATCTGCCCAAGGAAACACATTATAATTTTGAAGAGATACCGTTAATCAGAAGTAAGTTATATTATACCTTCTGGTTAAGCAGGTTTTCTTGTTTTGCAGTGAATATTGATGTTGGCAGATGTTTTATCTGTAGGAGACCTGATGAAACATCTTTTCAGAAGAAAAAGTGACTTGCTTACATGCAAGACCAGCATGTTCCTTTGCCCTTGGAGGCAAATAAGGAACCAGCCTCTTTGATACAGTGCTATTTTTGTCTTCCTCTGAACACTGCTTATCATGCATTATGCATGTTTTTTATAAAAAATGCTGTCAGCAGATACAGCCAGCCATTAACCTCAAGTACTTCCTATTTAAAGATAGCACCTGTAGTCAGTTCATTCAATTGTGTGGGACAGAGGCTTAGGTCACTTGCTGATGATGGCAGAGACCTGATCCTGAAATGGTATTATCAGCATTTTGCATCCTGTCCAGTTTGGGAGATAAGTCTGGAATCTGCTTTGGTCACTCTGGTGTTGGTGTAAAATCAGCTGGGAATTAAACTCTACAAAAACTGCTCCCCTTTATCCCCACCCTCTCTGATGAGAGAGGGACAAAGGCAGAGACTACAGGTTGAGATAAAAATTTAATGGAAACAAACAGCAAAGGCACAAGAAACAAACAACAACAGCAATAATATTAATAATGAAAGTAGAGAAAAGACAGGATAATTTACAAGGAGGGGCTCAGCACCTCAGCCCAGTTCAGTATGGCTGATGAGACAAAGGCAAGGTGGTTCCCTCAGTGACATGCGATAATTCCTGGGATGAAGACAAGGCATGGATGTTCCTTCAGCCTGGAGGTGGCACATGGTAATTCCAGGGATAAAGACAAGATGTGGCTGTTCCCACAGCCTGGCAGTGACACACGATAATTCCTGGGATAAAGACAAGGTGTGGCTATTCCCACAGCCTGGCGGTGGCACACGGTAATTGCTGGGATAAAGACAAGACATGGATGCTCCCTCAGCCTAGTGGTAACAGACAGGGATATTCCAGGGATAAAGACAAAATGGTTCCTTCATCCTGGTGGTGGCACACAGTAATTCCTGGGATAAAGACAAGACATGGATGTTCCCACAGCCTCGTGGTGACACGCAGTTATTCCCGGGATAAAGACAAGATGGTTCCTTCAGCCTGGCAGTGACACATGGTAATTCCTGGGGTAAAGACAAGGTGTGGCTGTTCCCACAGCCTGGCGGTGGCACACAGTAAATCCTGGGATAAAGACAAGACATGGCTGTTCCCCTCAGCCTGATGGTGACATGCAGTAATTCCTGGGATAAAGACAAGATGGTTCCCACAGCCTTGTGGTGGAACCTGGTAATTCCAGGGATAAAGACAAGAAATGGCTGTTCCCACCATCTCGCTGTGACACACAGTAATTCCTGGGATAAGATGGGTCCCTCAATCTGGTGGTTACACATGGTTATTCCCATGACAAAGACAAGATGGTTCCCTCAGTCTGGTGGTGGCACGCAGTTATTCCTAGGATAAAGACAAGATGAGCATGTTCCCACAGCTGATGCTCCCCTTCCCTGAGCCAGTGAAGAACAATGATGGACAAGCTCCCACGAGGGATGGGAAGGGATGAGCAGGGATGGGCAGCGGTGTGAGAGAGGCAGAGGCCATGGCACTGGCCACTGCCAATACCCCTGAAGAAAAACAGGAATGAATGGTGCCTCTTCTGGTGTGTGTTCAATTTTTCCCTTCCCTGAAGCCATACCTCAAGTGGGGATGTGGGATAGTGACCCAGCCACCCTCATGTGGCTCTAGGCTACTCCCCCTTGGCAACAGTGATGAAACTAGGACAGTTTCAGTGAAACAGAATCTTCCTGTTCTCAGTGCTGCAGTGAATGCTTTCAATATTGCCTTTTTGAGGAACAAGGATAGGAAGAAGGGATTTGTACAAAAAGCAGTAGATCATGGGGTGGTGGGAATAGATTTGCAACCCTCAGGCAGAGTGCCCTTGGCAGAGAGGTCACAGTGCTCCTGACTAATGTGGTGTATTTGCCACTGGACAATGGAACTACTCTCACAGCATAATCATCTCTGCAGGTTAGGTGATGCCCCAGGTTTCAGCTTTTATATTTTTCAGATTCTGGGCTACTTTAGTGTGTGGGTCTGGGCTTCATATTAGGGATGGTGAGCTCTGTGCACAGAGCAGGGAGACAAAACAATTCCTGCTCCAGCTGGGGACCAAGGACAAATGATCCAAATCTCAGGCCCAAGAGCACAAACACTGTGGGCTGAAGAGAGAAAAACAAACAGGGTGGGGCTGCCTGGGCTGAAGCTGTAACTGGACAATGAACCCCAATGTGCAAATGGAGAAGAACTGATCAAAGTGAGAGACCCCATGACCTTGTGTCCATTTTGTGCCCATTTTGGTTCATCGTGGGTGCAGCCCTGGCTGGGCTCTTGTGCTGCCCAAGGTGGATACATTGAGGCCTTTTATTAAATCCCTGCTTTACTCTTTAGCTCTGTCCAGCCTCTGCTCTAGGTCAGCCTTCACAAGGCGTAATAGGCAAGATTAATGTTGAGACCTTATGTCCTGCTGTGTGAGTATCATAGGCTATTAGCCTATAACTGTTGGATAGTTTTTTAAGGTAGCAAAGCTTAGGTCTAGAAAGATTTGCTTAGGAGCTGTCATCCACATTGCTGACTCACTATTAGAGAGGGTGGTGGTACAGACAGGAAGGTGTGAGCAGTGAGGGAATGTCAACTGCCTGAGCATTTGTTGCCCAGGTTTTGAAAATACTCTTCCAATTAGAGCCATCTATTCAAATTTGTTCCTCAGTATTCTGTTTTGCCTTGTGTTCACTGCATTCGTGGTGTAGACTGACAAGATGTTTAGTGGTCCTGGCAGAATTGTGGTTGACTGATGTAAATATTTCCTGCCAACATATGTTGAATAGTTTATATTTGTCAAAGTCAATCCATCCTGGTCTCTTCCTGTCTGGATCAGTACCAAAGCAGAGTCTGTACTTGCAGGAGTGAACAGCTAGTCAATCTGTGAGAAGTCAGTTATTCACTGTATCTCCTAAACGATATTTGCTGCTGCTTGTTGAAAGAGTGTTCTTGCAAATTTAGAGGAGAAACCCACCTCCTGTTAAAGTTTAGAACTGTTTAGTAAAATTCTTGGATTTTAGAGTTTCACTTGACACACCAAGTGGCAAATGAGCAGTGTCTGCAGCTTGCTTGTTTGGTGTCCCTCTACTTTGCACCAGCTGGGATCTTCACCAAATGATTAACAGACATCTGTGCAGAAATATTTTACTCTAAACTGCTTGTATAAAAACTTCAGAGGGATGGAGAAATTTTGTCTTTACAGACATTACACCTATGCTTGTGAAATATGAACAGACCTTTAATGTTTTTGTAAATTCATTACACTGGATTTTAAACCAGTTTGACCTGAAAGTCCTACTGACCCAGATTAGACCATATAAAGCTGTCTAGAGCTTGTTTTTGAGGAAACACATTCTGAAGTGGCTGATAGTTAATTTCTAAGATATCATGCTTTGAGTCTTCCCTGTGTGAAGTGGGTGCTATTTTATTTTCATTCAATAGTTGTCTTTACTTCTAGCATTAACTTGAACTGAATGCATGGATATTGTGAGCTATCAAAATTAGCTTGAGCTGAATTCATGGATGTTGTGGGCTATCAAAATCCTGGCATCCAGATTGAGAGAACAGCTTGAAGCTGCTTCTGATGCTCTTGCAGAAAGTGGATATATACAGTGGGAATAGGCTCCTTTGTCACTGTTTAGCAAGCGCTGCACACTTGCTACCAACCAGGCAGGATACTGTGGAAGCTGCTTAAACAAGGTAGTAAATACCTGTGTTTCCTTAGGAAATTGTATTCAAATACTAATGTTCTACTTAGTGTTCTGCCTCCTCCTCAATTTCTTGGAACTCTAACTAGAAAATTAAAAACTGCCTTCTGATGGACTCAAAGTGTCCTTTTCCCAATAAGAGATATGTGTATGGGTGGCCTTTTCTGGCTCCAGCATGTCTAATTCACCTTGTCATTTGCAGAAACATGTACTGAAGTATAGGAAATAGGGACTAGAGAAGGCTGGTCTGATATGAATACTGGGCACTTACCTGGTGCTATGTTGATCTGCTTGTGTGAGCAGGAGGAGCTTGAAGCCCAGTAGAAACCCAATTCATGTAGCAGCTCATCTTCTCCTCACTGTGGGGTCTGCTGGATTCTTGGGCTGTGCTGATGCAGTAATGAAAGATGTGCTTGGCTAAGCCTGGCTTGTCCACCACTTTCTGGGTTTGTATGCTCATCCTTGAGATCCAGGAATCACAGCACTTCGTGCTTATTCTGGACATGCTTTTAGTGGGTTTGGGCTCCCTTGTCCACTCAGATTGTATGAATTTTCTGGGATTTTGCCACTTTTTCCCTGCACAGATCATGTTGAAATATTTCGATGATCTGTTGTAGATACCTTGCAGACTTTATTCCTTTTACTGACAGACTCTCTTCCTTCATTAACTTTTGTAGTTAACCTGTATTTGCCTTGCTATTTCAAATACAGCTACACTATTAACACTCTTTAGCCATTTGCCAAGGATATTTTTCTCAAACAACTTTTTAGTCTGTACACTCTGATAGCTGTGCAAAGTTGGCTGCAGAGCAACTAACACCTGTGGAGGAGGTCAAAATTTCAGCATTTGAACTGAGATTCCCACATCACATTAAGCTCTGTTCCAACATCCAGGTCAACCTGTCTTTAAAGTTACATCAACATCCTCTGCTTATACCCTGACACCATTCTTAAACTGTCATGATTATTCAACCTTCAATAATTCTTCCCTCCTGTGCCCTCAATCAGACTGTTTAGGTGGCTACAGGTGTAGAACTTCATGACCATTGAAATAAGATCTCTATTGGTTTTTGGTAATTGTGATTCTATGATATCCATTACTGGCCTTGCCACCTGTTTTCTAGATAAACTGGTCTGTCACTAATCTATTGGACTGAAGGAGTGGAGCATCCTAATTAAGGTCTTACCTGGCTCAAAGCCAGGGAAAGCATTAACTCATCTGCCTTGATCTCTACTATATGAATTCAAATAACTTGATTAAATTATTGGGCTTTGGTTTAGTCAGCAACTTTTTTTTTTGTGTACTACAGTTTAGGTCTGTCCCCAAAATAATGCATTTTGACCATGTGGAAAAGTGCTTAGAAATTTGCATAGGTGAGAACAAGTGGATTAGACCATGCTATTGTTTTGAAGACCTTGTTCTTCTGTCCTTTGTCCTTTTTTGTTTTTTGTTTTTGTTTGTTTGTTTTGTTTTTGGGGTTTTTTTTGGTGTTTTGTTTTGTTTTCCTTGCAAGTATTTCTGCATTCTTCCCTTTCAGAAAGGGCAACAGGATGGCTCTAGCTGAAAGCTGGAGATGCTTTCACTGAATGCCAAGCTCAGCTTCAAGGAGAAATCTAAACAGCTAGCTCCAAGTAAGCAGATACCACATCCAAAAATCAGTTATTGTTCCTATAATATGTTCATGATGCTTGTGTTCTGTGTCAAATGACAGAGCTCTGAAGCTGATTAATCTGCTGTGGTTTTGCTGTAATGAGATGAGCTGGGAAGGGCATAGTTAGTAGATGATACATGAACTACAGCAAAAAAACTCCAGGAATGAGGATTACATCCCAAGTGAATGGAAGGCTCTCACTTTTGCACCAGACTTTGTACTATTATGTAACTTTAGGAAATATTTTTCAGGTCCAGGCTATTTCTACCCTTCCCCTTGAAAAGCTGAGCTGTAGGACAGTGACCAGGTGTGCTTCCCAGTTTGCATACAGGTTATATGAAAGCCTGTGTAAGATCTGAACCCTTGAAATATGCTGTGATTCATAAGTACAATGCTTGCTGCTCCAAGCCCTTATTTCTCTCCTAGGCCTGCAGATCAAATCTTCAGCAGATACCCAGGGAGGGTGCTATTCACAACAGCCTGGGCTGTACAGGGGCTAATAAAATTTCCCAGCTCCCTCTGTACTGCTGCTACTGTGGGAAATAGTAAAGGTAAAAGGATTTCCAGAAAGGTGTAAAAGCAGGCCTTGGAAACAGAAAGAAAGAAAGAAAATTCAGAACTAGCTGCAGCTGCAAAGTCTGAAAGTAGAAAAAGTTACAATAGTACAGCAAGCAAGGACGTGAAACAACAGCTTGAGTTTTAAGCTTGGCTGAGATACACCTCAAGACTGCAGAAAAATATGCTTAGCATGATAGTAGGAGGTTTTAAGCTTAATAATGTTGTATTGTATATTGTTAATAGAATGCAAACAAGCAAGCATTGTGTGAAGCAGGTGTGTGTGTGCTTTTAGTGATTGGCTAGAACAACTCTCTGTAAGCTTTAGCAATGTGCTATTGGCTAGGAAGTTTTTAAAATGCTCTGTAACAAAGAAATCTTTGGCTGCTACTGGCAAGAATGAGCTACTGCCATTTTCCAATTGTCTCAACCCTGTAATGAGGCTGGTGCCACAATAAAGCTCAAGGAACAAATCCCTCTAGTCTTGTCCTGTTTGTGAAATGCCCCAACACAGCTATATCAGCTGGATTCAGATATGTCCACTTCATTTTTGGCAGCAGTTGGAGCAAAGCTGAAATTGTGTTCAAGCATGTGCAGGATTCTGTTATTAGCTGTCAAATTACTAGAAACAGTTCTGTGGTAAATCAGAAAGCAGATTTACAGTGATACTCCTGATGAGCTGAATCAGGCTGGCTTCACAAGACTGGGGCCAAACTTTGTTTTTCAGAAAATATTTGTGGCTTGAGGGATGATTTGAGAAGCATGCTATGCTGTGGTAATTGTGTATGGTAAACTGTTTTGGATGCAGACCTAATCAGCCTTGAAAAAATGAAGAATCTTGTAAAAACCTACCTGCATCAAGAGTGTTATTCTTTATGTATGTGAGATGTAATTGTGCTGAGTTAGGAATTCTATGCTACAGAAAGTAGGGTTAGGTCTTGCTGTACAGTGAAGAGAGGATATAACTATATAAAAATATAGAATATATACACATAATATATATTTTTATTTATATACATTATATTAATTCTTATAATATATCTAATATGTAATAGAAAATATCTAATATGTAATAGGAAATATAATATTATATATTATTATTTTATACAACATATCAAGAGTATATATAATACATATTATATACTATATTAATAATATTATGTATATATATAATGAATATATAAATATGTAATATTTTAAGCATAGGTTATTTTGACAAGACAATTTTTATGATCTTGGAATTTACAGGCTTTTATTTAATGATGATTCTCTAAAGTCAGGTATTGTTTAGGATAGTAGCCCATAGTGAGTCTGGGCCTTGCAGTTGTCAGGCCTGACCTGAGCCACCATGCCTGTGTAGTTAAAGGAAGCTCTTGCAAAGTCCTGTGGAGTTTTTTGAGCTCTTTTGAAGGTTTCTACTGGGGCTGCTCCTCTAAATCAGGGGTTTACAGCTCCACTTTCTGCTGTGATTACCATTAAAACTGTGATTATTGTGTATGCTTGCAGAGGAAATTTGTTCATTCTCATATGTGTGAAGCCAAACCATTGTTTCAGCTTAGAAGTGGAGAAGGCCTGGGGACACAACTTACACAGCTCTGAAATGTCACCCCTTCCATTTGCTGGGTGGTAGGCAGTGTAGTTTACAATTTCAGAATATCCTTGTGATATTAAACCTTTATCAACTTCCTCCTAGCAACTAGAGAGAGAGTCTCATAGATTCTCAGGTCATTCTTTGTACATAAGAATGTAATTTTGAGTGGAGCCCAGTCTCCTGTGCTGAGCTAGTAAGGCTGTAACTTGATGTACACTGGCATCAATAGAAACCAGCTGAGTGATCTGGAACCTGACATGGTTCTGCCACTGTAATGCCAATTTTAGGATAATACCTGTGTATTATAATAGGTTATTCCTTTATAGAAAAATCTTCTCAAGGCAGTAGTTCTTTCTGTAGCTAGACAGGAGCTGGGAGGGATAGTGGTTTAAATGTGGAATTTGGCTGCTGCTGAATCTGCTGGTCTTGACTACTCCAAGGAAACAATATTGTTGTGAGAGTAACCTGTAGGATTGCAGAGTTTTGGTGACAAAGGAATGTGACACACATTCTTGAACTTAATCCTGTCTTTAGCCTTCTGCTCCCATGAGATTTAGGATCAAAACTAGTTAAAAACTGATCTTTGCAGGCAAAGAAGTGGTTTTTCATGCTTTTCAACTAATTTGATTAGTGTGGAGTTGAAGATTACTTTCTGATTTTCTAGGAAAGTGGTGGCAATGGGATAAAAACTGGAGTTTGATCTCTTGCTAGATTTCAGTATCTATTGCTTTATTTTGTGTACGGTTCCAAGTTCCAACAAAAGGAGATTTCCCATAGAAATCCAAAACTGTAAGGTTTTGTTTTGGAATGAAAATGAGTGTTTCCAATACTTGGGCAGCCCTTGGCAAGCAGCAGCATGGTGCTACTCACTGCTGTGAATGTTCTTCATGGATACAGAGCCAGTTAGAGTGGCCAGTCATGTGGAAGGAGCAGCAAGGGAGGGAGCCTGAGCCTCCTGTTTGTGCTTGGTGCCCTGTTGGGGCTTGTACAGCACAACAGCAAAAAGCTGAGAATCTGGGGGTGTGGAGATTTTGATTGGACAGTTTCTACAGCATTGTAATGTATCAGAGGAACAGCTCCAGGATCCCAAATACCTGTGATTGGTTTTTTGAAATAAATTTGATCATTGTGGTTGGTTTTTTGAAATAAATTTGATAAGTGGTTTACAACATGTGGAATCCAGGCTCTCTGTCCCAGGATGGCACAGAAGTCCCAGCCCTGTGGGTAGATATAAACCACCCTTATGTTTGCTTCCTGTCTGAAGAAAAGTGTGTTTTGTTAGTGATGACGGGGCAACACTTGACAAGTGTTTGCAATATAGGGCTACAAGGGATTGCTCCAACTGTCTGAGATAAGATGCATGACATCTGACAGAACTGTTGAAAAGGAGGCTTGAGAAGGAAGGATAAGCTGGAAAGTTTTACTATGAAGGAAAACCATCTAGTACAATATGTGACCATTCATCCATAGCTTTGTTTTAGAATTTATCTTTGGGAGCTCCCTGTCTTAATGCTTAACACTATGTGGCATTATTTCAGGTTAATGTTGACAAGCTGTTGTCAGCCTTCCTGAGAAGACAGATATGTGCCTGTGATGCAGGTCCTTTTTCTTCTAACCAAAAGGATGGGGAGCAGTGGTAAGTTCTGGTGCAAACCCTTGTTAGTGACCCCAGAATATATATATAAGAATATATATATATGTGTAAGAATATATATCTATAAGAATACATATATGTATAAGAAAAAATATATATATATTCTTTGCTGGTTTATTTATATTATTAAAATTGTTTAGTTTCCTCTTATTTTGACACCAACAGATTCCAAAACAAGTCAACAGCCCTGGCATTCAGGTTATCCCACAGTATCAGGGGAGGAAGGAGAGAAAAGATGTAAAACAGGATGATGCCTGATGTGTGAAACCCCTGCTACCCTAAAATTTAGTAGAAATTTGAAGATAAGAATGGTAAAGTCAAAACCAGCATATGGGAAGCTGATAGCACTGCAAGGGGCAGGCTGTTTATAAACATCACCTTGAAGAGATGAAAGTCAGGTTTAGAGTTTCTGGCTCAGCAGGCAAACAGAAGCTGCTGGAGCTACTGAGACAAGTAGGTTTAGTCCTCACTTTACTCTGCTCCTTCACACCCCCTCCTACCTCCAAGGGATTTGTGATTGTTGGCATGGAGATTCAGAGGCAAAAAAGGCATCATTTAAAGCACAGGTAAATGAAGAACAAAGTGGTTGAATGTTTTTCAGTTTGTAGCAATGGTCCTCCAACTTTTAACTATACATAAAAATGAAATCATTTAATGTACCATCTGATTAGTCTTGTTGGACTAAAGCTAAGAGTAAAGTATTTATGCACAAGTATGTTTATCATTAAAATTGAAAAATGTTCCAGGTCGTGGAGTCTGTTCTTAGTGTTCTTGCATTTTTAGCAATCTCAAAGCTGGAAGACAATGATGTTCAGACACACAGAATCAGATAATGTAAGTTGGCCTTCTCATTGTGATGGTATGAAACCAATATGAAACTTTTTAATGTGGGGAAGGATGTGTGAAGTTGATCCTACCCCTTAACTTTTGAGGAAGTCTGAAAGTGTTGGTTGTTTCTGAGATATATATCTCTAAACAGTTGAAAAACTGAGCTGTGGTTTGGATTTCATCACTTCTTCTCCAATGCTAGCATTTAAAAAAGTGGAATTCCATTAATACTGTACTAATGGCAGAGTCCCACTTGGTAATAACTCACAGCTACATTCTATTTTAGAAATGAAAGAACACTGACTTCGGCTAAATCAGCCTCTGAATAGCTGCTGCTGAATATACATCTCTGGCAAGTTCTGTATGGGCTGGACTTTTTATTCCCCTTGAATGCCTTTTTGACTGCATGGGAAATGGACTTTACTTTTTCTATAAGCCTACTGATTCTAGCTGCTTTTTTTAAATTTTAAGATTTTGGTCTAAATACTAAATGATGCTTTTAATAGTATTTGAATTTCTGAAGGGGTAAAGCATTTGTTCACTAATGAGAAAATAGAAGGCACTGAAATATGCCTATTGCTTATCAAAACCGAAAAATCATCCTTGCTGCTATTCCTAGGAGGAGAAGAAATAATAAATAGATAAAAAAAAACTAAGCAATTCTGGTCAAAATGATAACCAAATTGTGATATCTTGTTGAATTAACTTTACTAGCGAACTCTAAGTCAAGCTCTGAAACAGCTTCAGGCTTTCACTCCACTCTTCAAATTATATAGACTAGGCTGATAAAAATAAGCAGTGAAACTCTTCAGACTTGTTCTGTAAAGTGGTCTGGGAACTCCTGCTGCAGCTGAGGGGTTTTGCTTTTGTTGTAATTGACCAAAGAAAAGCTCAAAAACGCTGAGCTGGTGTGGTATTTTCAGGGTCCCCAGGACGAAGAAGGAATTGAGAACTTGATTCCATGTTCTTAGAGGGCTAATTTATTATTTTATGATATTATATTAAAGAATACTAAATACTAAAACTATACTAAAGAATAGAGAAAGGATACAGACAGATGGCTACAAAGAATGATCATGAAAACTCGTGACTGACTCCTCAGAGTCTGACACAGTTGATAGTGATTGGTCATTAGGTAAAAACAATTCACATGAAACCAATCAAACATTCACCTGTTGGTAAACAATCTCCAGCCACATTCCAAAGCAGCAAAACAGGGAGAAGCAATCAGATAATTATTGTTTTCATTTCTCTCTGAGGCTTCTCAGCTTCCCAGGAGAAGAATCCTGGGCAAAGAGGATTTTTCAGAAAATATGACAGTGATAGAGCTGGTACAGGAATAGTGAGCAGAGCAATGTGCTGACCTTGCCAGGGAATGTTTGCCAGCCAGCAGACAGGGGCTTGTGTCTGTGGAGTGCTCCAGGTGCTGAGGCAGGGTGCAGGTGCCAAGGTGCTGCTCTCTGGTGTCTGCAGGAACTGTAGCTTGGCTTTGGATTTGGAGCTGGAATCTCAATTGGAGTATTGATGCCTTGAGAACAGAGGCTAGACAGAATTGAAGGAATAAAGTAGGGATTTATTAAAAGGCCTTCAAAGGATACACCTTGGGCAGTGCAAGAGCCCAGCCAGGCCTACACCCAAGACAGATGATGGATCACACATTTTCACACTTTTATAGGTCACGAATTGTCACACTTTCATAACTTTTGGTCCATTTCCATAGTGGGGTTCATTGTCCAATTCCAGCTGCACGTTATGCAGTCCCATCCTCTCAGTCTGCTCTCCTCAATTCACTGCTGTTTATACTTTTTGGGCCTGAAGCTGTGATGGTGTCCTTGGTTCTAGGGCTGGAAAAGGATTGTTCTGTGTGACTGAGCTGTGAGGAGAACTGCTGACACTTTATATGAAGTTCAGAGTTACACACCAATACAGTACAGAATCTGGAAAATACAAAAGCCAAAATTTAAGGTATCAGTATGTGAGACATTTTTGCTTTGTCTTCTAGAGGTAATACCCTCCCAGTGAGGCATGAAGCTGATTCAAATGAGATACATGAATCTATACAACATAAACATTTGCTAAAAGTCACCAATTCACTGAGGACTTGCTCTCTTATGCTGACATTTATGGGCTGATTTTTTTATAAAAAGCAAGAACAGCATTGCACTGGCAGAGAGGCACAGGAATTTTTGCATTGCTGCTCATACCCCCAAAGGAAAAGAAGGAAGGAGCAGAGCAAATGATGAGGATGCGCATGAGTTCTAAGCTTAGAGGAAAAGAAGATCAGTAGTGCCTGTTGAAATTTCCTCACTTGTGTGACCATGATTTAACACTTTGAGGTGCTCTGCACTGTGTTATTTGAAGGTAGTGGGTAGACACAGAAATAAAATACTTCTCTATTTGTGTTTTCCATCTGATTTTCCATCTCAGCTTTTTCATTCTATATCACCTTACCCTTTTCAGTGGAAATCAAACTTAATGCTTGAATCTACTCTTTTGAGTCAGTGCTGATTTTTGCCAGTTTAGCAAAATGAAATTGAATATTCCTGGCACTGAAATTGCTGGACTGATTATGCTGCTTTTTTCCCCTGTATTTGCTGCAGACTGCAGGCATGCTTTCTCTGTGCCCTCATTCTCCTTGTTGCAGGAGGGATAGCTGGAATGAGACAATGAGACTCCTGCCCTGGGGTGTCTGTAAACCTCAGTGAGAGATTCTTCAGAGAATGGTTTTCAACACCTGAATTAGTTCTCTGCAGTATCTTTTTTCTCCTGACTGCATGAGTTATGGTACAAAGGCTCCTTGCCCATGATGTTTCTAAAATATTTCAGGAGTTTTAATTGGATGCCTTCCTAGCTGTTGAGAAGATATTCCTTGACAGCCAAATTTTCTAGAAGTGCCATCTCAAGACCAAGACCTGTGATCCTGGGGTCAGAGGAGATCTGAGCTGACTTCTTAGAAATCCTTGAGTAGGAATCTTAAGGCCAGCCCTCCATGTATTGCCTTATGCTGCAAATAGTGGAGTTAATGGACAGTGAGCTCTTTGAAATTTCATAAAGAGCTGTTGGGGACATAGTGTGGTCTCAGCAGTAGGTAACTTGGTAAAAGTCATGCTTGCTGCAGATTTTTTGGTGAAGAGATGCTAGCAGGAATTTGTGTGGTGTATCTCCCCAATATTCTTGCTGTGTGCTTTCTTCCTTCATCTCAAAGCCTCTAAAGATTCACCCTGAACTTCTGAAATAATAAAATAGTTAATTAATATATATATAATATATATAATGTATATAATATATATTTATATATCTATATATACACACATATATTCTAAATATATTAAGTTTTTTCATTATGTCAGCTGAAGGCACTGATTTGCAAATGAAATTTGGCAAGCACACTTAGTGTTCTGTGCAAATGTACTGGCTAAAAAGCAGAATGGGATTTCCCATACTGTTCAGGGCATCAGACAGGGATGGTCAGGGTAGGATGTGCTAATTTAGTTTATTTGCCTCAAATTCTGACCTTTAAAACTGACAAAACAGGACTTTCTCTTCAGGAAGATTTAGGACAGAGATCCAATAAAAGCTTAAGGATTTTTGACATGAAAACATGAGTTACCTGTGATAACCTATCCAAGCACCCATTCTTCAAATGTATTTGTTTATTCTGCATATAGTTGATCTGTAAGTGTGATAGTAAGGGAATAAAAGAAATATGTCCTCTAAATAGTTATATCTCAATTTTCACCAATACATCTTTGCACTAGAAGTAATTACATAGGATTAATAAATGCTTTTGCCTTTATAGAATAATTACGGAGCATTGCAAAGGGATGATAAAAATAATTTGTTATTTTATGGAACAGTTTAAACTGCAACAACCAACAGACAACACACTTAAGCATATGTACAAATGAAAGAAACATTTAATTTTACAATTCACTGTACCTGGGGGATTTCTTACCACTCTATACTCAGCTCATAAAACTTCAGGTGTTTCTCACTAAAGCAAGTTTGCATTTTGCTGCAGTTCAATGAGTCTCAGCAGTCTTCCAGTACTCTCAAAGTAAAAATGAATTTGTCTCAATAAAAATAGTGTCAGAATGCCTTAAGGCTCCAGCTTGTGTTAGAGCTTGATGATGGCCTGACTTTACTTTATTGGGACATTGTATACAGGCATATTAAAAGACAAGTTCTGTCTGAAGAACACAACAGTTAAAAAAAGGGCTGTGAGTGAGACAAAGTGGATTGACTTGTCAGAGGTCACAGAACTTGTCAGTTGCCGTGCCAAACTTGGCATTCCATGAGCTCCAATCCAGAAATGATCAAGCTGAGATAAATTCAGAAAATTTCGGGGGTTTGGCCTTTTATCATTTTTTTTTTTTTATTTTCAGAAAAGACAAATCAGAAGTGTGAAGCTTCTCCATATGTATGGGTCACCAAACTGCTCTTACCATCAGTGGTAGCACTGCAGCCAGGCATGCTGCAGGAATCTGTGCTTGCATTTGTGTTTATTCTCTGCAGCTTCCAAGAAGATTTACTGTGGGAACCCAGAGCACAGGGAATATTTCTCTGTCTGCTCTAGGGGGGTTCTGACCCCCAGAGAAACACTGCCTTTAAACTTTGCCCATGGAAAGGGTTTCCAAGACTTCAAGAGAGACTAGAATCTATCAAAGTGTGAAATAAATAATAGAGAGTTATTGTATTTGCAGGGAATGCCCTGATGAAGGCAGGAATGAGGAATCTGACTCCATGTTCTCAGAAGGCCAGTTTATTACTTTATGATAGTATATTATATTAAAGAATACTATATTAATGATACTAAAGAACACAGAAAGGATACTTACTGAATGCTAAAAAGATAATAATGAAAACTCCTGACTCTTACCAGAGTCCTGACACAGCTTGGCCCTGATTGGCCAAAGAGTGAAAACAACTCCCAGCAGAATCCAATGGAACAATCACCTGTGGGTAACCAATCTCCAAACACATTCCAGATGAGCACAACACAGGAGAAGCAAATGAGATACAATTGTTTTCCTTTTCTCTGAGGCTTCTCAGCTTCCCAGGAGAAAAATCCTGGCTGAAGGATTTTTTCAGAGAATGTGAACACCACTTGGGTGAGAAATTTAGGTTTTGGGATTTTTAGTATGATGTAGATAGGAAACAAGATGGAGGAATTTCGGTGTAGTCCCTGTCTTCTTCTTCTTCTTCATCTACTCCATTTCCTACAGTGTTGGTGGTATAGGGTGATTGGGTGAGGCTAGCACAGTGCAGGGGTTATATGGACCTTCAAGGGATGAGTTTTTGGCAGATAAGTAGAAATAAAGTACATTTTAAGAGTTAATTGAATGAGATAACTTTAAAAGACCTTGAAACTATACATTTGGGGCCATTTTGTGGTGCTTTTCCAGCGTCCTGAGCCTGGTGTGGACAGCGTGCAAAACTAGATAAGATAACAACAAACACGAAGCTGAAGACCAAAAAAGTCCTGTGAGTCTCCTTTTTCCTGGCACAGAACTGCTACAGGAGGGTTTCCCCCATTTGGGGAGCCCCTGGAAGGGCCCAACACAAAACAAACATCAATAATTTACCATGGCTCTTAGTAATGGAGGAGCATTTAATCTGCATTTGCTGATTCCCCTTTTGATAAACTATCATGGGGAAGGAAAGAAGAGGTCTTAGATTAAATATTTTGGATATGGGATCATGGGTTTAGCTTCTGAGTTCAAAAGAACAACAGGGAATTTGTTGTCAGTGGACAGCACTGAATTCAAGCTATTCCCTGGTCTGGTCGTAGGCAGAGGCCAAAAAGTGCTTCATGCTGACTTAAACCTTACACATTCCCTGGGTTCTTTCCTGTTCTGAGCAGATATGAGCTGTTAAAAGCTCTAGATCTTTTGTCAAGGCATAAATACATATTTAATAGTACACATAGAATGATGCAGAGAACCTTTCAGTTCTGGTTGACAATGTAGGTTGGATAGATTTCACTTGCATTTTGTGTTCCTGAATCCTTGTGGGAGAGAGAAGACATGTGACAGAAAATCCAATTTATTCAGAGCCAAAAGATGAAACCTTAACCTTGAAACATTTTATTGAAGCATTTGGATTCGCTGAGATAAATGTTTCTTTCATGAGCAGATGTTCCTCAAACTCTGCTCAATTATGTTTTCATGGTGGCAGATAACTGCTGCCTGGAGGGGGCTGATGTGGAACCAGTGAGCTCTCATTCCGAAGGACTTGAAGGCATGGGTTCTAGCAGTAAAAGCACAAAGAACAAGTGACTGGAAAAACTACTTTTTTGGGGGTTTTTTGGTGTATTCTGCCTGCATTCACTATTAACTATTGACAAATGCTATAGCAGTAAGAAGGGATGAGGGCACTCATAATCTCAACTAAAAATCAATAGATTCTACATCTGAAACTCAGGCTTTCAGTTTAGGTTTTGTCCTTTCTTTCTGGTAGATTAGGATGTACTTTTTATTATTCATCTCTGCTGTTTTTTCTTTCTGAAACTGAAAACCATGTTTTCTGAGGTGTCTGAGGACAGGATGTGACTAGCCATATTAAGGGTGTGAAGAAGACACTTTTGAGACTTGAGCTAAAATAAAATAATCTTTTAAAATACTGCATTTCCTGAAGGCTTGCTCCAGAATGGTGAAGTGCTGTATTCAATTTTACACAATGAGACCTTGCTAATTTTGTCAGTATATGTGATCAAACAAGAAGGAACTTGCAAATTATTCATCCTAAACACCCTGTTGAAAGTTTGCAGGGGAAAAAAATCTCCAGGCTATTATTGAGTTTACAGAGCCTAGAAGTGATGATATCTGGTCACATCAGAGTTTAATAAGTCTTGGATGCTAAACAGCTCTGGGAGAAAGGAGGTCAGGTGAATAACTAGCAAGTAATGTTTTTGTAACTCCTGTTAAGTACAGGAATTTGAATATCTGGCCTATAATTTCATTTTCTCCTCAATAAAGGTAGTTACAACTGATACAGAATGTTATTCTAAAGTGGTACTAAGCCATCAAACTTGCTGAACAATGTAAACATGAGGTGAAAAGAGTCAATTAAAATAATTGTATAATTAGGAATGTATGTTATTTTCATCAGTAATTCTGTGCATGAAAGTATGTGTGCATGTAACTGGGTTGAAGTGCATGCATTGAAACAAAAAGACTATTGCTCTTTTTGATGTGGAACTCTCTCATGCTTTCAAAGCTCTGGTGTCTGTGTTTCAAGGCCATTTAAAATAGATATTTTAGAATTTACTTGCTGACTTACAGCCTTGTGAGTCAGCGTCCATTCCATAAGGGCAGGAGAACAAGGAAGAGTAAAATTGCAAGTAACAGCTGGTCCTTGGAGGAATTTCAAGCAATTTGAATGTATAAAGGAATAGGAAGATGCAGTTGAGAAAGTTAGCTTTGTACTCTTATTTATGGTTCATGAAGTCTGTTTTTGAAAGGACTTGCACTATTTTCCTGTGCAGAAACAGCCAGAACTTTGATATGAGTATAAAAATACATGAATCCAGTCTGCTTTCCTTTGTCCAGCTTGATAGGCACTGAAAGCAGCAACTGTGAAGGAAGTGCTACTCAGTCTTGGATTGTAGAATGATCAGGGCAGATGGCAACTTCAGGAGGCTGAGCTGCCAGATTCTAACCTGTCAGTTCAGAGCATGGGCAAGCTGCAGCTTTATAGAGGCTTAACACTGCCAAATTTGAAAGATTTTATAGGGCTAAATAAGAAACGTTCCTGACAGCTTGATAATTTTCAGTCTGTGCTCAAAAGCAGATGGATATAGAAGCTTTTAGACTTAACAGTTGTTTAAAATGTTGACAAAACAGTGTTTTTGCATTGAGCAAATAAACTCTTCCTGCATGGTTGGAAGAAAAATCCCAAGTCTGAGACAATCTTTGTGGGAAATGTCATCCAAAACAACTTGGGACAGGCAAAAGTGATTAAATGAGGTCTTAAACACAGAAAATGTTGGGTGGCTTTAGCTATTAGTGCTGGCACTGTGGGCTGTGACAGGCACAGAGCACAGGGAACCTGGCATGGCAGGGACTTGCAACTCCTTGTGCTGGCTGCCAAATGTGATTTGCCAACCAGCTTTGGCTGTGCCTTGGATTCCTGGCTCCCAAATCCCTGCATTGCACCAGCTGTGTATTAGAGGGAGTCTTCTAAAGAAAGACTAAAAAAACAAGTGAGGCTGAATTTTGCCATTACATTCTACTCTACCTTTTTGTGTGAGAGGTTCCTACAGCAGGAAAAGCTTATAGAGATGAGCCAGGTAGTAACTGAGCCCCCAGGCTACAGAGACACCAGGGAGGCTGGGCTCTGCTCCAGACAAAATGCCTCTTTAGCTTGATGAAGGTTGAGGGTTAATTAGAATTAATTATTAATTATTGGTAATTAATTGTTATAATTGTTATTAAGTAATTGTTAATTATAGTTCTACTGAACAATAGCTTGAACAGTGTTCATGGGGATTGTTTTGGAAGAGGCTCTAGCGAATGTATGAGAAGAAACAGCTGCTGTTGAAATGTGGGGCATGATCTAGGTAGGACAGGTCTAAGACAGCAGAGGGACACTAAGATTGGAGTTGAAACCTGTGAGTTCTTTGTGGAGGCACCTGTGTGCTGTTACTGGCTTCTCCCCTAGAATAGAAGAGGAGTAGAAAGTTTCAGGGTGAAGTTTAGTGCAGATGGGGAGACTATATGGATGTGAATGCACACAAGCTCTGTTTTTTTCAGTGTTGGACCAGTTTGTACAATATTTTTCCCCATGCACACACACATACACACAAGTCTAGCTTCTGTCACTTGCACCATGCCTAAGCAGATTTCCAGTAAACAACCTAAATATGCCAATATGGGTTCAGATTTGTAAAGAGGTTTTCACTATTGCCTTGCACTTCTGGCATTGTACAAACAGGTTGCAGCCAAAGTTGCTTCACTTCATGCTTTCATAAAGATAAAAATTCAGCTATCAGCCTCCTTAAACCCATGCTATTAGCTGCCCTTTCAAATTCCATTGTTCTTAGCAAGAAGGGATCCCTGGAGTATTCCATTGCATATTTGATCTGGAAGTTTTTGGCCCTGGGGCTTGCTTTCTGATGTTTTAGTACCTGGTCAATTTATACAGAAAAAAACCAAAGATAAGCCACAGGATGAAATAGTTTCCTGCTATTAAATAATGCATTGCAGCATTTTATTTCTCTGATGCTATGTTTTTGTTTATCTTCAGTTTTCAGTTTGTTCTGCAGATGTGTTTATTCATTGTCATGAAAATCATTGTTCTGAGAGAGCTATGTGCAAAGCAAAGTATAAATGGGCTGTTTGCCAACATCATAGTAAAAAAAAAAATTAGGTCAATAATTTTCTTGATATTGAATTCTATGTATTCTTTCACGCCTCTGCTTCTATTGAGGGCTTAGATAATGACTTGTTCCAGCTAAAATATTGTATCGAATACCATATGGTAAATATTTCTACATATGTGGCAGGGAAGTTGAGGACAATTTCCCAACATTAAAATTGGTATCAGCAAGGTCCAGTCCTTTCTGTTGATCTTATGACTTGTTGACTGCCTGGTCTCTGGAATTTTGAAATGGTCTGTAGCAAAAATGTCTCAAAACACTTAGAATCTAGAAAATCCAGGAGTTCTGTGCAATTCTGAAAAAAACATGATTGCTGCTCATACTTTTGTATGAAAAGCTGCCAGGTTCCAGCCCTTGGGTGCATTACATTGGCAGAGGTACTGAAGCCTTTGGTGGTAAAGGCTTTTCTACCTGGTGGTAAACTGCAGGATTAGAGGGAAATGTGCTGTAGTTACCTGCTGCAGTAAGGTAGAAAAATTATAAAGAAAGGCCTCATAAAATCAGGCCTGCTCTATTAGATCAGTAGCTAGCCTGTCGTTTTCCCTAAGAGACGCTAGCCCTTTGCAAGTTCCCATGTGAAAGCAATCCTGTTGGGAGCATTTAGTTAACATAACAAGCTATTCCTGAGTAAAAAACAACTTGCACCTACATGCATAAACTATTTTTACACCGTTAGAAAAATGAAAACTGTCTCTCACAAACAACTTTTCCTGCACTTACACACTGAGAGTTTGAGTGACCAATAAGTACAGAATAACAACTTGTTTACTAACCAATAAAGTAATTGGCAAGAAAATTACTGACCAATTGGAGTCCCACACGAGGTCAGTAACACTGTATAAAAAGGAATTATTTGAATAAAGAATGGCCTTTTTCCACCATGAAGAAAATGAGTCTTGAGTGATTTTTTCCTATAGTTACCTGTCAAATACTGAGATCACCTGTGGCACTCTTACTTGGAGCAGTTAAACAAGCTCCTGGAGAGAGCCCTATGCCCAAGGAGCTTTGAAACACACTTGTGTGAGTGGAAGAACGATCCAGGCTCCCTGTGGGTGTCACCTTGGTCCTTTGTCCCCCTGCTGCTCCCTGGGGCAGATGTGCAGCAGCTGCTGTGGTGTCCTAGCCCTGCTGGAGGCAGTGACAGTGACAGCTAGGCATTTCCAGCAGCTGCACATCTGCCTCTAGGGAAGAGGAGCATTGGGCTTAGCAAACATTTAGAAATATTTTGCAGGTCTCTGTAGCTAACCAGTTTCCCAGCTGGGATGTTGAGGCTGCAGAAGGCTCTACTGCACCCCAGACACAGAGCACCTTGACAGTTCCACTTTACACCTTGGTGCTCAGTTAGATCTTTGCAAATGCTGTAGTAAATCAGGGTCCTGAATTCTCAGATTCCCAGTTCCACTCCCCCAGTACTGGCCTGGAAGCTACCATATTGTATTTGCTGGGTTCCCAGAAGGAGGAAGGAATGATGAATCTGACTCCATGTTCTCAGAAGGCTAATTTATTGTTTTATGATAGTATAATATATTAAAGAATACTATACTAAACTATAGAATATAGAAAGGATACTTACAGAATGCTAAAAAGATAATAATGAAAACTCCTGACTCTCTCCAGAGCCCCAACACAGCTTGGCCCTGATTGGCCAAAGAGTGAAAACAACTCCCAGTAGAATCCAATGGAACAATCACCTGTGGGTGAACAATCTCCAAACACATTCCACATGAGCACAACACAGGAGAAGCAAATGAGATCAGAATTGTTTTCCTTTTCTCTGGGGCTTCTCAGCTTCCCAGGAGAAAAATCCTGGCTGAAGGGATTTTTCCAGAGAATGTGAATGCCACACCACTGTGTCACTTGTACTGGCAATTCTGGACACAAACCAAAAGTGTGTATGGAATATAAACCATCCCCATGAAAAGTGGGGATTAGGATTATATTTTTATTTTCCTTATTAATTACCTGGCAGTTGAAACAGACAAGTTGGAATTTATGCACTTGCTTCCTTTCCATTTGCTGCTGCAGCTCTGCAACAATAACTTGCAAGTTATGTTCAATCAGTGACAGTCAACTACTTAAAAGCAGATTTTCAAGCATTTTAATTTTTATTTTCCTGTGTAGACTGTCTAACTGCTGGCTTGTGTTCTTAGTATCTGGTGTCCTTCTCTGGCCCTGCTCCAAGAAGAGGAAGAATGTGCAAGCCCAACAGGCCACGCATTTTGCAACAACTGGCCCCAACAAAGTGCAACTTTGAGAACTTTGGTGAGTGAAAGTATTTTAAGATGTTTAAACCGAGACAAAATGGCCTGCAGGGATCTTGCATATTTGTTATTATGAATAGTTTATGTCTAAAAGGAGCTAATATGACTCTAACAAGAAGGACAAGGGTAAAAATTTGGGTTTTTTTCTTCCTCTGAGTCTGTGTAAATGACATTTTGTGAAGGACACTTCTGCAAATGCAGTTTGTGCTATTCTCTATTTTATTTAAGGGCGCCACACTGAGCTGTGCTTCTGTTGTGGACTTCTTATGGAAGATGGTTCAAGCAATGAGATAATTAAAGTCTGAAAATTACCTTGGAGGAAACAGTACAATCTGAGTGGAGTGCTATTCTATGGTGATAACCTGGATTTCATTCAGAGGTTTTTTATGGAATATGGACTTAAATAAATTCAGAAGCACTTTGAGGAGAAAATGATGAGGAGGCTCTAACATAAAAGGTGCTTTTATAATTGGGGAACTAAGCTCCTAGAGAGGAATCAGAACAGCAATAAACTGGCCTTACAGTTAAAATTTTGTGTTGGGATTTATGAGGGCACTGTTCATTTCCCAGGCCATCAATCTCTTGTGGCTTAGGCAGCACAGTCAGTGTATGTGCTGGCATTCTTCCCTTTCTGGTACACAGGAGTGCAATTCTGTTTTGATATGTAATGCATGGGAATGACCAGGGATGGAAGGCTCTGAAAGCAGTTCTGAGATAAAATGTCTGTTTTAGTACAGACAGTTAGTGTGAGATTTCAGTGTAGATTAGTGTGAGATTTCAGTGTGAGATTTCAGTGTGTTTTCTAGATTCTAGCCTCTCAGGTGTACCAAGGCTGAGTCAACTCAGTGCTTTCTGTGGAAATAGTACTTGGAAGAAAATTCCTCTGACTTCCTGGTGGGCATCACACCTTTGATCCTCACTGCCCAGCCTTGTGGAGTTCAGCACTTCTCTAAGAGAAGTGAAATCTAGTGAAATCTTTCCTGTGGTTTCGTTCTCACGCCTGTATCCTGCTTGATGAAAAACCTGGTTGGTTTTTTTGTCCTGAAACAGGCATTTGGTGCAGAGTGAAGAGCTGGCTGAGGCTGCAGATTTCCCTTCAGCAGGGATATCTGCCCTATTGCTGCTTATGTACATGAGGCTTGAGGGCTTGCAGGAGCATCATCTCTTGGTGACCTTTCCTCTTGTGTCAAACTGAAATTGCCCCATGGGGATAGAAGTCAGCGTGAAGAAGAGGAGCTGACATGCAATGGTTGTGTAAGACAAGGTCCTGAAAAGCTCAAAGGTCAAAGAGGCATTTCTGCAATTCTGTTTCAGTATTTCTGGGATGGTTTTATGCTGTATTTTAGAGCTAGGGAAGCTTGTGCTAGACCTCCCTCTTTTCAGACTCAAGTCCCTCTTTATTTTTTCAGGAGTTTGTTTTCTTTGTCCTCATTTCTTTACATGAGGCTGAGGATATGGAACTACTTTTTTTACCTAAAGCAACAAAACCGGCAAATTTAGTGTCAATGTTTCAGAATGTTGTAATCATCTTACTGCAGAGAGAATCTTTTAAGTTAAGGGTCTCTATCTGGAGAAGAATGGTTTAAAAAAATGACAAAAAAATTGGACCTGTTGGTTAGCCCCATTCCCCTCAGTATCTCATCATTTAAAATAAGCATTTTGATGCCTCAGATTAGCAGTTTCTACAAGTACAAGGTAGTGTCTGGTAAAACTCAATTCTTGACGATTTTAGATTTTCAGGTACCTGCTGCACAGCCTTAGAATCCTGCCTTACCTGACTTTGGGAGGTTGCGTGTGTGGCCATGGGGCTATGAGGGTTTGGTATCTGTGCCAATGCTCTCCTGGTAATCAAATTAATTCCTTCTAGGTCTAATGGTTATATGGTTAAGGTTTCATGGTTAGACAAATGCAATAAATCTGCGTCACAACTCTTTGTGTTTTCACCTGATTCTCTACTTTTGGCTAAGATTAAAATTTCTGATTCAAAGGCTGAATGATGAGGATCATTAACCTTTTCATTCAGTATTTTTTTAAATTTAAATACCATAATGTTCCAAAGCTTTGAGCTTTTCTTGCAAATCCAGATGGTCTTACCATAAGATAGGTGTAACTATTGGTGTTGGAAGACATTGCCATTAATTATGTTTCTTAAGGCAGCCTAAAGAAATAGGGACTTGCAGAGATGACACTTTATTTGCTGATCTCCTTTCTGTGAGAAGAAGAGAGCAAACAACCTGTGTTCAATGAACTTGCTGAAACTTTAAGGAGCTGAATCAACTGTTTTGTGTAGGTACTTGAGAGGAGACTAGAGAAAAACTGGGATTTTGGTGAACAAAATAGCTTCCACAAAAGTGGAGCAAAAAGTTGGGCACAGCCTTCTGAGGTGATATTGAAAAGGTTAGTCTTTGTACTGGCTCACCCAAAAGGGTGAAGGTTTGGCTGAACAGTATTTTGTTTGAATTGATTCCCTCAACCCAGCTATAAATCAAGGCTTGAGTAGTGCACTAGGGAGTCTCAGATACTGAGTTATAAATCAAGGCTTGAGCACTGTACCTGTGAGTATAAAACACTTGATGTTGTGCAAGTCAAGGCTCAAAAAGTGCCTGTGTGAAAAGCTTGGGGAGATAAATGGTGGCACTTGAACACTGCCTGTTTGGAATATAAACCAGGGTTAGATGTCTCATTTCAACCCTAGCTCTTGAACACACATGTACCTCACAATTGCCAGCTCAAACCAAAATTCTCCAGGCTCATACCTGAGATGGCAAGCACTTCAGAAGTTATTTCTGTATGCAGTCTTCTTAAAAGTCATTTTCTTGGTATGGACTGTACTTTGCATGAAAGAAAAGGAATGTTCTTTTGATAGCAGGAGCTTCTGTATTTTGGTATCAAATATAATGAAAATTTCTCACATAATTGAAATGTATATTTTATTGAAGGAAGGTGGCTCCTTTTCATTTACTTATGAGGTGCCACATTTTCATTTGGGAAACGTGTTTTCCTAAGCTTTCTAGACAATCTGTTTGGAAGAAGGATTGTGCCTCAGTTGCCAAGAAATCTACTTTGGCTAAGAATTCTTTTAACTCTCCTGAAGAATGCTGATCAGGAATTTTATCTTTGGGTCCCCCTGATTTATACAGATTAAATCCACTGCTTGTAAAGAGCTCATTTCAAATTCATACAGTATTGAAAATTCTGCGTGGAATCTGATGGACGTGTATGGTCATGAAGGAAATGTAAATTCCTTAATTACTCTGATCCGTGGCCTCATGATCCAGGCATTGCTGAAGCTGTCAGTCACGAGGTGTATGGAGAATCAATAGAGCAGGAATCAGAACTTATCTGCTTTTATTTCATTATTTCTTCCTTTTCTATAAATGGCCCTAATTTGTGAGGTAAGGTTCCCATGATCACTCAGTAATTTAGTAAAACTGTTATAGAAAAGATTAAATAGCTGTGCTGGCAGTTTTCCTGAACACTCTGTCTGTTAGCTATTAAAACTATTCTTACTTCCATATTGTTGGATGTTCTGACAAGGTTTTATTAGTTCCCTTCTCAACATCTTTTTAATGAGCCAGAGTTTTGCCATCTTTCTTGTTCCCCTTCTTTCTCGTGCAAACAAGAGTGAGATTTACTGTGGTATTCCATCTGTGCAAGGCAGGAGACATTAACTGGTTGGGCTATAATACCTTGACTTCAAGCTGAATTACAGCTCAGATTTCAGTGTTGCAGAGATGCATTACAGCCTTTGCTTTGAAGAGTTGTGGTTTAAATAAGGTCTATCAGAACAAGGTAAATAAATTGGGGTGAGTGCTCTTTGTTTAGAGTAGAACTTCTTTAAGTAGAGGCCAATTGTCATTGTGCAGAAATCTGGGAGCTGCACCTCTCCATCCATACATAATCACATTTCCAACTGTACCTTTATCCAGTCTTCTCATAAATTTAATCTTTCTTAAAAGTGCAGATGGAAATTTAAGAGAAATTTTTGCAACAAAATAGAGAAGTAGTATTCTGTTTAGGTTGATAAATGCTCTATTCCTGTGTATTTGAAGGATTTTCTGCTGATAGTGGATCAATTTATGGACAGAAACAAGTTTATCTCTTCTGCTCTCTCACCTGTGTAACTAATATTAGAAATCTTCCTTCTGGAAGATGCTGAATATCTAATTTCTAATGGTGGAGGATGGTTGAAATGACCTCGAGGTTCATGCTTCCCTGACACACTGGGTAAATGTTCCCTTCTTCAAAGTATTCCTTACTGGAAGGGAATGGGAAACCCCCCTGCACTGCCTGGAGTTTAATTCCCTGTTCAGCACAGCAGGAGAAAATCCTGAATTCAGTTTCTGCTGATTATGAACACAGAAGTTGTGGGGTTTTTTGACTGCCTGTTGCATAAGTTGGGTTGCAGTTTGTGTTCTCTGTACAGCAAAATATTGCCCAGTGATACCAAGAAAACAAGACATCCCCCCTGATTAGGGAAGTGCTAAGGGAGGGAGAATTTGTGTTTTGAAAGGGATGGAGCTGAGTGCAGTTATTGTTGAGTAAGACCAAAGTCATGGAAAACTAGGGTGGAACAGTATATAAGACTCATATCTGATCTTAGTTAGGGGGAAAACCCCTAAACTTTGTTAAATTATTAAATTAAGGACCAGCTTGTTGAGCACAAACAGACAAACTACAATTTGTAGTTGTAACTCAGTGTATATATATTTTCGGACTTTTGAATTCTTGGTTTAAATTCTAATACTGTAGCATAGATTTAATCTTATCCAAACACATTTTTCAGTAGCTTTTTTGCATATTTCTACATTTTATAACTTTTTGCTCTTTTGTATCTTGGTTTAATTTCCCTTTGTTCTTTTCTTCATTGTTTAATCTAATTGGCAACCTTGGGCTAAGGAAGTAAATGTCAAATCTTTATATGTTTTCTATTTTGTATCTTAAATTAGATCAAGCTTTTCTTTTTCAGAAAATCTCTTTAGTTAAAAGCACACATTTTTAAAAATGCTACATGGTACCTCTTGTAAACCTTCCTTGTTGCTTGTTTCCAACTTATGGGTTCCTAAACTTTTCCATTTACATAATGTTTACCAGATGATCTGACATGAATTTAAAGCAAGAGAAAAAAAAATGCACACATAGGTTCTTCCTTGCAGCAAAGCCGCCAAGCTCATGTTAGCTGTGTAAATTAATTTTATTATTAAAAGGTGTCTAAAGAGCATGGCAGCAGCTCTGCTACTTAAATCCTTCCTCTTTGATTCCACTTGTGTGGTTAATATTAGGGGTGTGATCAAGTTTCTGGGTGTTGTGATCACTCAGGCTCTAAAAGCTGTTAGCTGCTGCCCTGAAGAAAAGAAACCACATTTTCATACCAGCTGAAATAAACACAGTGTTTCTACAACTGTGTTTACAAGGATTTATGCTGAACTGTGTTAACACAGTTTAACAATCATCCTAGAAAATTCAGGAGTCAGCCAGGAAGGCTAAGATAATTGTATATAAAATAATGCAGAATTTTAAAAAAAGCCCTACAGGTCATAGATGGCAATAGAAACAGTTGCAGCTGAAACTTAAACAATCATAGCCTGAATTACCTACATGGAGCACCCCTCATGTGGGCACCCATTTGAAGGAGTATTTGCGAAGTGTTCCATACACAAGGTGCTTGGCTCTGCTAATGAGGCTGTAAATATGCATTAATAACAGGACTGTGGGTAGTAACAAATTCAGTTTCTGTGATGTTCTCTGCTGTGAAAACTTAGAGCTGGGTGTGCAAAGCTTCCCCTGGAGCAAGAGAAACACTGTGCTTCCTTTTTCAGCACAAGAAGAAGCATCTTTCAAAGATCAATTTAATTTAAAGGCATAGAATTACCAAAATTGTGGTTTAGATTATTTTGAGTGCAGTTCTAAGGAGAGAGGTCATCTGAGGGCTGAGTAAATGAATGTTCATTCCTCAGAGGGAGGATGAGAGGATGGAAGGGAAGGCTCTTTAAGGGGTTAGGAGATCAGTGTGTGGATTTTTGATAGGATGCCACCGTGGAGATCCTAGACTCTTATTTTGGTCATCACAGAGCAGCAAACAATGAATTTCTTCTTAAGAGGAGGAAAAAGGTTTCAGTTTAAAGAAGGAGCTGCTTTTGTTCAAAAAATATGGCTCAGAGAAGTGCTTGCACTTTTCCAGAGAGGTGTAGCTTTGGAAGCAGTAATGTGTCTCACAAATCTGAGACAGGCTCTGAAGGAAGAAGCAAAGAACATTTCTTATTGTTGGCTTGCTCAGAGTTGGTGTTTTTAGGGTGTTTTTTTGAGAGCATAGTTAATTACATCACCACCATCTACCTTGTTTTATACATTGTGAAACAATAATGGACTGCTCCTGAAGCCATTGTAAAAGCAGAATTTTGTTGTTTTTCTCATTCACTGCAAGTAAAGGGTTTGTTGCTGTTCTTTTCAGCAAGTGCAGTGTCTTTCTTGTTTCTGCCTCAGGTTCAAGCTTAGGATATTGAGCAATTACATGAACCAATTTAGACCCTACTGCAAACTTGGTTCAATTCCTTCTGGCAAATTTTAGTTCTCATCTAGAATTACACCTGAAGAAGGCTGACATCCTTATGTTGATAACTTTTTTCCTTGGTTTGGGTTTTTATTTTCCTGTGAGAATTTTACCAGAGAATTAGCTAGCATTCATGCACACAAATTACAGCTGTCTCTCAATATAAATGTAGGTTTGGTGGTTTTCCTGTTTGAATTTTTGAATTAACTCTCTTCCCTACTCCCCCCAGGCTTTTACAGTGACTGAATTTGAGTTAGCTCCCTAGGAATCTATGCTAATGTCATCTTGTATTTGTGGACTCAAGTGTATTTATGCTGTATAGGTTAATTCAGATTAGCCCAACTGTTCAAGCCATTGGTGTTCACAACCAGGAAAATCTCATTCAGGCAGCACAGAGCAGCTCTATTAGTGCAACTGCTGAGGCATGAAATAACACCCCCAGCCCTAGCTAAAATGAAGCAGGGACAAAGACCTCAGAAATCAGAGCTTTTGTTTTCAGTGCAGCTTTACCAAACATGCAAAGGCAACACTGATTTATCAGCCTCATCCTTGCCCTGTGTGGTAATTACTCTGGGAGTTGTGTAAGTGTGCAACACTCCTGACTGTGCTGTCTGAACATGCTGGGGACAGTCAGGTAGGATTTCACTTGTGCATCATGCTAACCATTGAAGAATTCTGCACCTCCTCGTGAATTTAAAGCACATTTTATTGGAGTCCTTAAGTGCCCTTCATCCACGGCTCAGATGTACTGTAAGGGCTTGCAGGTCAATTAAGCCCAGTATTTTTATTTTATTTTTTTAACTCAATGATTTTCCTAGGACATTGTCCATGATCACTTGTGATCAGAGAATGAGTGAGCTGAATCTCCCATTTAATTTTGAAAATATTTTTCATTTCCAGGAAGAGGAGATGAACTACTTCCCATCGCTTTAGCTTGTTGAAAAGTGTCAAGGTGCTCTAGGTTTGGTGTGTGTCTCTATCAATCTTATCTTATTAGTTTGGTACCTTTCAGCTTGCAGTTGGAACTGGGCTGGAAATCCTTCTGCAGCAGTATTGAGAGACATCCCATAATAAATAAATAAATAAATAAGAAATACTCATAATAAATAAATAAATAAATTCTAACAGGTAATGGGGAGTAGCAGCTGAAGTTCATGCCATGGTTCCATGTGACAGCTCCTCAAGATGAAGCACAACACAGGCAGCAGAATGCATTTCCGCCCTGTTTTATCTAATCTTAATGAAATAATTGTTTTCTTAAGCTTTGTGCAGCAGCAGGATGCCTCCAGAGCATTGGGTGCCTGGTCGTGACCCCACAGAGGACATTTCATGCCTCTGTTAGTGGAAATACTTTCCTCTTTTATTTAGCATAATTTTCTTCCTCAGGAAAATTCCTTCAGGCTTCCTAGCCCAAATATAATCATTAACCTGGACAAAGCTTATCCAACTACCCTATGCAGGCACCGGATCTTCTTTAGGGTAAGAAGCCCTTTTTGGAATTTGGGTGTGTTTTTCAGCTTGAATTCCACGAGTTGGGTATTCTGCAGCTCTTATTGTTCAGCCTGTTAACTCTGCTGAAAGGCCATGCTGTGTTAGAGGAATCAGATTTTTTTCCTGCCTTCCTTTTTCTTCAGCTAGAAATGGAATAATTGCCCAACCTTGATAAAGAAAATTCACATGAAATGCATGGCAGGTTTTGCCTGTGTGAGTATTCTCATGTCTCCAAGTAAAGACAGAGCCATGCGTGGTTTCAAGGACAAGATTTTCTCTCTGGAGACCTGTCCTATATAGTTTATGAAATCAACCTTTGTGTAAGTATGCAAAAAGCTACAGGAAATTTTTGTTCCCATGGGAAATCAAATTTCCTTTTCAATTGTGGAAGATGGAAAAGCAGCAAAATCTAAGGTTAGAGGGGAAAATAAAGCTGATTTTGAGTAACACAATGCAAATAGTGTAAAATTTCAACAAAAAAAAAAAACAACAAACCTGTAGAGGTTGCTGAGGCAAATAGAAACTGGCCATCTGAGATGAACATTTAGATGCTTCTGTTAACATAGCCTGACCTGAAAGGAGGAGAATTGAAATTTCATGCATTCAGCATAAATATTTTTGTTCAAAATTCCATGGAATCTTGTTTGCATCTGCATAAAAGTCATTCTTTCCTTAAAAATAAAGCTTTCTTGTTCATTACAGGTTTGATCTGACTCAAGGAGAGGAAAAAGTGTTTAAAAAGGCTCTAAAAGCTATCACATGTGCTTCCTTGTGCAACTGCTATACTGGGCAGATTTTTTGTCATGGGCTGCCAGAGTTGAGATTTTTCAGTTCTTCCCCAAAAGCAATGTCAGTTTTTTTGGAGAGGACAGACAAGCTGAGCTTAGCTGGCTGTAGGGAACAGCAAATATTTGGAGGTATACAGGATCTGCAGGTTGGAATTTTCACAGCTCTGAGAGAAGGAGGAAAAGCAGCAGATCTAGTGAGTAGATCTGAAAAGTCCAGAGGTCAAAATCAGGAGAATAGGAGCAAGGAAATGAGTGGCTATGGAATGATAGTGTTGAAGCTCAGGTGTGGGATTCACATTGTCTGAAAAAATTCCTTTGCCCAGGATTTTTCTCCTGGGAAGCTGAAAGGCAGGGGGAGGCCTCAGAGAAAAGGAAAACAATTCTGATCTCATTTGCTTCTCCTGTGTTGTGCTCACATGTGGAATGTGTTTGGAGATTGTTTACCCACAGGTGATTGTTCCACTGGATTCTGCTGCGAGTTGTTTTCACTCTTTGGCCAATCAGGGTCAAGCTGTGTCAGGACTCTGGAAAGAGTCAGGAGTTTTCATTATTATCTTTTTAGCATTCTGTATGTACCCTTTCTGTATTCTTTAGTATAGTATAGTATTCTTTAATATAATATAGTATCATGAAGTAATAGATTAGCCTTCTGATAAGATGGAGTCCTCCTCATCATTCCTTCCTTCATTGGCGGCCCTGCATTTACAATACTCAGGAGGAATTAAGGACTGTAAGGCAGCAGAGCTGGGGGAGTGTTTTTCTCCTTTCCACCTTTGTGCCCTCCCTGTGCTCCAAGAGCTGGCATGCAGGCAGACATTCTTACCCAAGCACTGGGATTGCTGTTGCTCCCTTTTTACTGCCATCTTCTTATCAAGCTTTGTGTTGATGTCTCAAATTATTTTTTGTGTTGCTGTGACACCAAAGTGCCCTAAAATGTCCCAAAATTGTGAGTTCCTCCTGAAAGGGGGGAAGAGAGGTAAGTGCTATACCAAGGCCAAATAGACCAGGATATTCTGGAAGTATCTTTAATATCTTTGCTAGTCTTCTCTTACAATTTAAGATGAAACAGTTGTGAAGGGTACTCATCATGTCTGCCTTGTTATTCTCTTGTTATACTGTGTTCCTATGAGGTGAGATAGAAAACAAATGGCAGCCTCATGGCTGATTTTTCTTTCTTTTATGTTAGAAGAAAAAATTCGACCTAAACCACTGTAATGAAGGCTTATTGCCCTTTGATTCTTCACCTTGAAGTCCTGGAGTCATGAACACTTGTAATAAAGTAAATTGAGAGAAAACAAGAAGATCTAATTGATTTCTCAGCTGTAGTGCTAAATCCAGCTTGCATTCAATTATTGCTCTGATGATAAACCAGCCACTATTGTTTTTCTTTTAATGGTTTTTTTGAGGGGAGTTGGCTGTATAAAGATGTTTCAGGCAAAATGCAGTCCCTGCTACTTCATTTACCCCAGAGCTGACTAATCACTGGGACATTTTAGCTACTAGATGGCAAAGAGAGAGCTTAAGCTGATTACTGAGAGTGCAGAAAATTAACGTTTCTAAGTTCTGAGCAGAGAGATAAGGGCTTCCTGGAGATATGCTGAGATGTGATGTTCTTTATTGTCCTTATCAGGTTGTTGGTGAAACTGCCCCTTCTATACTGAGCCATGATGTAATCCTGTTCTGCTGTGAAAGATTTCAGCTGTTGACTGGGTATAAACCAACTATCCTGTAAGATATATTTGTTCCTTCCACTGTAAATTCAGCAGCTGTTCACTGGTTGATTGGCCTTTAACACTGTCCTAATTATCTCCATCAAGAGGTGTTTTGGCTTTAATAATCATCAAACACCTAATTTCTTTAATATCTGGTGTTTCATGTCCATGTCGGCTGCAGTAGAGGGAGATTTCAGACAAATGGTTTTTCCTGCAGTTCTAGAAGTTTCAGCTGACAATAATATAGGAATTTTGTCAAGGTTTGGTGCTTGTTTGGAAGAACTTGCAATCAAAATATCAGAGGAAGGAAAAGAAGAAGGGAAATGCTGCACTCAATGTTGCAAAGGTCAGTGCAATGTTCCCTTCTGGTCCAACTCTTGTTCTGTCCTTCCATGGTCTTAGAAGAGTTCTGAAGCCCTGATTAGGAGATGGCATTGCTAGGATACAAACTAGAATATTGAAGAATGGTTTGTAGATCTCCAAAGGGAGCACTGATAATATGATGTTAAGATGGTCAGTTAACAGACATATCCAATGGACACGCTGATGAAAGAAAAATAGTGTTAGGATGAAGGCAAACATTTCCTGGAATCATACAGGTTTTGTCAAAACAACCAAACCACCCTCCCCATCCTCTATCAATGTCTACCTGTCATGGTTTGATGCTGGCACAATGTCAGTGCCCCCATGAAAATATATGCTCTTTGTGTCTGCTGTGAGATGTGACCAGGAATAGAGCAAAGCAGGCTCTAACTTAGGAATTAAGAGGAAAAACTTTATTAACCTACAACTCTATATAAAAAGAGACACACACAGGACGCAGAATGAAAACTTTTTAAAAACATTCCTCCTCCCCCCACTAAATTTCCAATACATCCACCCCTCAGATCATCAACTCTCAGTCTATCACTACCCTTTAGATAATCAATTTTGAGTTCATCAAGGAGAGAGGAGTCCTTCTTGTACCATAGGTTTCCCCTGGAAACACAGTTGAGACTTCTTGTGTTGCCATGTCACACGTGGCACTGCCTGGAGATCATTTGCCATCCTGACATCTTCCTTCCATGCCCAGTGCTCTCACCACTGCACATGGACCAGAGCTGCTTCTAGGGTTTTCCTTTCAAGGGTGCTTTGTCCAGTTCCAAAAAAAGCACAGTCTCTCACTTTTGGGACACCTGTCCCTCCAAAATTCACCCCCTGGGGCCGAGGGGACTCAAGAACAGAGATCTTCTTCTTCTTCTTCCCCGAAGATGAAGGGCACCACCACCCTCCTCACCCATCGTCTCTGTTCATGCACTCCTTCACATAACATCACTGCACTCTCTTGGCTCCAAGCCATTGCCTCCCCCTAAATGCAGTCTCTGTGTCAAAGTAAGAATTGGTTCTGTCCATGGCTATACAAGAAAAGTCCAGCCAAAGGCCACTCTATCATCTCTTCTACTTAAGATTCTTCTCAACTTCTCTCATGGCCCATTTCTCCTTATGTCATCTCTATCTCTCTTCTGATTCAACTCCAGGAGGATCAGCATTTGTAAGGTTTCCATCATGCAAGAAAAGGGTTAAAAATCTCAGGCTCTGCCTGTCCAGAACTGCCACGCTGGCCCTGATGGGCACCTTCTTGCTGCACCCCCCCTTCTCCTCAGCCGGCCGTGCTATCCAATTTCAAGGTGGCACAGGCACAGGCACCAGCTCTCTCTCTCGCTCTCTCTCTCACTCTCTCTCTCGCTCTCTCTCTCTCTGGGGGGGGCTGCCCGATGCCTCTCAGTGCTCCTCCCCCCTTCCATCCTCAGGGGCCTTCACCTCCCCTCTCTGTCCCAGGCCTGGCCTACCTCACGTGGCCCGCGGCCGCATGGCTTCTCCTCCCCTGCCAGCCCGCAGCCGGGCAGGGCAGCTCTGACCTCCTTCAGGGACTGAACCCAAGAGAGCTTCCCCTGGGAGTTCCCTGCTTTTAACCCCCTGAGCTGGGCAGGGCAGCTCTGACCTCCTTCACCAAGGGAACCCAAGAGAGCTTCCCCTGGGAGTTCCCTGCCTTTAACCTCCTGAGCCGGGCAGGGCAGCTCTGACCTCCTTCACCCACCTGAACCAAGAGAGTTTCCCCTGGGCGTTCCCTGCTTTTAACCCCCTGTGCTCTCAGAGGTGTATCCATGTCCTCAGTGGCCACACCAGGTGCCAATATTTAAATCTGAGCACCTATTGGTTTGACCACAGCATCTCAAAAAACTCACTTCCCTTTTAAACTAGGACACTACCCCATCCAAAAACAAGAGAAAAGAAAATTTTAAAAAATTATTGCAGAACAATGCCACCTTATAATGAACATTATATATAAATGCCACCCTATAATGAACATTACTGCTCAGGTAACAGAAGGTTTAAGATCTATCATGATCGCAGCTTGAGTTCCATTCAACCTCAGTATCCACATCAAAGCTTTGATATATCATAATGGCAATTTCAATCCCCTCAAAAGCTGCCAAAGAAAAGTAATTTTTTCAAATCAGTATTGGTAGTAGCTGTTGTCAGGTGCTTGGAAGTAATAAACACTGAAAAGACAAGAGAAATACTAGGGACAACAACAAAAAAATGTCTTTATGTGACTTTTAACTGGATTATTTTCATAAGTCAGGCAGCCTAAATTGATTGGGAAGAAGTGAGCAGAACTGCAGCCAGTTTTTGGATGGGGATGGTGGAAAGAAATAGCTCTGCTTGCTACTGCAACTTGACACCTTGTCTGAAATCTGAATTGTAGCACATCTGCCCTCTAAACACAAAAGGGATTTGATGGTGTTACTCTGAAAGCTCCACAGCTCACACATGAAACAGGAAAAACATGCAATCATTAATACCATCTTTGTTTTATCTAAGTCTGCACATTGTTCATTTCTTGTTTGAATGCAAGTAACTGTGCAGAACCCTCATGTTTGGCCATAGCTCAGCTGCCAGCACAGAATTCTGTACTTTTCAGACAACATGAATTGTTTATCTAGGGTCTGTATATGGAGATCATTGATTTTTATGGGATGAATCCTTGATTTTGTTTGGGATCATTATCCCTTGTGGGTTATTTGACCTTTCTTCTTCAGTGCTGGAACAGATCATAGTGACTTTTCAGATGGAAATAAGATCTCTGACAATCTCCGTTGTGTGTACTATTAACACTGGTACGAGTAATATAAAAATGAATTGTTTCTGTCTAGAGTTACTGCTACCTCATTTAATACCAAATATTTAGCAAGGGATACAAGGCTCAAGAGTTCTTTCTTTGAATTCTTAAACATTAAAGCAGTACTGATTCACAGGAGGTATTTTGGACCCATTCTTCTGGGTGTGCATCAAGGTAGTCTTGACATTGGAAAGATATTTTATTCCCTGTTTTGCTCTGTAAAATGTCCTCCAGTGACTGAAACAGGAGGGGGGATTTAGGTGACTACTTTGACACTGAATAAAAATAGTGATTTCTTAAGTGTTTATGTAAGGCTCAGGGTTTTTGTAACACTTTTTCCTCCTAATTCAGTTAGCTTCTTCAAAGACTTCACTGTTTACTGGTGCTATTGCCAAAGTGCAGAAAAGTAAAGATGCATGCATTTCCTCTTAGCTTAAAGAAAGAATTTTTCTTTGCGTGAAAGAGGGCACAGGTTTCAGCAAAACAGGCTGAGGAACTAGCCTGAGGGCTTGTGTAATGTATAAAAATACTGAGCTCTGCAATAGCAGAACCAACCTGCAAATTCAGCTCTAAATACCCAAGCAGCTCCACTTGACGAGAGGTGTCATGATTCTTTGCTAGGAGGAAGGCATTTCCAAGAGTTACAGTTTTCAAGTGACTCATTTTGGAAACAAGACTGCCTCAGGGGAGGGTTTTGGGGGCAGTGAACCCTTGTGTGTCAGGGTGTGCCCAATGCACTCCCCTTGCAGCTGATTGTCCAGCCATGATCTCATCAGCAAGATTCATCTCTTTCTCTTAAAAACCTGAGTCACTCTGAAGAAAAATTCATTGCTTCTACCCGATGGATTAGGCCTGTTGAAGTGTTTTAAACTATGATGTGCATACTTTCTTGCCCTTTCATAATGTATTTCTTTAAAGGATTAAAGCATTAAACAAGTTTACTGTAATGAAGCATCAATTTCTGGAATAATGAAGGGTTTGTGTTCTGGTAGTTATGAGCTTTTTTCTTCTAAGAAGATAAGCTGTCTTCTTGAAAAGTAGAATTAGCTGAATGTTAATATTTATATTCTTGATAGTGTTGGGTCACTGGCCAGTGGCTGCTGTCTTCTGGAAAGGCCACTGAAAGTCAGTGTCACCAAAAGGACTTAGGCAGAATGAAAAGCATACGAAAATGGTAGAAAGATAAAGGTGTTCTGTTCCCCACCATCTGATTATTCTCAGTGGTTTGCTTGTGATTTGAAGTGTGTTTTCTTGTGTCATGGTTTGACACTGGCACAATGCCAGTGCCCCCATGAGGATACCTTCTCCCTGGTTTCTGCTGTGAGATGTGACCAGGAATAAGCAAAGCAGGCTCCTACTTAGGGAATAAAGAAAACAAAACTTTATTAACTACACTACAACTACAAATAAAAAGGAACACACACACAGGGAAAATGAAAACCTCACAAATACATTTCCTCCTCCCCCCACCAAATTCCCAACACAATACATCTATTCCTCAAATCACCAACTCTTAGTCCAGAATCACTCTTCAAAGAATCAATCCTCAGTTCATCAAGAGGAGAGGAGTCCTTCTTGTACCATGGGCTTCCCCTGGAAACACAGCTGAAGCCTCGTGTGTTTCTGTGTCACTTGTGGCACTGCCCGGAGTACATCTGCCGTCGTGACCTCTTCCTTTCCTGTCCAGTGCTCTCACCACTGAACACGGACCAGAGCTGCTTCTAGGGTTGTCTTTTTAAGGATGCTCTGTCCCGATCCAAAAAAGGCACAGTCTCTCCTTTGGGACACCTGTCCCCACAATCTCTCCTTTGGGACACCTGTCCCCCCCATATTTTTTCACCCCCTGGGGCCAAGGGGCACCAACACTGAACCCTCTTGGTTCTGTGGCCATTGCCTCCCCCTAGAATGCAGTCTCTGTATCACAAGGAACATGGTTCTGTCCATGGCTATACAAAAAGAGTCCAGCAAAAGCCACTCCATCATCTCTTCCCACTAGGATTCTTCTCTACTCTTCTACTATCTTCACTCGCCCAGACCTCTCTCACACTTGCCCATTTCCTTCCTCATCTTCCACTCTATCTTCTAGGAGAGGTCAATGTTCTGTAAAGTTCTCATTCTCCAAAAAGGGGTTAAAAGCTCCTACAAGCGGACGGCTGAACCCCCCCCTCTTCTCCGTCCCAGCCGTGCTGCCGGCACAGGCCCATGTTTATCAAGCTTCAAGGTTACAGTCCCAGGCAGCGGCTCTCTCTCTCTCTCTCTCTCTGTGTCTCTGGGGGGGGCTGCCCGATGGCTCCCGGTGTCTCTCTCTCTCTCTCTCTCTTCCACCCTTCCACCCCCGGGCTCAGGCCTACCTCTCCTGGCCCCATGGCTTTCCCCTCCCCCTGCCCAGCCAGCAGCTGGGCCGGGGAGAGACCCGAACTCTTTCCCGACGGAAACCCAAGAGGACCCTCCCAGGGGAGAGCTCTGCTTTTAACCCCGTGTTCTCAGAGGCGTGTCCATGTCCTAATGGCCAGGTTAAATGCCAATATTAAAGCCTGAATATCCATTGGCCCAAAACACAGCATCCCAAAAAACCCATTTCCTGTCAAATCACCACATCTTCTTAGAGCCAGCAGACTAATGGCACTGACCTGAGAACAAAATAATCTCCCTGTTCTAAAGAAGTACAAGATTGCTTTAGCTGGATTTTATGCAGCCCTTCATAAAATCAAGATTTTGGGGTATTTTGGTGCAAAGTAGTTGAATGGTCTCTCTGAGTAGTTTAACAAGAAACTCAAGTAGTAGCTGCAGTGTAGGCTCCAGCTGGTAGCTGAGCTGTGTGAAGACACCAAAGACCTGGGGATTATCACAAGAAAAACTGTTCATTGATTTCTCTCCCTGCTGCTCCTTGCCCCCTGCTGTCACAAGATGTCAGTGGCTGAAAATTACAGCAGATGAGCCTGTTGTTTTCAGAGTGGCTGGGCAAGGTCCACACGTGGAGAATAGCTGTGTGCCCTGACTAAAACCTTCCTTGATGGAAAAGCTGAATTTTGGAGCAGCTATCACTGAGCAGTGGTGATACATCTCAAGGTTAACTCCCATTTCTGTCTGGTCAGGACATTTATTTTTGCATTCACTCATCCCTCAAGCTGTTTTGAGTCTTAACTTAATCTCCTGCCTTATACTCCATCCCAATTCTGCACATAAGGTAAGGTCCACATGTGGGGAGTAGCTGTGCCCTGACTAAAACCTTCCTTGGTAGAAAAACTGAATTTTGGAACAGCTCCCACTGAGCATGGGTGATACTTCTCAAGGTTAACTTCTGTTTCTGTCTGGTCAGGACCTTTATTTTTGCATTCAGTGCTACCTCTTCCCTCACGCTCTTTTGAGTCTTAACCTAGTCTCCTGCCTTATACTCCATCCCAATTCTAGACATCTGCTCTCAGCCCCACTCAATGGTTTCTTTGGCTTTATGCCAGGATTTTTCCTACCTTTTCATCTTTTTCTAGAAACTCAGTCTTCTGTCTTGGCCTTGAGTATCTTGCCATGTTCTCCTGCCAGAGCCACTCTTGCAGTTAATTGATTTCAGACTTTTTCTGGGTGCACATCTCCTAAATTCTGGTTCCTTCAATTGTTGTTCTTCCCTTTGATTTCCATTTTCCTGGGTGAGCAAATTTTCTCCTTTTCTGGAGATTCCTGCTGCACAGGGACTCACTAGAATGGAATTTGTGCCTCTGCACTGGGAAGGGCTGTCCCACTGCTTAAGAGCCTTTATCACTGCTGTGTGTGTATTTCTAGCTTGTGTCTCTTGCTATAATTTAAATCTGCTATAAATCTGCCTACCATAATGTTCTCCCATTGTTTCTCTCCAGCCTAATTACATAAATGTCATTATTTTAATTTGCATATGCATTGTGGCAAATGTGTTGTGTCTTTTATTGGCTCAAGCCACATGGCACTGCTATGTCCAGTACATATACTGGGAAGTTTAGCATGTTGGAAAACGTAAAAAATGAATTTTAAAACTTCTCTCCAGTGTGGGTGGTTCCTCCATCTCTGTAGAAAATGCTGACAATTTGGGGCTTTATGGGAGGGATGACAAAGAAAGATGGCAGGGATCCTGGAAGTCATTTCAGTGAGGCTCAAAGCACAATATAATTTCTACTTGAATTAAAATTTCCCTGAATGTGATACACAAAATAGTTTGTAATTATAAAACACTGTTCATATAAGTGCTTTCTTGGGCTTTTTCTTGCTGTAGTGAATGTCAGAATACTCCCTATGACCTCATGCAGGTCCCCAAAGCAGGATGCTGTTGTCCAAAACAAGAGTTTATGTTCCCTCCTACTGAGACACTTGGCTGAGAGTCTCTGCCAGGCAGCTGCTGTGACACTGCCATTCACACTCTGATCAGTATATCTACTATTTATCAAATTTCATTGACAATGAATGTTGGCCCATGCAAAATCAAAAAATACTCCATTTGCTTCCATTTGTTTCCAGGGAAAAGGTCAGTCTGGAACCCCTAACCACCCCCTGATTTTGTCAGACAACTTGTGAGGAAAAGCAAAAGCCAAAAATATTATCTGGAATTTAAATGCATTGATTTTGAGGGAAATGCCTAGGTTCAGTGGAGAGCAACTGGAGCTTATGGAAACATGCCTTTTTGAAACAAAGCCTAATTTCCATATAAATATGATGGTGGGAACACACTGCACATTGCCTGCAACAGTAATGGAGTTTACTCAATGAAGCTATTGTTTTCCAATGCATGTAAATCTCAGTGAGAGTGAAATATCTGGAGAAATGGAATAGCCATGATAGCAGTGATGTCCTGCTGCTGCTAACAAGAGGACATTAAAATGAATGCTGTAAACTCCCTGTGATAAATTCCTTGTAAAAGCAGTGTAGGAACACATTTGTTGGAGTGGCATCTTCCCACTGGTGAGCTCCCAGAGGCACAGACTGCCCTGCTGTGGGTCCTTGGTGTCCCTCCATGGGGGATAGAGCTAATAATTCAATTATCATGTGAAAATAAGGAAAATAGACATCCCATTTCTGTCTAAGTGTTGGGGGTTGGAGTGTTATTCTATGTGATTTCTTTAAATTTTTTTTCTTTTCTTTTTTTCTTCCTGAAGTGTTTTCTTGTATCTGCAAATAAATTCAGAGTGTAGTGCTTTCCAGGAAAGCAAAATGATGCCTCTGTATCTCAAATTTACTGCCCCTAAATTGAAGAATTTAAACATAAGGCTTCTGATGGAGCGGCTGTAACATTTTGATTCTTTACAATAAATACTAATTCTAAGGCTAAGTGTGATTTTTTCATGTAGGCAAGATGTTAATGTATCTCAGGATTTTCAGCAACAGCATATGGGAAAAAATGCATGAAGCAAAGAAAAATTTGGTTAAAATTTCATTTTCAGCCCATACTAAGAACTGATTAACTGAAATAAGTCGATTTTGCCTGAAAATTGAGTATATAAAGAATGAGAATTATTTGCTGGGCTTGTTATATAAACTGAAAAAATAATTTCTCTGGGTTGCAGGTCTTGAAAGAAAGCAAGAAAAGATAATTAGAAAACAATTAGCTGATGGTGAACAGCACAGTGTAGATCACTCATACATTTTTGGAATGTTTCCCAGAAATTGAGACATGCAGGACTTGTGCTGGGAGCCTTTTATTAGGAATCAGAAAGGGGCTTAGTTTAAAAGAAAACTTGAAATGTTTGTGTGACTGAGTGGGGTGTGTTTTAAGAAATTATCACTGAATGACAACCGCTATTAGGTGTGGGTTCCAAATTCCAGACTAAAGACAAAGTATCAGCCTGCAATACATGGAGTGCATGCATTCACTTATGGGGGTTTTGTAGCTCCTATTCAGTTGGAATATAATATTACTGAACTGGCAAGTAGTTATGGAAATCTGAGTGGTTTTTCTTGTCTATTTATATACTACAGCTGAAATACTGTAGCAAATTGAATATTTTAATTTCTGTTTTCCATTGCTATTAAATAATAGGGCAAATTAGTGTTGAAAATTCATATGTGCAGTGATTATTTTTTTACAGTAAGTTACCAGCCTTTAATATTTGGAGCAAATTAAGAGGTAATTAAAATATATGCAAAATCTACAAGAATGTGCAAGGCAGACTACATGTGTAGCTTATTTTTGAGGTGCCCATGAAGGGTTAGTTTAACCTTCACAGTGAAACAGACTGACAGGTTTCCTAGAGGGGCTTGTTCTGTGCTCCTCATCCTGAGAAAACAAGATGCTCTCTGTCCAAGTCATTCACTAAGTTTTAGAACCATTAGGTTTGACCAGGGAGAGAAAGTTTTCAACCTGCATTTAGGAAGGTATATCTAACTTATAAAAAATCTACTCTGCTGAGATCTGAAGGAAACAGGGCTTCATGGGTTTTGATTTCCATGTAAATTGTGCAGTTCTGTATTGACCTGGCACCACCTGTGCTCTGCTGAGCCCCTACTACTGCCAGAGTGGTGATTTGCACATTTTTTGAAAGTTTGGACTAATTTATCTACAAGTCAGAGCCTATCAAACAAAATTCAATAGCTTTCTGAAATCAATTATACTGTAAGTGAAGCAAATTTAATTCCTACTAATGCATTTTTCTTAAAGCCAAGGGGTCTAATAAAATCAATGCATGTAAAGAAGCATGGAGTTTTGTAAGGAATTTTGTTTTCATTACATACCCTTGCAGAAATACCATCTTTTCTAGTGGTATGTTTTCCTAATTAAAAATAGAATTCCTAAAGCAGATATTTTGGATTAGATTTATATAAGGATTTAATATTTTATAATTGCATTTGTTTTGCACATAGACTAACAGTTGGTGAGTGGACATATTTATCCACACTAGTGAACTTCAGTGAAAACTTGATAAACACCAATAATGTGAACTTCAATGGAAACTTGATAAACACCAATAATGTGCCTTATTCAGCATCCTGCAAGGACTTTGTCTTAAAATCAGACTGTATTCCAAGAATTTTTTCTTTGGAAATGATAAATATAATACAGACTTCCCTTAAACCCATTGGATTTTTATGCAAATACAATAATCAAACAAGGCCTAAGTTAATTGGTTTATTTTACATCAATTGAAAGATAAATAATTGCTGCAATACCAGAGTGAGTTTGGCACCTTTTCTATAGATAAGCTTGTTAAGCTCTGCACTTGGTGAAAGGCTAACTAAAAAAGAAAGTGACAAAATACCTTTACAATTAAATGTTAATTTCCAAATTTCCATCTGCATCTATTAGATCAATATCTGTTGTTCAGGGTGAAGCTTTAAGCAGCTCTTTCACTGCATGGTCAGGAGAAATTCCAAGTGTTTCAAGATGCAAATTTTCCTCAGTTTTCTTACCAAAAAAAAAAAAAAAGGAAAAGTGACTGTAAGTACCTTACACTTTATTTGTGTTCTTCAGGTGCAGAGTCCTCTGGTTGCCACCCGCATCAAGTCCCTTTAGCTCAGATTTTTGACTTGCACTTCTTTAAATGCTCACTTCTTGAGCATTTGAATGTGAAGAAATCTAAAGATGTGCACAGAGACTTTCAGATTGTGTTTTCAAGGCTTGTGTGAAGGAAAACATGCCAATAGCTAGAGCAAAGCTACCAGATCTCTTAAATGCTCACTAGTTTACTCTGGGCATTTTCTTTTCTATTTTCAGCCAGTGAATATTCCCTGTAGATGGCTAAGGCACTGGAAATGCCAGGATTCTTTGCCAAGTTTTGGGGCATGCTTGTGGTTTTGGAAGCTGCTGAGGTTGAGAAATTAGGGATGTTGCTCTCTGTCATGTTTGCAGTGAGCATATTTTCAGATTAGTTTAATTAAGTATGTTAGACCTTTTTTAATGTGGAAAACGCCAGGTTCTGAAACTAGATAAGTGATATATGCTACAAAATTTATGATGAAGTCAAGTTTTGGGTAGCTAGGTCAAGTAGTCATCCTGCACAGGATTTATGTAAGGGGAGCTTAAAACTTTATGGAAGATGATCCCTCATGCTAGAAGAAAGACACAAGGAAGTGTCTTGGTCAAGGAAGCTGTAGGATCTCTCATGGGTTGTCTAACCTGTCATTTTTGAGGACAGGTTAGACAAGTCTCCATCAGGAATGACCTAATTCTAGTGGTTATGTGATGGAATGAAAGGACTGGCTGCCCGTGTTTATGAGCACTCAATCCTGCTTGAGCTGGTAGGAAAAACTGCTGTGGTACTTACTTGTGCTTGAATTCCCACTTCAGAGGATATCTGCTGTACTACAGTGTGGGAAATGGATTGGTAGAGAATTCTAAAATCTCAATAGAAGGTTTATATAGTATGTATCTATATGTAAGCTTTGAGATAAGAAATGTTGTCTTGGAAATACTATAGAATAAGGCAGATATTGTCGAGAGAGAAATAGAACTAGAAACAAGTTTTAAAGGATGGCTTTATAAATAGGGCTAGGTACTTCAGAGAAATGGAACTATGGAAGATGCATTGCAGTAAGACTCATGAGAGGTAATTTTAGATGATTGGCTTTAAAGTATCTGCAGCATGGTGTGGTTAAAATTGATAAGCTAAGAAACACTTATAATGTATTGCAATTAAGAAACAGTTGGCTTCTGAATGTGATGGTGTGAATCGTGACATCTGTATTGTCTCACCCTTCACATGAGACTGAAAACAGAATAAAAGTGTTTAAAGCACCTCTCAGTTGCCTCATCTCTGGGTCAGAAAAGGGCATTGTCCTACAAATTGGTGAAACCAACCAACTTTCTGTCCTTGAGAATTCTCTACAAATCCTTTTCCCACACTACAAGACCTTCTTTTTGATGCCTTTTGCCAAAACCAGCCTTTTTATACAGCTAAGAGACTGGTACTGCTCTTTGATCTCTGAATCTCTGGATGTCTGTGCCTGATTGCTGTCCTGCACATGTGTGTAGAGGGGAATTGAGTCAACTCACAGAAGCCAACGTGATGCTGAAAGGATGCATGCTGCCTTGATTTAAAATCTATGTTTCTGTTTGATGTGAATTCTGGCCTTTCACTCTGATGCAAAGCTTTTCTACACCAGGCAGAAATAATTAAAGTGCAGTTTGACATTGTAGTGTCTCCAACAAGCCAGCGTGGAAGGTTCCCTCCTTCCACACAATAATTCCTGCCTCTACTCTTCTGTTCTTTAGCTGGTGGGTCACCCTGGCAGGCTGCTGTGGGGCTGTTCTGTACAGTGGGGACTGAAATGCTGTGGCCTGAGACATCCCCACAAATGGGACCAGTTGTCCTGCAAGGGTTCTGTAGCTGCGTTTTTATCTTTGCTTGCAGAGTACTTGAACTGTACCATTACTTTCCCAATGTAATTAACCTGCAATAAAAAAAAGAGAATACTGTGTAAAACAGGAATTTCAAAACATGATTCTGTCTGCTATTTTTAAGCAGAAAGAAATCTTCTACAGGATAAAAAAATCATCTTTTATTCAAAGCATGCTGATAAGAGTTGTTGCTAAGGGAACCATTTAATGTCCATCCTTGGATTTGATAGGTACCTGAGCAAACTATTACACAGAGTCAATGCCCCTTTATTTCTTAGGGCAGAGGCCACCCAGAGAGAGGCTTTTAGAGAGAAAATGCTTTATGTATTTCAGCAAATGTGGTTGACTGATAAAATGAAGGCATGTCTCTTGCTACTTTTTTTTAACTTTTGTTGTTTTTGTTGGTTTGGTTTTTTTGGTTTTTTTTTTCTTTTTTTTATTAGTAAAATTAATTGCATTGCCCTAAACTGCATTTCCAGGAATGGAAAGAACAAAAAGGGCATTTAATACAAGCTTATGTAGAAGTGGAATTCTATATTCTTGCTTGGTGAGGATTGAAGAGCAGCTAAATAGAAATGAGCCTTCTGTTCTGTAAAGGAGCCTGACAGGTTGCCATGGGCTCATTTTGGGGTTAACACTGGGATGAGAGCAGGGGATGCTTGTGCTCTATGAGGACTCAGTTTTCAGAAATCAATATTCTTCTAAAGAGAAGGCTGAAGTATAAAAAGGCCTTTAGAAGCCTTTTCATCAGTCAAAGGTTGCTTATTGAATTAGTTATCCATTTAAAATTGCTATCAAAATATGCAGTGTAGTTTTCTTACTTCCACACTAGTTCTGGAAATAGAAAGGCTGTATAGAAACCTCTATGACATGACACCATGGAAGCACTTACCAAAATAATATTTCACATCTTTTAAATAGTCTTGTTCCTCTGAGATTGTTTCCATTTGATAGAAGAAGAAATGAGAGCTACAAATTGACATTTACTGCAATAAAAGCTGGCCTTGCATATTTTTTAATGGTACTGAAGGTTTAAAATGCAACATTTGTTGACTTCAAGCTTCATTTGAGTGCTTTTACTTTTTAAAATAAGATCTATTTTAAATCAGGTATGAGCTTACCATCAAGTTGCAGTTAGAAATTAAAACATTTTGTGTAGACTTGGATATATCAGCAAAAAATGACTCCACTGTGTTACCAATATAGACAACATTTTACTTTCTTGTGTGTCACTGCTCTCAGTTCAACATAAAGGCTTCTGCTGCTCCCAGGATTACATAATTACCTTTTTTCCACTGGCTGTATTCTTAATAACAGAAAACTCAGCATTTGAACTGGAAGTTCAGTTGCCACCTTGCAGTAAAATATGATGCCCAATGCTGAATACATTTAATTGTCTGTGAATTGTAAACAGACAATTGTCCTTTGCTTTTCCATTTAATGACTTGTGGGGTATGGATGGAGATTTCTGTATAAGTTTAATGTAGAGTGAAATGTTGATATAAATAAGTGGATTTAAAGAAGTCACTCAGAATTCACTGGCAGAGTGGTTTGCAGTGGGGAGCAGAGCTGTAAAATCAGTGACCTCCTTTTGGCTCTGGTGGCCTTTCCTTGCCTCAGCTCAGCCAGGTATCCAGTGTTGGGAAGGATGAAAGTTTGACAAGAAAGTCTCACAGATATGTGTGCTTGGCAGAAAGATTTTTGAATGTAAATTCTGAAGAAGGAGTTGTCACAGACATATTTTATGAAAAATCCTTTTGCTAGGATTTTTCTCCTGAGAAGCAGAGAGGCCTCAGTAACAAAATGTAAACAATAATTATCTGCTGCTGTGGAATGCAACAGGTGCATCTTTGAATGGTCTCATGTACTTGTTTTTAATTAATGGCCAATTACAGTCCAGCTGTCTCGGACTCTCTGGTCAGTCACAAGATTTGGTTATCATTCCATTCCTTCTATTCCTTGCTAGCCTTCTGATAAAATCCTTTCTTCTATTCTTTTAGTAGAGTTTTAGTATATAATTTTCTTTTAATATAATATATATCGTAAAATAATAAATCAGCCTTTTGAAACATGGAGTCAAGATTCTCATCTCTTCCCTCATCCTGGGACCCCTGTGAACACCACCACAAGGACTAGAGATGGAGGCAAGTTTTGATATAGAAGAAAAGAATTGCTGAGCCAGACTTACTGGATAACCAAGGAGGCAAAGGGTCTGTTAGTTAGAAGGGATTTTATGGCTTAGAGCAAAGGACAAACCCACCCCAAACAAGAAGATGTTTCTACCAAGCAGAAAGACAGCACAGGCAAACAAGGCAGCAAATGTGGCAAGAAGAAAAAAGGTCTCAGAATTTTCCACTGCAAGAAAACTGAAAAACAACTTCTAGCTTAAACTGTAATGTACTGACTTTTAGTGATTGGAGAACAGTAACATGAATATGGTAATTATAGCAGTTATGATAGGCTATAGATAATAGTTAAGGTATAGATTGGTTCTACTGTATTAAGATGCTCAGCAAAGAAAAGTCTATAATGCATTGTAACCAAAAGAAAAGTCTATAATGCATTGTGACCAAAACCAAAGGGTCTCCAGGCCTGCCTGCAGCTGGAGCTGACAGCTGTGGGCACAGCTCTGTCACCCACAGCCCTGGACTGCTGTAACCTCTTGGATGGAATAAACTGCATTTGGAGAGCTGCCTGGAGCCCTGCATCCCTCAATCCAGAGAAGCAGTGGTGCTTTGACATGAGGATATCTTGAACAAATGGAGAATATTTCCAGGCAGGGGATGAGGTGGGGAAGGTCTGCTAAGAGTGGGTAAAGCAGATATTGATGGAAGGAACTCTGCTGCTGTGCCTCCCATGCTGGCTGCTGCTTCTTCGTCTGTGCACAGCCAAATTCAGGCCTTGGCAAAAAATGCAGTGCAACTGTCCACATGGGCAGAATAAGAGTGCTGTTTCAAATATCAGAAATCATGGGCTGCCAGATATTTTCTGCAGCATCTGTGTGGGATGAAGTGACCTTGACTCTTTTGTCATGAAGACCTAACAAAATTAACTCATCCTCTCCAATGGACTGTGTCCTCTGTGAGAAAGTGATGGAGAGAAAATTTGTGGTTTTAGTGAGTCTGTTTGCACTTCCTGAAGCAAGATGCCAGGTTAGGTCACAGCTCTGGTTTGTGTTCTTGTCAGACAGAGGGAACAAATCTCAGTATTTCTAATGTTCCTGTGGGAATTGCTCAAATTACTCATTTTTGAATGACTCCGGTTGTACAGTGGAAGCTGAAGGATTGAGGCAGAAACTGAGTTTTAAAAATAACTAGTGAAGGAGTCTGGTCTTTGGGCCTTTCATATTTTTAGACTGTAACTCCCCAGGCAATGCTTCCCAATGAGCAAATGTTACGCACTCAGACATTCCTTCTGCTGTCACCAGCCTTTTCTTCTCAGACCCTGACAATATTTTTAAGAACAATCTCACTGACTACTGCTAAATAGCAATTTTTGAGCAGTTGAAGATGTATGACACAGAGCACATCAAGCATTACAATGAAGTTAAAATCTTTTGCTTTCTTGAGCTCTCTCTGGGGTTCAGCCTTGCTGATTTTCTCCATGATACCTTTGCCCAAAAATTTCATGCTCACATTCTTAGTATGCCTATGGTGATAGGAACAAACTAGTGATGAAATTGAAGTTGATATTTTGATTATCTGATGTTTCCCTTCTCATGGACTCACTTTGAAGTCTGGACTAGATCACAGTAACTGTATTGAGCCATTCCTAATCACTGGCTGCCAGAGATTTAGTGAAGACCAAGTACTTAGAAAAACAGATGAGAAGTATCAATTTCTTACTGCTACTAAGCTGGACGACAGGATGTTGTTGAAAATTCACTGACTTGAATGAAAGTGAAGAGAAGGTTGAGTAGAGCTCATGGAGCTGGAAAATCATATGACAGAATGTTTTATTTCCACCTTCAGTTCAATGGACACAGAAATTGGGTGAAGGTTTAGGTAGGTTCAGTTTGGTTTTGGTGCTGGTCCATAGGACAGTGCCTATCCTTGGGAAGGAGCAAGGAATTAGCTTTTTCTAAGCTTTTTCTGAGCAGAAAAGTGTGGCTCTACACTTGTGTGTGTCAACTGCAGTGGGAGATGGAAAAGCCCCTGTTGCTTGTATACTCAGTTTCGAAAGAGCTCTTACTAAATGGAAATTATTAAATGATTAATGAGCATTCTTGGGGTTATTTTCCTGAGAAAACTTTCATCCTCATCTTTCTTGAGGTTTCATGGAGCAGGGAATCAGTTATCTTCAAAAAGTCCTTCAAAAAAATCCTTCAAAAAAGTCCTTCAAAAAGGGGCTCTGGCGCAACATGCCTGGTGCCGACGAAGATAATGACTTTTACAGCTGGAAATGGAGGCTGTGTTCAAAGGAGAGGTACAAGAAGGAAAAAACCATCATCCTTCTGTCTTAGCCATCCCTTATTCAGTGGAAATGGAAGCTGCAGATGGATGTGGTAGCTGCAGACAGGGCCATTCAAAGTGGAAATGGGGCAAGTGAGTGGGAGCATAAAAAATGCTGCCTCTGCTGTAGCAGCCTGTCAAGGCAGGTGGCCAGGATAGACTGGATGGGTGAAAAGAACAATTAATTGCCAGTCTCTAAGGAATAGGTAGTTAAAAAAGAGATGTGGGAGGTGCAGCCATTCAAGTGGCTTTGTTTCAGCCATTTCTATAAAGGTGTTTCCCAGTTCTTAATTGCCTGTTCAGCTGAAGCCAGATTAAAGCCCAGGTATGCTGCAGGTGTTGAACTTGCAAACCCTGTTATCAGGTGTTTATACAGAAAGTTCACTGCCTCCCTGGCCCCTTGCATTAAAGCTGTTCCCCTCATGGCTTTTGTAGGGCTGTTTTCTGAAATATAATTCCATAGTCAGGTTTTGTTGTGCATGCTTGTTCTCCTCTAAGGTAATAATGCCTGCAAGTAAGAATATTTAGCCTGGGGGATGACGACTGAGAAAGCTAAATAGGGGGTTGGATTCATTTTTGACAAGAAAAAGTAGTGGCATCATAACTAGCCAGCCTGGTTAAATATTAAATTTAATTAGCATTAGTGCAAATGGTGTGCTGGAGATCTGATGTCTTAACAAGTCATGAAATAAAATTTTCCTCAGGAACAGGAGATTTTTGGATATCCACAGAAGGCCAGATGGTGAATCCTGTGCTTATTCTCTTATTTAACAAGCTCAGCACTGAAATGAACAGGGCTGTTGACAAAGCCAAGGCATTGCTGAGTGCCAAAGCCTTGCTGGCTGGCAATGCCACTTGGTACAGATTTAGCCAACATTGTTCCTGAAATGTGCTGCCCACAGCTGGACTCCTGTGCAGAGATCTTGCTGCAGTGTTGGGGTGAAGGCAGGGAGCTGAGATACAGGTGGTCATGGCTGGATTTCTGCCACTGCTGGATCTCTCTGCATGCCCATTCCAAAATTAATTGCCCCAGCTTCCTTTTTTAAAACTGGCACTGGTAAGGGGAAGTTTTGGGAAAAGTTCATGGACATAAAGCTTCCATGCATACCAGTAGCATGCCATAAGATCAAATGGTGCTTTTTCAGGGTTGGATGTTTATTCTACCTAAAGATTTTTCTGAGCAAAATCACAGTAATTTTGTAAGAGTTTCAATAATGAGCTCAAAGCTGTGAGGACACAGATGAAGTGATGAAAGAAAAGACTGGGCCCTATTAATCTTTGCTATCCTCAGGAGTAAAAATACATTGTGATAGCTCCAAGTCCAGAGATGGTAAAAAATGCCAGAGCCAGCTGGCAGCACAGGAAAATTCAGGTGGGCAGATTGCACCTGCTGTGGGTGATGCCTTCTTGTCCTTGGAATCTAAATTCAGAATATTGAGGAGTACTTGCTAAACCAGCTCAGCCCCATGTCAAATTTGTGAAAAGCAAAAAAGTTAAATCTGCATTCACACTTTTTTTTCAATTAGTAGCTGAGTGTAAAGGTCTTAGGTATTTGGAGCTTTTAGAGGTTTCTTACATCCCAAATCTCCCTTCAGCACTGGCACCACACAGCTTTTTGAACAAAAGGAGTGATAATTCTATTTCTGTGAAAAATGGGAACTTGGAGACGTTTCCTGGAATTCTGGTTTGAAAATTAATACAGTGATGTCAGGTACCAAGACAGGAAGAAAACAAAATAAATACAACTGTGAGCAGTAACCTTTTGGTAGAGCATTTTCATAACAGGGCTGCAAGACGCTGCAGTGCCTCATGATTCTGTAGCTCTTCCCTGTTGCTTGACCTTCAGGCTGTACTGCAAAACAGTTTCTTTGCAGTTCCTTTAGTTTGAACAAGTTTAGGGTTTACTGTTAGCTGTATTAACGTGCTAATTGAGGTTACAATTATCAAGACAAACTGCAATATTCCTTGTTGCATTACGAAGTTTTATAGCTTGCAGTTGGAGAGTGCAGCAATATGATTTTCCCTGAATATTTCATAAAAGGGATGTGAATGTTCTTGGTGTTACAGTAACATAACAATGTACATAATGCAAACCTAAGATTGTTTGCAGAAAAAAATATAAGAAATACTTTGGAAAATGATGCATTATTTGGACTCATTTTTTTGTTTTTTCTCCATCTGCTTGCTTCCCTTTGTATTTTCCAAACATTCATTTTTTTGCCACCTAAAAATAAAATTGTATAAATCTGTGCTTCTACTCCTAACTTTGATTTTTGAAATGATACTATAATGAAGAGGTAAGAAGATTGATGGGAAGTGTTTCATGGCAAGACCTACAGGTTGAGGAAACAGTATTGATAGTGTAATGAAAACCCATAATTATATAGACTTTCAGAAAAGGGAAGAAAAGGTGCAGTTAATAAACTGCAGTAAGTGACTAAGACATTGTAATCTTACCTGCTAAACAATTAAATCAGATTGTTTTATTTTTAATTGATGCATGTAAATACACCAACAGTGCTGGAAAGCTCTGTGTACAAAATATCTTAGACTGTACATAGATATATGTGCATACATGGCATGTATGGTTCAACATGGCCAGGCTCCCACATCACATTGGCATGGGGAGAGGATAATATTTAGCTCCCTTGGATATGTTCTGGACTGTGGAATTCTTTAGGAATGCCTTTCTTTCACCTTTGAGAAGGAGTTCACTCACTGAAAGTGAAACTCTTCTCCCAACCCTCCCAAATGTGAGTCTCTGCAAGCCCTGCGGACATCTCCACCCTCCCCCCTGGATCTCAGTGCTCACACTCAGGCTCTCCTGGGTGTCTCCTGGCCAAAAGCCTTCCTGGGAAAAGCTGGGAAGGACTGGTTTGGCTCATCTCAGTTCCTCGGTTCTCACTGTTAATGATTGCTCCAAAGCCAGTGCCAAGTCACATCACCAGGGCTGTCTTCCCTGACAGGATGCCTTTTCCATGTGCTGATTTACATTACATGGTATTTCTTGCAGGGTTTCTTCAGTGTTGAAGGAATTCTCTAAGACTGAATTTCTAAATGTTCTTTTGCAGGAGTATTGCACTGGAAAGAGTGACCTAATGGGATAAATCCCTTTGCAGTGTCCATTAACACCTTTTTGTAAAGTTTCTTCATTTCAGTCTTAATATTTGAACTTAAAACATGGTACTGGTAGTGTCAGTGGGTCAATCTGTCGATGTGATTTGATGGAGGTAGTGGACAGCATTTGTGAGCTTCTCTGCTTCTGGCACATATTTATAAGGAGGAGCTTGGGCAAGCCAGAGAGTAATACTTGGAGGATTATGAGGAATTAACCTGAACATGGATACTTTTGACTCCTGGGAAATCTGACTGCATCTCTTCATTTGGAATAGATTACAGCAGTGCAGAGCAGCCAATGTAATTAATTCGTCAAATTTTTCCTGCTGTTTTACAAAGAGCCAGAGTATCAGTTAACTTCTCATCTCTTGGGAAATTTACAGTGAAAAAATCTAGAGGAAAGTTGGTTGTTTCAGCAGAAATGGATTTGCAGCTGCTGAGGAGCATTTGATTATGTGCCACTTTCAAAGACATGCAATACGTCATTCACTCCAGGACAGAAAGCCTTTTCTGTGACTAAGATTTTCAGACAGCCTAGGGTAGCTGGGGAATACGACTGGATTTCTTCTTTATATCCTAAATGTTTCTGAAGTTCAAAATGTGTCAGAAGCATGCAAGCAATGGGAAATGTTACTGTACATACATATGAGGAGTTTTCCAATAATTCAGTAAAATATTAAAAATCTCAAGATGGACTTCTGGCTGACAAGATGACATCTGCTGTTTTGAAAGAGTTTCTCACCTGTTGAAGTACTGACTTTATAATCAAGATGTAAGAATTGAGACAAGTTGCGCAGTAGAAATACACTGAGGTTGTCTCCCATCTCAGAGGATGAATGTTAATTTCTGCACTCACAAAATTCTTGCTCTTCTATAAATCACTGGAGCCTTACAAAGTGAGCATGTGCTCACAGAAATGAAGAAAATAATTGGTGTGGTAGGTTTGGCTGTAATATCACATATTTATTGGAAATGCTGGTGACTAAATGGTGTCTGCAGAAGAGTCTTGGATTATTAGAAATGCTGGTGGGGGATGGCAAGAGGTGTTTTGGCACAGAAGCTGCAACACATCCCTGTTCAAATGCTGAGCCTCTTCCCAGAGCTGGCCTCACAGGAAGTCAGAGTCCTGGTTGAACTGTGTTGCAGTAAGGAAGAAAAATCATAGAGAAAGGCTTCATAAAATCAGGCCTGCTCTCTTGAATAAGTGGCTGGCCTTGCCAAAGCTAGCATTTTGCAAGTTTCTGTTTCTTTTTTATAAGAAAAAGTAGGGGTTTTGTGCTTTTTTCTTTTAATGAATAGTAATTATTTGGGGAAATTTTTAATTGTGAAGTTCTTTTTATTTTTTATAAGCTTTTTAAACAGTTGTGTTTATGGGTTATGTTATTTTATGGGGTATAGTTTAAAAGATTAGGTGTTTAAAGGTAAAGGTTTTTATTATTTATTTTTAAAATTATTTTTATTTTTGAGAATGGAGGTTTTCTTTTTTTCTTTCCTTTTTGAACAATTCTTTAACATTACATCTATTCCTGGGTAAAAACAACTTGCACCTGTATGAACTGTTTTTTCACCATTAGAAAAATGAAAATAATCTCTCACAAAAAACTGTCCCTGCATGTTGATACCAAGAGTTTGAGTGACTAATCAATACATGATAACAACTTGTTACTAACCAATAAAGAAATTGGCAAGAAATCTCCTGACCAATTGGAGTCCCACATGAGGTCTGTAACACTGTATGAAAAGGAGTTATAGGAATAAAGAATGGCCTTTTTCCACCATGAAGAAAATGGAGCCCTGTGTGATTTATTCCCGTGGAACTGGGGATAAACTGAAACATTCCCATGGGATACTGAGATGGTTCCCGGGTGTGGAAGAGGTTTTACAGTGACTTCTGTGAGCCAGAGAGCAGTTTGATAAGAGGATCCATGTTTACCCCTGAAGAATTCTCTATCAAGGTTGTTGATATAAAAACCAAGAAAGAAAGAAGGATAAATAAGAGAAATCTGCAACTGCCTGTTCCAGTGAGCACTTTGTTTGTCTCTCCTGACCAATGAGTAAACTTATGAGTTTTGTAAGAATGTATAAGAAGCATGCATGCTAGAATAAAACCAGTTTGAAGGCTTCTGAAAATGGAGTGTGTTGCTTTGCATTGTTTCTGTCTCAACTATGACACCTGGGATGTGCAGAGCTTTGTCACTTTCCAAGGTGGTGCCTGGGGAAGGCTGGCCCTGATACCCACATCAAAGACACCACAAAATCAGTGGAGCAGGTTTATCCCAGCACATGTTCTCCTGAGCAGAGCACTCCCAGCAGCTGGGGCTCAGTGATGCAGCTCAGGCTCCAAGGGGGTCATGCAAAGTGCTCTGCACTGGAAGGCATGAGAGAGCCAGAAGTGTCTGGCTGGAGCCAAGGAAGGAGAGTTCATGGAATAAAAATGCAATTCTCCAGACTGAAACAGCAGCAAATCCTGCAGGAGTCTTTGCCAACATCTGTTTGCTGGGAACACAGCAGAGCCTAAATTATGCAGCACAGTGTCAGGCTGGGGAGGAGGAAACATGGGTGAGCAGCTGCCTGGCATGCACTGGCGATGCTTTAACTTCTCACTGCCTGCTTGCAGCTCCAGGAACCCTTGGGTGCACAAGGCATGACTCAGGTTGAGATCACTCTTTTTCCTGTTCTAGCACTAGTAGCATCACAGAGAAATCCCAGGGAAAAAATAGAGGAAATCCACCATTAATTTTATCACCAAGGAGAGTTGGGTTTGAGTACAGCTTGCCACTATTTCTTTGAGTACACCTTGTCACTGTTTTCAGCACAATACTTCATTTATTCTTGGCTCTTACCACCCAGAGGAAAGCAGCTAAATGGGTCAAGTTGGTCCAAAATATGCTGCACATGGTCAAACCAACTTGAACCTCATATCAGCTTTTGCAGAATATTTGGCATAATGAGTGAAAAACCTGGGGGTTTTCTATCCAATATTAATTTCTAATTTGCTTTAAGCAAATAAACTAGATTAATGCTAAAATTTCCCATACTCATGTAATTATTCATATGCATAATTAGCTGAGTTTTTTTTCTTCTTGAACCCAGAAATAACAACTAAATTTACTGGATTTTTAATAGTACTTGAGAAAGTGTTATGGATAACCTTATTCTAGGGCCTACAGACTTTGATTTGGAGAAGTTGTTATTACTGGAAGCAAGAGTTTATGAACTCCTCAGTGAACTGCTTCTATTTCTGTTGTCCTTAAACCCAAAACACATAAGGCATTCCTATGGGATTGCTCTGCATAGGAAACACTTAATTTTGTGCCAGATGAATTTAAGTTTAAATAGTCTGTGCATTGAAGGACTCCAGCAAGTTTCTCCACTCTGAAATTAATTTGATATTTTGATGTCTCCTTAGATCCTTAAAATTGTTCATTTTGAGTTAAATGCAATTCTTACCTGCATGAGATCTGCCAAGTAGATACCTGAATGTTTTTCTTTCTTGCAAAACATAATTGGACACTAACCCATAGAATATCCTCTGAAAGTTCTTTGTGGATGGATGGATTGATGATTTTAACTTGCTTTACCTGCATAAATGCAGATAACAATACCTTGTATAACCCAACCGTTCTAGTTCCCCAGCAGGCAGAAATTAAGATCTGCTGTGCTCCTTCCCCGGCACTTCTGCATCTTTTTCACTGGTGTTGGAAATCTCTGAGCTTTCTGTGTAGGTATCAGTCTGTGTCTTCACTGTGTCATCCCTTAGCTCAGGGCTGGGCAGGAATGAGAGGGTGCTGTGAAGAAGATCCAGCCTAGATTAGGATGCCTAATGAAGATCTGGTTGGCTGAGAAATCCACACACCTGTCTCAACTCACACACATTTCTTGTCTGTTCCTGTGTGATGAGGCTGCCTGGTTGCTCTGAGCTGTGATTTAGCCAGTTTTGTTGTTGGGATGTTGTGCTGGAGCCTTTCCCAGGGGACCAGTAGTGTACAGGAACAATTCTGGTTCACTCCACAGGCCTTTCCTGGTCTGTTTTGAGTTTCAAGCCATTTCATGGCCACACTGAGAGGATGAGAGGGAAGGCAGATGCCTTACTAGTGAGAGAAGGGAGGAAAATATACATTAGTTGAATACTAACAGAGTTTTAAGTGGTTCCTTTAGCTGTAAAAGCCTCACCACCCCTCACTTCCTGCACATGCTCCCAGCCTTCAGTGTTGCAGAAATACACATCTTGCACCCATTAACAGCTCAGTGATGACTCTATGCAACTCCCTTCAGAGACAAGGAAAAGAATGTGGGAGCAGTTTGGAGTCTCAGCATCTGTTATCCCTTCTGCCAAACTGCTGCAGCATGGCAACCAGATGGGAGTGATGCCATTTCTCCTCAAGAACCAAACACCCTTTGAGGAAGGCTTTTCATTAAGGACAAAATCCTGGAACCTCAGGCACAGCTCTTTGTTGTTGTTGATTTTGGTGGTTTTTCTTTTCCCTGTTTGTTTGGGGTTTTTTTTTTGAGTTTTGTTGACTGTGAAATATATTTTGATTAGAGACTGCAAAGTGGAGAGTTAATTTAATAAGAGAAATAAAATTATTTTATTCTCGTAAGAAGAGAAGGAACAGAATAAATCAAGGGTACGTAGCATATGGTGAACAGTAAACTTAAACATTATTCTCTGATAAAGATACTGATGTTTACATTTAGTTTTAGCCACGTGCTTTCAGCTTTCCTCATCCATTACACGTTAGCACAGGTGAAAATATTTAATTAGTGTTACCATAGTTTTAAATGTGGTTAAACATTTGGGGCCCACTGTTCAAACTGCATTACAATGTGTATGGAGTAGAGGAATGCAGAGCCTCCTTTGGGCATCTGGACAGAGCTGTTCCCTCAGCTCCTCCCTGTGATCAGGTAAGTGTGTGTGCAGTGGCAAGGAAATGCTCCTAAGTCATGGGCACTCCCTTCAGGGGTCTGTCTGTGCAAGTCTAATATCTAGACATTGTTGGAACTCTGGATACTGAGAATTTTGGGTTTTCTGTGCTGACAGGCACTGACCCACAGGAGAACACTGCATTTGACCTGAGGCTGAGGAGAAGCTTCTAAATGGAATGATAGAACTCTGATTGTGGGTGTGGCGTTTGAATAGAAGTGTATGATATCACAGGGTGGAAAACTTAGAGTTTAAGGGTTTAGAATATAGTAATATATATAGAGCTAAGATGGAGGCTTTAGGGCTGAGGCTGGTCCTTCTTTACCTTCTTCTTCATGGGTTTGGGTGGTTTTGCATGATTGGATAAAAGAGTCCACATAAGTGGGACATGAGGGATTGGTTATTGGGTTAAAAGTGAAAATAATTTAGGTGTCATTACTTAATTGGATACTTTAGCCTTAAAAGACCTTGTAGAGAAAGGTAGTCAGCCATTTTGTAGCTTGTTAGTAGGATGGATTAGAACTCACAACTTGTAAGACTGTGATATAGATAAGAAATAATAAACATCTGAGTTTGAACCTGAAATACCATCTTGAGCACTTCAATCCCAACCTTGGCAGAGGCAGAAAAGAAGTCAAAGAATTGACAAGACACCTTATGAAATTTCAAGTCATACAAATTTAATCCAGGCAGGTTTCTTTAAGCATTGGGTAAAGGCATTAGCCTCGCAGTTATTTGCAGAGAAATTTCATGTACAGCTTCACATACTTGCAAAACTTTGCCAGCATTGCACTCTGAGTAATTTCATCCCCATCTATATCTGGGCAAACCATTTGCTGAGGTATTTTCTGCCATCTGTGAATGTTCATCTGCAGTTTATATGCCAGATGTGTGTTGGCAGCACACATGCTACAAAAAACAAGGATCCAGAACTGTAGTAGTAATCCCAGTGCTGCAAATCAAGAAAACCTGTACAACCTACTATCTAATCATGTAAATTAGTTTGCTAAATGAATGCATTGTTTATATTTAAAGAACAAAACGATGACTTGCTGTAAACGTGGGTCTCAAGAAAGCCATTTTCACAGGTGCATGAGCCACAGAAGTTGAGGAATTCAGTTGATCCTAGCTGGTCTGCCCTGGTGACATTTAAGTTATTTTCCCATGACTTGAGTATTCCAGTTGCTTTACAGCATTCTTTGTGTCATTTAACCTTGGCTGACTTGTGGAGGATTTCAAAGCCACTGTTTTAGTATTGGATTTCTCATGACACCACCAAGGAATCAATTCCCTTCTCTTGGTCAGTGTGGGGGGTGAGAGGACAGCACTGTGTAACCCTAATTTAGAACAGTCTCAGAGAAAGAGGAAACTCTGAAACAGTAATTTAGCTCATGCACCAATCTGTTTATATCTAGGACAGGGTGTGGTGAGAAATCCCCTGCATGTTCAAGTTGTGTGGGAGGTATGCATACAAATCCACTTAACAGTTGAGTTTTTGTGAGGAATATTCTTCCCACACAGAATATTGGAAGAATTGAGGCAGTGCATTTGAGGAGAGCCTAAGCCCTGCCAATAAAAGCCTGACCCTGCTAGGCAAGCCCTGCACTCTTGTGGCTAAACTGAGCAGCCTGGTACCAACTGTGGTCTAAATTTACCTTTGATATCTTTATATTCCCCCTATCTGTGGCTGCAGCAGACATCCCCTGAGGCTGCACTTAGGCTGGCTGAGCAGGCATGGAACTTTGCTAATGAGTCCTGAAGCATCTCACATTCCCCCTCCAGGAGCTGCTGGCTGTTGGGAGATGTCAAAGGTCTAACTGAAAAGCAAATACACCGTCCCAAAGATCAAAGGAACCCTTGCTGTATCCCAGGGACCAGCTCAAGCATGACCAGAGTCTTCCTAATCCTCAGTTTCTGTAATCAGGGCTCCATTAAAGTCTTTGTTTGCTCAAACACCGGTGCTCCTGATTCTGTAAGAGCTGTGTAAGTGGAGCTGCAGCCAGAGATGTGCTCCCTGTGTGTGAATTGCTCTCTGTGTCTTTGCAGACTGAAGCTGTGGGAAGTGCTGGCCATGAACTTGAGGGAATCAGGGATGCAGTGAATTGAGCCCTTGCTGACTTAGGTGTGTATTGGAATGTTGGGGGACATAGGACAGATGATGCACTTTGGACCTGGTTAACATAAGAGATTTGATAACAGGATGCCTTGGCATAAACAAACAGAACTTTGAAAATTAGACTGGATTGCAAGAAGATTAAATCAAATGAGTTTACCAGTAAAAGAAAATCCCATTAAACTCTGCAAGCAAGAGATGTTGTTATATGCATAAGTTTGTGTATGTGATTTTAACCTAATCATTGTAGTACACATTACTAGTCTCCCTGAAATGGTTTATAAGTGCTTGTATCCCACAATAAAATTGGATTCTGATCATCGAGTCAGTCTCCCTGGTCCTCTCCATTGCCAGGTGTGATCCTGTAGTTGGGAGTTACAGGATCCTTTCTTAGAGACTTTTTCTGTGGTCCCATTACTCAGTCTTTCCCAGGAGTTCTGTAGTCTATTCACATGCTCAAAAGAAAAGTTTGTTCCCCCATTCTCATTTTTTGGGAGTAAGAATCCCAAGTTCAGATTGCTGTAGCACAGCCTGTCCTGGGGCATGTCACTGAAATCACAGCACCTCTAGGGAACCAGTTTCCACATCACCCAACAAGACACATTTTATGATTTATGGACACTGATGTTAATGACCTTAACTAGAATGGATTAAAAAATGCACTTATTACTTACATGTAAAACAGCTTTTTTAGAGAGAGTAGTTTAATCATAGTTCATCATCTCTTAGTCCTGCTCTGCCCACCACCCCTAACTTATGCTACTTGTATTTGTAATATGCTTAAAACTGCTTTTCATTTTATTGGAATTTAATAAGCTTTAATAAAGGCAATTTTAAATTGTGACCCTGATTCCTTGAAGTCAGCTTACCTGGTATTTTAAAAGTCATCTCTAAAACTTCTTTTAGTGTATAAGACTTTATTTCTATTTTTATTATGACACGCATAATGCTGAACTTTGTACACGTGCCAGTTAATTATGTTTCCATGCTGAATGCTGTGCCTTGAGTTGAATGGATGGCATGGGAATGTTGGCAGTGCATGGTGCAAGCACCTTCCTGTCTGTGGAGTGTCCACAGGCAGAGGGTGCTGTACATAATTCTGTTTCAGGTAGAGTATATTGCTGTAAAATACACAAAAAAATGAGAAAAAAAGGAGTATTTCAGAAAGCAGAAGTCCAAGTCATTTGGCATGCATAGTGGTTACAGGGGGCTTGGGTGTGCATTTGCATGTAAAATGTGTTCTGACCGCACTCTGTAAGAGGCAGGCTTTAATGGCTTTTTGTGAGGGTCCCCAGGATGAGGTGAGAGATGAGAATCTGACTCCATGTTCTCAGAAGGCTGATTTATTATTCTATTCTATTCTATTCTAATATTCTATTCTAGAATTCTATACGAAAACTATACTAAAGAAAGAGAAAGGATACATCAGAAGGCTCCACAGAATGAATAATGAAAACCTGTAACTCCTCAGAGCCTTGACACAGCTGGCTGTGATTGGTCATTAAATTAAAACAGTTCACATGCTGGGTAAACAATCCCCAAATCACATTCCAAAGCAGCAAAACAGGGACAAGCTGAGGCTTCCCAGGAGAAGTCCTGGTGAAGGTATTTTGCAGAAAATATCATGGTGACATCTTTTAGACCCCAGTTGGTGGGAGGCTTTAGGTTATCCCTTAATGTTTAATTACATGGAATGTGTGTTTAGCAGATTGCCCAGCTGTCACCTGGAATCCTTCAGGCTGGGTGCTGTGAGCTGCTGATAGCCCTGCTGGAGCAGCTCTGTGTGCTAAGATGGCAAAGATCAGATTTCCCATTTGGGGCTGTTTGCAGTGGCCCTTTGCTCTGGCACTTATCTGTCAGGCCTGGCCAGGTGCCTTTGCATGGCTGGTAATGAATGTGGAAAACTGCTGCATGATCTGTTCACAGAACTAAGGTTTGTGTGTCCTGATAAAGGTTAACACTGGGTTGGTTGAGGCTTTTCCAATGTAATTTGTTTCTTTGGTGGGAACATTTCAATTTTCTGTGCTTTTCAGTTTTTCTGTTCATTTGTATGGTGTGATATGGCCAAGTAATGCCTGTTCCCCCTGGAGTCTGCAAGTGGAAGTTGGTATGGAAATGGAAATAGGAGCACAGCTGCTTTTACAATGTGTATGAGAAGCAAATAGGTGTCATTAATAGTTGTGTTCAGTTGGCTTTGTCCTGGCTGTTTTAGACTCTACTATTGGTCTATTACTGGTCTGTTTTAGAATCTATTACTATTACTGGTCACTCATTTTTTCATTTTCTGCAAAAAAATGAAATTGTGTTTTGGAGATGAAATAGTACAGAAAAAAGTAATTTTACACTTGTTTATATATATATATATATAAAACAGGTGATAGCATATAACTGCATAAAAAAAGCAATTTAATACTTGTTTTATATATATAACAGATGATAGCATATAACTATGTCAAAGTAATTTTATACTTGTTATATATATATATAATAGTATATAACTACATTAAAACAACTGTAAGATAAAGAGCAAATTAAAAATTAGCTGCTGGAGAGAAAAAGAAGAAATTAGTTCATCTGATGGCAAGAAAGAAAATTTCCCCAAATCAGGCAACTAAAAAGAAAAGTAACAATTTACTTTAGGATAAAATGAGGTGTGTGCAGGAACTGCACAGTCACAGCAAAGAGTGATGCATGAAAACAAACCTCAGGCTGAGGAACATCACACAGAAATGTGTCAGTGTGACTGGTCATTTCATCTTCCTTTGTAACACAGAGCCAGGCAGCTTGGGGATAAGGGATGGAAACTCAGTTTTTTTGTCACTGGCCTTCAAGCAAGTCAGTAGTGACTAAATGATAAAAAAATGAGTGACTGCTAATAGTAATAGATTCCAAAACAGCTAGGACAAAGCCAACTATTAATGACACCTATTTGCTTCTCATACACATTGTAAAAGCAGCTGTGCTCCTATTTCCATTTCCATACTAACTTCCACTTGCAAACTCTAGGGGGAACAGGCATTGCTTGGCCATACTACACCATACAAACAAACAGAAAAACTGAAAAGCGCAGAAAATTGAAATGTTCCCACCAAAGAAACAAATTACATTTGTGATAGCTGTGTTGGTGGCCTCTGGATTCCTCTGAAGGTACTCTGTGATATTGCAGCTATTTGGTGACAGAAAGCCCTTAAATGCTGGTCTAAGTGAAAAGGGAAATTAAACGGAATGTCCTTTGAAAGATGCACCCCAGAATGAGCAAATACCTTGAATATTTGGTTTTGCATGTGCAGTAACTTAAGAGTAGCACTGGAGTAATTTTAAAACAGCTTCCAACAGCTGGGGCTCTCCTGTGTGCCTTGCCTTAGGCTAATACACTATTCAGCCAGTCACAAGGAGGTTTTGTTGAAAGGTTCCCCTTGTGTGGAATTACTGTAGGATGCTGCAGTGGTAGGAGCTTATGAATTCCTCTCCAGAGATCCCTGTTAGCAGAGTGTGGTGTTTCTGTGCTGGGAATTTGAGTTGCTTTCCTGGAGGGATCTCTATCCATTTATCTTCACAAAATGCTAAACCTACTCGTGCTGGAAGAATGAATCCTCCCATGAGGATCTGATCTAAGTGTGAGGCTTACCCTGTGGTGGTGGGACACCTTGCACTGACCTGTAAAAAGCAATTTACTTGTAATCCATTGGAAGGTGAGGGCTGATCCTACTCACAGGGCGGAGTTACCTCCCAAGAGGACCCAACAATAACCTTAAAATGATACTCTTTGTCCAATGAGTCAGCACCAACACTAATGTTATTTTCCAGGTAGATCATTCTGCCTGATAGGTATCCTTGAAGACTTCAAAATGAATAAGGCTGCTCTCTGGGAGGGCAGTACAGGGAAGGATTTCTACAAATAAACTCCATGCACAAATGGCAGTCTCACGCTGGCTTCTGTTCAATTACCTGGCTGCTTCTGGAGTCCTACCAGAGTCTGGATTGACTTTCTGAAGCTCCTAGCATGCTCCTGTTGCAGGGTGGAGAAAATCATCTGTGGGCAGCAAAGACAGTGAGGCTGAACCTGTAACACTGCCAGGAGAGCTCAGGCTTATCAAGCCATGGGGTCAGGAGGGGAAGGGAGACAGAGGCTGGCTTGGACAATGTGAGCTGAAGAGAACTTGGAAAAGGAAACTGTAAGAGTGTCTCGGTCTTTGCTCAAAGATGTAAGTAGACGTTTATGGAAGTGATGCCTCAGGTTTCAGCTTTTATATTTTTCAGATTCTGAGCTGCTTTAGTGTGTGGGTCTGGACTTCATATTATGGGATGGTGAGCTCTGTGCACAGAGCAGGGAGACAAAACAATTCCTGCTCAGGCTGGGCACCAAGGACAAATGATCCAAATCTCAGCCCCAAGAGCACAAACAGCGTGGGCTGGAGAGAGAAAAACAAGCAGGGTGGGACTGCATGGGCTAAAGCTGGAATTGGACAATGAACTGCAAGATGCAAATGGACCAGAATTTATAAAAGTGAGAGACCTCGTGACCTCATGTCCATTTGTGCCCATTTTGGTTCATCTTGGGTGCAGCCCTGGCTGGGCTCTTGTGCTGCCCAAGGTGGATCCATTGAGGTCTTTTAATAAATCCCTGCTTTATTCTTTAGCTTAGTCTGGTCTCTGTTCTAGGTCAGCCTTCACAAGGCATCAGAAGGTACTTGCAAATGGAGGGCAATGCCTTTTTCAGCAAGTAAGGCAACTTTCCCAAAACCTGAATTTGAGTGTTTTTTCTGTCATTGCTGTTGAATCTCTTTTAAGTTCATAGACTGTGCAGTGTTCTTGTCAGCCTTTGTAAATACACAGCAATTCATGAAGCACTATGGGAGCAATGGAGTCACTTCAGCCTTGCGTTTTCTGATTAAAACCAAAAAAAAGGAGAACAGTCTGAGATTGGATTTTCTTGAGCAGGGTGTTGCTGAAGCCAAATAAACACTCAAGACCCTAACAGGATTTTAAACAGAAAAAGTCTGAACTAGAACAGCTTCACAGACAGTGAGATCTGATGTATCTCTGAACAGCAGTAGCTTTGCCTTGGATTTCATCTTAGTACCATGCTGCATTCTATTGCCATATTTCCTCAAAAAGTGGACTCTATTTAGCTGCTCAGAACCAGCTACATGATCCCAGCTCACTGCTGAGTTTGTGTTAAAAGGAGCTTCAAGTACAATCTGTACAAATACGTGTTGGGATGGAACCCAAATTTATGTTCAGAAGTGCTGATCTAAGAACAAATGGTTGAATTCAAGGAAGGACACATTTCAAGACAAAAAAGTCATGTTTTGGAACCTTAATTGTCCATTTCTTTTTTCCATGCCTAAACACAGCTATATATGCTTGTGACTAATAATGCTTTTTCTGGGAAGTTATTTGATTATTTATATTATTTGACTATCCAGAGAAATCACTGTTTTCCTGGCAGGCGTGCTCTTCCCCTTCAAATCTCTGTCAAACCAATTAATAGAAAACACATCATTAGAACAAAATAGGAACAGATGTGTTTCAGAGAGGCAGTGTGAGGATAGAGCTCTGTTATATTGCTTTCATTGGAAGGAGTTTTTGGGAAAAAGAATAAATATGTGACTGAGCGTAATGATAGAAGATTAGGAAAAACTTGACGTGCCTTGGGAGGGGATAAGAGATAAGGACTGTTAGAGGGAAGGAAGAAATGCATACATCACAGAGAAAACTGGAGATTAGGAAGAGATAGGAAATGGAGATTTGCAGTATGTAAGTGGATTTAGAAGAATAATGGACAAGGTGAGCTATAAAGAAGAGTTCCTGGAAATAAGGGTAGATTTCAGGTCTGGGCAGCAGTTGCTTTCCAAGCCACAGAAGTAGCATGTGTCTGATGTTCAAAAGACTGCAAGTGATTAAGGTCACTACACACCAAAACTGATCCATGTTAACCATATTAAACCCTCTACTGAAAGTCACTTTAAGCATATTCTAAATAAGCTAAAAGATTAAAGGAGACCTGTTGGTTGCATCATTGAATCTAAAAATTATTTATAGTTCTGAAAACAAGCTGTATTAAGGAGCCTGAGCTAGCTGGCTTACAACTACTTCTCATGTGGGAAGAAAATGTGGTATCTCCTCTTTTCTGAAGGCAAGGAAGTGCTTCAGTTGGTTTCTTCAAAGGTGACACCTCAAGTGACCTCCAGGTACATGAAGTGACTTTGTCAGACTGAAAGACACCTCCTCTCCACTGCCATTCCGTGCATTCCCCCCGAGTACCTATTTATGGGCTAAGAAAACTGCATGGAACAAAGTGCTAAACACACGGGATCTGAAAGGATGTGCAGGAGTGCACAGTTATCTTTTATTATCTCCCTTAAGCAGTGCTGTTATTCAGGAGCTCTAACAGCCATCCATTATTCATCAGCTGCCTTTCTCCTCAGCTGATTGCTGAGCAGAGTTGCCATGTGGAACAGCAGCCTTGCAGAGTGTGAAGTGGGATGGATCCTGGATTATGCAAGGGAATTATCTGCTCCACTAAAGGTCTGGTTTCCAGGGCTTCTGGCACAACCGAGGAGAAATAGTCAGTGCATATGTGGGGACATAATGTTATACCTGAAAAGATTAAGATACTAATGCCATGAGTAACTCCTTCCTGTAGAGCTAAATCCAAGGCAGCTTTTGCTTAGGCATTCCAACGTGGGTGAGCTTTCATCCTTATTTGGAAACTGCCTCAAGTGCACAAAACACCAGGTGTTCCAGGTGTTCCAGCCTATTTCACCTGAAGCTGGGTGGCTCTTAGAGCACAGTGTGGAGCAGATGTGCTGTCAGATGCTGGCTTTGTGTGCTGGAGGTGCCAGATCAGGGGATTTGCCACAGCCACCTGTCTACTCTTTGTCTTGAACTCAGCTAGCAAACATTCCCCCTGTAGTGCCAGTTGAAAATGCCTTTCTGGAAAAGAAAATGTAGGAATTTGGATCCTTTGGCTTATATGTAAACATTTAAGGGTTTGGCACAGGGATTAATTTACCTGCTTTCTAAGGGTATCCCCATTCAGGGATGTGTAGCACCCCTCCTAAACCCTTCCAGCTTGGTTACCCCGTGATGATCTCATGAACTTCTGCCTTACAAAGCAACCTACTCCAGCTTCTCAAGTTTTCTGTAGGGGCAGGCACAGCATTTGTACTGCATGTGCTCTATGTAGGGCTTTAAACCCCAAGCACAAAAAAATTGATGTGCTGTGCATGTAATTTACCTTGCCTGCCTCAGGCATCAAATATCACACGTGGCAGATCAGTGATTGAAGTAATTGATAGGAGGTTGGAAGAGCTGTAGGATATACAGTGTAATGAAACAATTTTGACTTACTCAAGTTTTCAGCCTTGAAGCAAGAGGGCACCAAGACTGTGCTTAATTACAAAAATGAGTACTGTCTGTCAAGTGTTTGAAGCCCATGTCACAGAGCTTTGTGGCATGAACTGGGATTAATATCAAGCTCACTTGATGGCCTGAGAACTTCCTACCACCCCTACAAACAATGCAGACCTGCTGTGAAGAAATTCATTTGTGTTTCAGTGTTTGTAATAACATGACTGGTATGAAAATAACACCACAAAATAAAATAGCAAGAACGGGGATTAGCTATTTAAAGTCAAAAGCTTTTGTTTTCTAGAGGTATATTGAGATCTTGCATAAGAGCAAATACTTTCTCTGGGTAATGCTCAAGCAGAATTGAATTTTTGATTATATAATCAACTCAGCCTTAAACAGCTATTACCACCTACTAAAATGGAAATATTTTATGAGAAATCGACTGTATAAGGAGACTTCAGAGCATTTTAAAGCAAATGGGGTTTTTTTGCCTTTTTTAGCTGACCAGTTATGATAATGGTGCTTCCTTTGGGAGACCTTTTAGGCAAGGCTGCCAACAATAAACTTCTGGGCTATGAGTGCTCCAGGTCAGCCTCTGTATTCAGGGCAATGGCCAAGAAAAAGTGCAAACCAGTGCTCAGACTGCCCATTCCTGCAAGCTGCAAATCACTCTCAGTGTGTTATAATAATAAAATTCTGCTTCTCAGCCTTACATGGCTGCATGACATTGTGCCAATAGCAATTTGAAGGTATCTTGTTTCAAATACCTAATGTGTGAATCAGACTCCAGGATGCCAACAAAGTTGGTTCACAAGGAGAGATGCTTCTTTCTTTTCTGCTGCCTGAACTACATCACCCTGCTATGATACTTAATGAAATCCTTGTGCAAACTGTGAATGCTGATTTTTTTTTTATAAGCCAACTACCAGAAGAGTTTTGTGTTTTCAATCAGCTGTAAGCTGACAGAAGCCTTGTCACACTCCATTTTTGGAGGCAGCTAAAGGACAATCCAAGCAGGCATTAATTGAGCATTTATATTCATAAATATGAATATGCTAAAACTCTCTACTGAATTAAACCCCTTGTCCAAAGAAGACTGAATGGGGTGGTCTAGCAGGAGCTAATTTTTGCCAGGACAAGGTTAAGACAGCTCTAGGAACCTGTACTTTGATTTAGATGCTGTGTTCACATACTGGGACAAAAGTGTTTTAGGGGAAGAAAAATCTCATGCTAAGCATGCTAACAAACATGGAGGGCCTGAGGAGCTTGAAAGGACTTAAGGAGAAAGTTATTTTTGCAGATTGTGCAAGGAAAATATCTTTGAAAACCATGAGCACTTGCAGCACACTTGGCTAGGCCTGTAGCAGATATGTCCAGTGGCAGTGAGGTGGCAATCAAGACCCATAACACCCAAGAAAGTAAAATGCTATTTATGGGTGTAATGTATTATTGGGGTGCCACTCACTGCAGACTCCTCCAAGATGTTATAGTAACTTCCTTGAGCCAAGTCTAATGAGCTCTCAGAGGCCTATAACACACCTAAGATAGCTCAGCTACCTTTAGAAGCATAAAAATTAGCAAAATGGCTTCTGTTGCAGTGTTGAAAACAAAAAAGTTTAATAAAAAGCAAAATAGCAAACAAAAATCCAAGCTAGAAGCCAAATGGTCTTGCTCCTAGTAAAACACTTTACAAAAACATTTACTTGCTTTATTCTCTTCTTTTTCTACTAAACTGCCTAAGCAAGACTTTTTGGCTTCTATCCAATTTCCTATCCTTAAGTGTGAGGTAAAGTCCCGCAAATCCTATGAGGTGTCTTTTCACTTAATTGAAGAAAGAAACTTCTGATATTCTTTCTTTTTGAAGAGACAAAAGATAGTTTTGTCACTCTGTCAACAAAAAGCAAAACTCCTACACCAAGAAAAGCCTGACAATGAGCTGAAGAAGCAATGTCTGAATTGTGCTTAGTGCCTGAAATCAGCTGTGTGCTTCAAAGTCCTGGTCCTGGCCTAGCCTAGCTTGATATGAGGTGCTCCATCAAATCCAGAGTTTGTTAGATTATAGCAACAAGTGTAGATTTAATAGCAATATATTCAAGGCAAACTCACATCATCAATATAAAAGGATATATAAATATAATATTATATATTATATAATCTATAATATAAAAGGTGAGGTGACTGCAGCCTGAATTTCTCAGGTAAAGTAAAAAAATTAAGCCTCTACTGCACATTTAATTTGGACAGAAATTAAACCTGCAGTAGAGCACTTGGAAGGAAGTAAATATTTACTATAGTAGGAGATAATTTTGGGATTTAAACCTAGTATCAACTTCCCTACCAGATGCACACACCTTGCAGGTCAGAGCTCCTGAAGAGCTGATGAGTTCCCCAGCTGCTTGTGCACCAACAGTCTGCTGTTACTTACTTACAAGTGTAATTTAAGATTTAGAAACCTCTCCTCATCCTCTTTGCAGCAAAACTCCTGTTTTGTTGTTTGGTATGCTTTGTGAGAGCTGACAGCCAGTCCACCATGCAGCTCTTAGGTTGCTACTGAAATATCTTTGCAGGGTATTGCCTTAGGATTTTGGCTTTTATATTTTTCATCTATTTGTAATCCTGCAGTTCTTTAGTGTATAACTCTAAACTCCACCCACAGTGTCAGCTGCTGCTTTCCCATTTTGGGCAGACACAACAATTCCCCTCCAGGCCTGGCAGTCAAGGACACCTCACTGCCTCAGGCCCCTGAGAGATGTGAACAAAAAGTGAGTTGGGGGCAGCAAACTTGGGGTACATGGCTTCATTACCTGAGCTGGAATTGAAGATGACCCCCAATATGCAAATGGCCCAAACTTATAAAAGTGTGAAAACCTGTGAGCCATGGTCCATTTTTGGGTGTAGCCCCTGGGGGGCTTTGCCCTAAATGTACCTGAAGGCCCTTCAATAAATAGAACTGCTTTTTATTGCCTTAATTCTGTCTGGCCTCTGTGTATAGGTAGCCCAAAAGTCATCATTGTGACTGAGTGCTTTTCAAAGGCAAGTACCATCCCCTCCTTTAGAGCATGATTCAAAGCCAGCTGAAATGAGCACAGATAATCTGATTGGAGCCTTGCATCAGGCACCCTCTGCCATCCCAGATGGTAGGAAGGAGAAATAGATGCAAACTGAGAGTTTTGAGCAGCTTTTCACATTTTTTTCTTGAAGATGCTAGGGAATAATTACAGTCTGAGACAATTTCTTTTTCTGCTTGATGTGGATTTAAAAGAGCTTTTTATAATGCAGCCTCCTGTTTAATGGGCAGTGCAAAACTTCTTTGTATTCTAGAAAGCTGCCTATCCAAAAGGCAGGATTCATTCTCTAGTACCAGGAGACACCTGCAAAGAGGTGAATTCTGGTGATGCCTGAATATCTCAACAGCTTCCTCTGTTCTGCATAAAAACTTGAGGTGATTTAGTATTTAATTTAAAAGTTTAATCTGTCATACACTGATAACAAAGTTTATTATGAGTGCCAGTAGTTAATCTTAGAAAATTTACAATCTGTTAAATGGAAAAATATTGCAGCACTGATATTTCCAGTGCAGGTGAAAACCTTGTGTCCTTGGGAGATACTATGACTTTAACATGGTGAAGCCAGAAATATTAGGTATATTATATCCAGGCTAGTGATGGTATGTCTTTTTGGATCTTGGAAATCAGAAAGTTTAGGTCAAATATTTAAAATAAGAGCTACTGTTTATTTAACCATTATATTTGATCACAGTGAGCACCCTTTGTAGAAAGCCAGAGGAGTCCCTTTGCTCTTTAATAGCATAAAGGCAATGAATATTAACTGGAAACCTAAAATGCAATATATTACATTTCAGATTTTCCAAGACCAATAATTCAGCTTTTAATGTTTCAAATGAAGTGCATCACCATCTTGCAAAAATAATATTGATAAATATATCCAATTCAAGATTAGTTTAGCCACAAACACTGATTAATTAACTGATTAATCAGATTAATTTTTCAGAAACACACTGGTGTGGTGGTAAGAACTACTCTTATTCTTGAGCAGTCATAGAAAATTTAGGTGTCTTCTATGATTGTTTACCTAAAGTTTGCCTATAAATATTAAAAATTCAGCATGATGAGGTCACTGTACAAAAACCTTTTGAATTTTTTATAGCCTGCAGAAAAATCTACTGCAGTTTGTGCTTGAGTAGTGCTGAATGAGGCATGAACTGAACCCAGCTGTGACTGTTTTGATTTTCATTCATTGTTAAGTCGCATGTCCAATTCAACTAATCCTTTACTGGATGTCAAATCTATCCCAGCAAACCCCATTGCATTACACCTTCAAACACAGCCTGTGCAAAGGTGGCAAAACCAAAAAGAGACTTTTTTCTTTGGGATGTGGCTCCAGTAAAGCACATGACATGCAATTAAAAAACCCCACAACCCCAAGAACAACAGAAGATAAATGGGGGGTCATTTGAATCATAGCAAGCAACTGTCAGGACAGGAAAATCCTTCGTGATTGCAGCAAATAGTTTGATTGTATTTGTATTTTAAATTTAGCAAGTCAAAACAGACCATGGCATGACACAGCTTTGGCTCTATAGTTTTCCCAGCAGATGAGAAAATTTCCAGATGAAGGAAGAACAATTATAGAATTGTTTAGGTTGGAAAAGCCACTCTTCCCCCAGCCTGTAGCTCCGCAGAGGTTGGTTGTGACCCAAGGGCAGGCCCTGGCACTCCAGCATATTGAACTTCATGCCATTGGGCTGGACTCATGGATCCTTGCTGTGCAGATCCCTCTGCAGGGCTGTCCTGCCCTCCAGAGATGGACACTGAGCCAGCTTGGAGTCATCTGCACACTGACTGAGGGCCAGATCCTGTCTGGATCATGGATAAAGATGTTACACACAGCTGACCCCAACAGTGATCTCTGGGGAGCCTCCCTTGTGACCAGCCCCAGCTGGATGTCACCATCCCCCTCTGGGCTCTGCCATCCTGCCAGGTTTTAGCCAGCCAAAAGTGCTGCTGTCCAGGCCAAGGGCTACCAGCTTTTCCAGGAGGATGCTGTGGGAGTCACTATCAAAGATGCTGCTGAACTCCAGGGCAATATCCACAGCCTTTCCCTTGTCCATTTAGTGCATCTTCCTCTCAGAGGAGGAGATCAGGCTGCTCAAGCCCAACCTGCCCATCATGAATCCATTCTGTGTGGGCCTGATCCCCTTGTTGTCCTGCAGGTGCTGTCTGATGGCACCCAAAGTGATCTGCACCAGCACTAAGATCAGATTGACAGGCCTGAAGTTCCTGGGATTGTCCTTCCCACACTTCTTGTAGGTGGGCATCACATTTGTACCCTCCAGTCAGCTGGGATCTCACCAGTTAACCAGCTCTGCTGGTGATGATTGGATGTGGCTCCTTTGTGTTTTACCTCTAGAAATGGCTTGCCCTATTTTCCTCTGCTCTGGTGTCAAAGTTGAGATGGAGACAATAGAGAGCAACTCCTTTTTCAGAAGGCTTCAAACTGTTTTTATTCTAGCATGCATGCTTTTTATCCATTCTTACAACACTCATAAATTTACACTTGACTCATTGGTCAGGAGAGACAAAGTGCTCATTGGAACAGGCAGTTGCAGGTTTCTCTTATTTATCCTTCTCTCTTTTTTGGTTTCTATGTCAATGACCTTGGCAGAGAATTCTTTCAGAGGTGAACATGGATTCTCTTATCAAACTGCTATCTGGCTCACAGAAGTGGCTGTAAAACCTCTTCCACCCTCTGGAACATCATGAGACTGCAAGCAGCATCTCTGTCAGTATGGGCTGCACTTCCTGCTCAGCAATGTCCTCCAAAACACCTCCTGACACTGGCATCTGGGGGAGAAACACCAAAGCTCTATAAATGAAACATTCAAAGTGCATGTTTGCACCATGTGTTTGGCTTTGCTTCCTGCCTGTGTGCTGTAGGTGTGTAAAGGTTGGCTGTAAATGCCACTTGAGGCAGGATCTGTCCTGTTCAGATGGGTTTTTTCTCTCAGAAGAGCAGGCTTGGGGTACTTCCATGGCTCTATTTGGGACTAAATATAGTGGAGGGGTTGAACAGCAAGCAGAACATCCTCACCTCACCAGGATCAGGGCTGGAGCTGAGTTTGATTTGGGATACACAGAGCCTGTCATTTCAGTGGGCTTGGAAGCAAACCTCACTTATCTTAATGCTGACAGTCACTAAGGTGAAAATGTAATCTATCATTACAGAGTGACTGCTCCTTCTAATCATGCTGTTTATCCTGAAGGACCTGGAAAGACATCTGCTCTTTGCAATCCCTATCTCTCAGGAATTATAATCTCTTGTTGAAATTGCTTTCCTAGGAGAACTATCTCATTGTTTTCTGACGGTCCCTGTTTCTGATTTTTCCTCTTTCAGTCATGATCTTTTAGTGTCCTGCCTGATGAAATCAGTTTGAGGTAATTTCAGCCAACTCTCTACAGACCCTGTACTCTGGATCAGTTTTTTATAGACTGGAAATGCTGTGACTACCAACCAACCTGTGACAAAGCTGAACCTGTCGAAAGAGGCTTTAGCATTTGAAAAATATTGCTTCCTATGAAGAAGGTAGAAATGAGGGCTCTTAAAGCTGCTGAAATCTAGTCCCTGATAGTGCAATTTGTGCCTTTATCAGCTTCTCCAGATACTCCCTTTATATGATTCAAGGAAAACCTGTGCCATTTGTATTGCTGTCATTGATGTTATGCTGCTTTTTGCAGAGAAAGGTAAGGCTGTCATCCAAAACAAAGCAGAACCTTGAAGTCAATTCTGCAAAGCTCTTTAACATGAGAAATTTCCTTCAGAGCAAATTAACTGATAGATACAAAGTGGAAATCTTTCAATTATTCAGATCATCAGGATGAGAGTATGTTTATTGTTCTTTACTAGGTATAGCATGTGTGTGTATGTATATCAATATATAGGAAAGAAAAATTTTAAATTAACTTATAAAACTGATTAGGAAAAGTTTTTTTCAAAATCTTTGAGAAACCTTTAGAAGTGAATTTCAGGTTGAAATTCTGTTCAGGTGTTTGAATTTATCACATCATCCAGTTCCTGGTGAAGGAAAACAGTGGGAAGAAAGACGTCAAAAAAGGAGAGAAAAAATAACAAACCAAACTGGATGTGAATTTATAGAAATAAGTTTAGAACACACAATGTTCTTTGAAAAGCATGAAGGTTTTAACCAGATTGTGTAATAAAAACTGGGTCAATCATGTTTTTTTAATTAAAAATGTAGACATTTGGGCTAGTTCTGATTTTAGTATCAAGCATGTAAATATGCCATTAAGAAACACTTTCAGTCTAGCATTTGAATTTCCAGAAATAGTGCTTAAAAATCCTACTTTCCTGTAATTTGTGGTGAAAATCTTGTGACTGAGTTTTTTCACAATCATTAGGGAGATGTTTGTAGCAGTGAATTCCTGGACTGGTAGCTAATGTGGGAATCACAGGAAACATATTTAGCTCTTGAATAGATGCGGTTTAAATGTGTGACCTCTTCCCAAACCTTTTAAGGATTGATTTTTTTTTTCTCCAACGAAATTATCAACAATAATAAAAATATTTATGGCTGTTGACTGAAATTTTTCAGAGCCTGTTTGAATTGAAGAGGAAGCAGCATAAGGGAAGGGATCCTGAGCAGAGACCACCAGAGCTGCCAGATACTTCACAAATGTGTTTATAAGCCAGGAGAGAAAGCTGCTTCTCCCAAGGCTAAGAGGAATGAATCATTGATGTGGGAGGTACAGTGTCATCCAAGAAAAGAGAAACTCTTCTCCTTTGCACCCAAGCCAGCTGCTTAGGAGGTTAAATAATGTTTTTAGATACATTGGTGTGTTGCAAAGCAAGGCAAACATCCTCAGCTCTTCATGTTCCACTACATCAATCACTGTGGTGTTGATACAGGGCTTCACTCCCCTGGAACACCGACGTGATAAATGTGAAAAAACTCCAAACCCCACATTTACTGACATCCTTCTGCTGGTTTGAAGCACATGGAGCTGTGTTTCCATCTACAGAGTAAGAAGAATGCTGACATTTATAACCATTTCTTGGTTATATTAAATATTTCTTGGTTGTATTTATAACCATTTCTTGGTTATATTTATATATTTCTTGGTGACATTTATAACCATTTCTTGGTTATATTTATATATGTCTTGGTTGCATTTATAACCATTTCTTGGTTGTATTTATATATTTCTTGGTTACATTTATAACCATTTCTTGGTTATATTTATATATTTCTTGATTGCATTTATAACCATTTCTTGGTTTCACCTTAAACTCCAAATAACCTGTAAAAGAATTCTAGCAAAATGCTTTCATGCACCTGGAAACCTGTAAAAAATGTAATTTAGGAGGTACTCGATACTAATCTTTGTTCCAAGAGTTTGCTTAGGAATTCCCTAAGGCTTGTCGTGGACCTAGAAAGGGAAGAACATGACATGGTCATGCTCAATTTTGTTACTGCCTTTCCTTGAGGACTTCAAGCTGTTGTAAGGACTGGCAATCAAACCCTCACTCATTTCCTTGCTCAGTGCTTCTGTGTGGCTGCATTTTATTTTCAGGGTGGAACTTATATTTGTCTCTTCTCTGACTTTTATATTTCAAATTTTCTCTTCATTCACCCCATCATTTCTTAGGCATTGAATTGCAATCTTCAAGGGAGATTGAAATTAGTAAGGGTTTTAGGACTATAAAATTAAGATTATAAATTTATAAAATTAAAAATTAAAATTAATTAAAAATTAATTATTAATTTTAAAAATTAATTTTAAAAATTAAAATTATAAATTTAAGATTAAGATTCATTTCTCAGTTGATCCAAATTTTCAGAGCATAAACTGAGTCAGGTACTGTCTCTTATATGCATTCCAAAATTTATGCTCAGTACTGGAACAGGACCTTCACTCGAGGCAGGAAAAGGTATTGGCCATTAAAAAGTAACATTGCACTGCACTAGAAAAGGCTGAATGAGGAGTCCCTGATCTAAATGGGAGTAGATGAGCTTCCTTTTTTCTTTACAGCACTGTAATTATGGAAAGCAATTTTTTTCAAACAGTTGTAGAACTTCTGCTGCTTTTACCTTCCTGCCCACCTACTGGCCATTGTGCTCTCAGTGTAATTAGTATGATAATTAGTATGATAGAGTAATTAGTATGATATAGAGTACAACTGACTGTTATTCCAGGATAATAGTTGGAACGCAAATAAATTCTACTAAAAAATCCTCTCTGTTGTCATGAAGCATCTTGATCCACAGACAGAAAGCAGAAAAGCAGAAATTCTAAATTAATTTAATGTTTTAAGTATTAAGCTCAATTTGTTCACCTATTAAGAGTCATTTCATCAAGCTCTATACCACAGTAAATTGGTTCTGCAAAACTCTTGCAAGGGACTCAGTGATGTACTTGGAAGCTGTAGTGCTTTTTTAACTTCCATAACAACTGTTAACAAAGGGGAACTTTTTGAAGCTATACTCATGGAAGCCAAAATTGCTGTCCAACATGGATTCAAAACAATCCTCAACCCCTCTTTTCTGTCTCAGGCCTCAGAATTTTCCAAGCTTTCTTCACCTGCAGTCGAATTGCAGAAAATAACCTTTAGGGTTGGATCTTTATTGTGATGTTTTTTACCTGAACAAGCTTCTTCCAGATTATTAACCTGGCCCAATGGATCAGCAGACAAGAATGGGCTTCACTCCCCTGGAACACCCACGTGATAAATGTGAAAAAACTCCAAACCCCACATTTACTGACATCCTTCTGCTGGTTTGAAGCACATGGAGCTGTGTTTCTATCTACAGAGTAAGAAGAATGCTGACATTTATAACCATTTCTTGGTTATATTAAATATTTCTTGGTTGTATTTATAACCATTTCTTGGTTATATTTGTATATTTCTTGGTGACATTTATAGCCATTTCTTGGTTTCACCTTAAACCCCAAATATTCTGTAAAAGAGTTCTAGCAAAATGCTTTCATGCACCTGGAAACCTGTAAAAAATGTAATTTAGGAGGTACTCGATACTAATCTTAGTTTCTAGAGTTTGCTTAGGAATTCTCTAAGGCTTTTCGTGGACCTAGAAAGGGAAGAACATGACAATAATGGCACTAGGGCACATCACACCAAGGCAATTGCAACACTGAGTCATTTTGCCAAGTTTGGCAAGGTGATGAATGGAAATAATAGTCTGAAAAATGTGTGCACTTTAGATGTAGCACAAAGAATGTGTTTGGGGACAGCCATTCTTCTGCTGCTGGCAGTTTCCAAGGGTATAAAAGTGTTTGAGCTGGGTGATTTCAAGCAAGGAAAACACCACAAGTGGTTTTTCTCAATATCCAATTGAATCAAATGATATTTTGGCAGATCCAGAAATGCTATTTCCTGCTTGGCTCCCCTCCAGTGTTATTTCTAAGGAGGGATGTGAGGGAGTCAGTTAAGATGAAGGGGTAACTATTCCAGTGGTCTGTAACCACACAATGCCAAAGCACTCTCAGTAAATCAATCCTCTTATTAAAACAAGGCATGGGAAGTGTTCTATCCACTCTTTCCTGAATGGATGCTGTACATGCAGGCTCCTTGTTCTGAGTTCCCAATGCCCAGATATTTTGGTTGGCAATCTGTAGCCTTCCCAATGAGTCCTCCTCCTCCTCCAAACTACTTTTGGGAGTTAATATTTGTGTACTCTACCATTTCTTTTCAGCCTAGCTAGCTCTGCCCTAGATTCCTGGTAGAACACCAATGCTAACTAGTCAGAGTAAGCCAGCAGTGCTGTCCCAAAGCTCAGGCTGTCCTAAAGCACTGACTTACAGCAACTGATGGGGGAAAAATGCTTGGAAAATATACCCAAAGAAAATAGGGCAGATAAGTAACATAAAGTAGGTCTAGCATTGAGAGAAGATGTTCTGAAATACTGCACTGGAACAGCCTACTTCAAAAGACTAATCCCTTGAGTTTGGCTTTATATGACACAATACAAAACTGTTCTTTAATGTTATGTCTGGGAAACCAAAATACAGGAAATCAGATCAGTGGCTCAGAGCTGCCTTAGATTTTGCCCTTGTGTGAGCTCTGCCTGGTTGTAGGTGTCCAGTACTCGTTTTCTCTTCATAATTGTCTGAAAATTGAAGAGATCCTGCTAGTTTTAGCCTGTATGTAAGCTTATGCAGGGAGGTGTTGAGTGGAATGGTGTTCAGCCAGGACAGCTGCTGCACACATGTCCAGAACGTGTCTAGCTGGTGTTGCTGGTTCCCAAAATCCATTTGTGAGGCTCCAGGGCTGTCACTTGTGGTGCTAATAACTCTGCAGTTGTGTCCAGACTGCTGGGAAAATGTCTGGAACACCTCATTTGGGGAAGGTCTCCCTGCTGATGTCATTCATTCCTGTCAGAGCAATCATCTCCAGGTGGTTTTGCTGCAGTGGGCACAGGAAGCGAGCAGTCAGAAAATGGGAAAAGCCATTGCTCTGCTGCTGCAGGAGTGTCTGCAGCCTGTGGAAAGGGTCCAAGAGAAGCAGCACATTTGAGCCCAAGGGCTGTGCAGAGCCTGTCCAGCCATCTGTGCTGACTTTGGTCTCCTGAAGTTTTCCCATTGAGCCAGTCCTGGGCCTGCAGCATCCCAGTTTGGATCTAACAGCACAGAGCACAGCCCATGTGCATTCTGACCTCCCTGGCTCTGTGCTCCAGGTGCTGCCTGACACAGACCATGGGATTTGGGCTCCTGGAGTTCAGAGGCTCCTGGCTGTAGCTCTAGTCTGCTGTGGGGTTACCTCACACTGCTCTGATCATGGCAGGGTTTCCTAGACCATGTGGATCTCCTCATCCTCAGGAAGCTGTGAAGACACAGGAACTCAGCTGCTGCTGTGTCCCAGTGAGCTCTTGGTTGAATTCTAATGCACTACCATTAGGTCCCTTCAATCAGTCTTTTTTTTTGTGGTTTATTTTTTTTTTGTTTGTTTGTTTGTTTTTAATTTCGTCAAGGGTTTTTGTTTATTTGGTTTTTTTGGGTTTTTTTGGTGGTTTTTTTTTGTTAGTTTGGTTTGGGTTTTGTGGGTTTTATGTTTGTTTTCTTTTTTTTTATGTTTTTTTTCCCTAGGAAGTTTTCACTATCAATGGAAAATCACTATTCCAAAGGGCTTTCCCTGCAGTAATTGTAAATTTCTTGTAAATCAGTGAGAAGATATCTGCCCTAAAGCAGATGTTATTTCTCCCTTATGTGTGCTTTCCAAAGCAATCTGCTGACATTTGTCTGATCTGATAGGTCCTGTGGACTCCAGAGAGAGGAACACCCCAGACCAGGATACAGGTTGTTGCTTGTGAGTGGCATCATCACCCTGCAAAACTCATGGAAGCTCTACTCCAATGGGGCCTAAACACTTGACAAATAATTAAAATGGTGAGGTGGAACTACAGTGGTCAGCAGGAAATTGGGAGCTACTTACAAGCTGCTGTTTTGCCTAAAAATGGTGGTAGCACTTGTCTTAAACAAGTAGTTGTTGAAAAACTGTTTTATCAGGAGCACACACATGTATAAATTGTTTTATCTCTCTTGTAGTCCTGTTAACCTGGAATGAATGCAGTATACTGGAAAAGTAAAAAAGAAAAAAAATTACATTTATTTTGCACTGTCTGGGAAATGGACTTGTGTATTTAGTGTTGAGTTTCTGATGACTTAAAATGATACTATGAGACACAGAAAACTTTGTTATTAAACAATAAATCTATTTAAATTCCTTACTTGACATTGAATCTGGCAGCAGAATTTGATTTTGGGTTCCAATTCCAGAGATAATATTTTTCCTCCCTTTTTTTTTTTTCCTTTTTTCTAGAAAGCTGTAAAAGTCTGATCATCATTGGGTACAACATTTTGTGTTCCTGACTGGTGGAGGGGGATGTCCCTCAAAGCTCTCAGATGTTGGAGTGCCATAGAATTCTTTTGTCATTCACCTGGTAAAGGTGAAAAGGGCACAGGGTGACCCGTATGCAAAATGGAGAGACCCATGGAACTCCAAACACTTCAAACACTCCAAGCACTGTAATCTGGAATTGCAGTGACACTGAAAAATTTCAGTGGAAAAACTGTGTGTTCTTCCAGGTGACTTCACCAGCTTCTGTGCTGGTGGATGCATATTGTTGAATTCTTCAAATTTTAAACTCTGTTTTAATTTTCATGCATCTGAATAATGCTATTGGCACCACAGAACAGTGCACATGGAATTGCAAGGCTTGTCTTAACTGTGCAGAGATGGTCTCTATTTTTTTTTTAATATGAAACATCAGAGGAATAAAACCATTGTGTAAGTTAAGCTGAAAGTGAAATAAGCAAACATTAATTTTTCTTAGGAGAATATATTTCTGAGGGAGTAGAAAAGTAGTGCAGAAATCAGATTTTAGCAAGACTGATAGTAAAATAGTTTTTCTTGAAACAAGGGCAAACAGTGCTCTTGTACTACCAAAATACAGTGAAAAAAAAAGAATGAAAATTGCATTTTTTCATGGAAAACTGGCAGTTTTCCCTGAAAGGATTCTTTCAGTGGTAGGATTGAGAAAACACTGATTTTTTAATTTTTTAGTTTTTTTATAAAGAGACTAAGAATTTCTTATGTGGTCAGGAGTAACATATTGTAATTTCTGTCTCTCTAGGAGCTTAGATTTCTTCCTTCATGCTCACATTCCACTGTTCCTGCTAATGTGCTGTGCAGGAAGAATTACATTACACAGCTCTGCAGCTGGGACTTGCTGGAGGTTTGCATTTTTAAGGTTTTCTCTGTCATACCCTGCAACCAGGGCAGCAGATATATCTTGCAGGTCACATACTGTAGAGAGCATTTGTGGTGGGGAGGAATTGCTGTCTGTGCCCTGTGAAGGCCAGGTTGTTCCAACTGTTCAGCTCTGTGCCCATCCCAGTGATGTTACTGACATCTCTGAATTTATCCTTGGGAATACTTGTGATGTAGCAGGAGGGAAATGAGATGCAGTTAGCAAACTGATAATTGAAAGTAATAAAAGCCTTAAGCAAATGCATAAAACTCTTCCCAATCATGGTATTTTTGGGCCCAAAGTGTTAGAGGGATATTTATAGGTTGGATGGAAATACAAAACATATGGTATTTTTATCCGGAAATATTCTTTCAATTACACCCTGCATGGATCTCATAAACATCCCTCTTTCATCTAAAAATTCTTCAGTACATTAGGTAAGAAACATCATTCCATTTCGTAGGGGAATGTGGTAAACAAACATCTTGTTCTAACAGATGTTGAAGTGTCTTAGAGATTCCAATCAGCAAAAGGAATATTCTATATGTTTTGGCTCTGGCTGCTCAAAGTAATGCAGCTGTTGGGCCACACATTTTGTATTTTGGTCTTCTATTTGTTATATTGGAGAATGTGTACAATCAGCATATTTTTTCCTGATTTTCATCTGTTAAGCATAAGCCTCTTAATCTGATTTTCATTTTTTTCCATGTGCTAAATCTCTCCTGCTTTGCAGATGCAGCAGGCTCATACCTTAATACTTCCTTGATTATCTCTGTGTAAGAAATTTTTGAGAGCACCTCAGAAATGCATTGCTGCAATTTAAAATGAAATTATGCATTACTGTTACAGAGCAAGCCAGTGCTCACTAGGCAAGTGACTTCTAGAATCTACAACTGGGCTTTGACATAAACTTGCTGGGAAGGAAGATACTCCACGAATAGCTGGGAGGGTCAAGTCAAAAGGCAGTTTTGTGCCCCATCTTGGCTTTGAGTGAAGCCAGGTCCCAGGCAGGGCAGCTGCTGTCTCTGCCTCTCCTGAAGGAGGGATCAGCACTGGCTCACAGCTGTCTCTTGCTTGGGAGTGGGAAATATTGTGCAGCCTTTTTGCTGAAGTGGTGGGATTCATAAATTTTGTTCTTGCGTTTGTTGTGGGTAGATAGGGAAGCAGACCTGGGATTTTTTATTGGCCTTTTTTTCTTCTTTTTTAAACACCTTGATGGATCTTGGGAAATTCTGCTTTGTCTGAGGCACCATGCCTGCAGGAGTACAGCAAAGCCATGAGGGCCCTGATGAGGGGAGAGAAAATGATCCAGCTGACTCCATGGATATCAGATAGCTAATTAATTTATTCCACTATATTATTCTATACATTTAAAACTGGATCTGCCAAACACTCCACCCTGCACACAACTGCTCACACTGTACAGAATCTCATGACTGTCACCCAACAGTCCCCACACACACACACTATTGGGCCTGACAGGCCGAGGAAACAAAACACCATCACTGTGGGTACACAATCTCCACATTCATTCTACTTTTGCACAACACAGGCACAGCAAATGAGATAAGAATATTCTTGGGAAGAATTGTGCCTTGCTTTTCTCTGTGAAGAGAAATGTGGGGCTACACGCTTGGCCCTGACAGGCCAAGGAACCAAAACACCATCACTGTGGGTAAACAATCTCCACATTGCATTCTACTTTTGCACAAACAGGCACAGCAAATGATAAGAATTGTTTTCCTTTTTCTGAGGTTCAGAGAATGTGTATCCCAGAAATATTCTTGGGAAGAATTGTGCCTTGCTCTTCTCTGTGAAGAGAAATGTGGGGCTACACAGGAGTTTCCTGAAGGCAGGGATCTTGCTGGAGCTGAACTGCAATGCAGTGGACACTCTGTTTGAGCTGTTTGGTGGAACTGCAGCTCCAGGCTGCAACAGATGTGCTTGATGAGCCCCTTAAGCATGTCGCTACCAAACTTGTTCCAGATATTGCCATCTCTTAAGGGAAGTTCCCTTCCAGCCTCACTTGCCACAGCTGCACCTTGATTCCATCAGCCCCTTTTTTGGTAGATCAACTTTCCTGCACAACTTTCCTGTCAGGCATGCCTCATGTTGTCTTATCTGTATTTGTCTTGCTGATTTGTCTTGTTGAGGTGTTGGGCACACTTATCTCTGCCCAGGAGTGTTTGTAGGAGGATCTCAGCCCATGGGATGGCTACTGGAAGCTACAGCTTTGGTGCTTTCCCCAGGCTTTAAAGCCCCTTTATAAAAGTTTCCTTCCCACATTTTCCATCTTTTTTCAGCTTTAGTGCTACTGATCTCTTGTCTGTCTTCAATATTTGTGGAACACCTCTTATTCTGGGTCTTTGAGGTTACAGGATTTCCCTCAGTGTCCTTCAGGATCCCTGTTGCCCAGAAGAGCTGCAAACACTTAAAGCAAGTGTCACAATATGTAACTTTTTTTTCCCGCAGTTCCTTCTCTATGTTCAGTTAATTCTGTAACGTGCTGGAGAGAGAAGTGTCTACTTTGGAGTTGTTTGGTTTTGATTTTAAATTGCAGCACCGTGTGAGTTGGTGAAAAATACAATTATTCCCATCTTCTTGACCCTCACCAGATTCTTGTGGAGAAAGTGAAATTTATTGGCATGTCTAATGGGTGTTTCTGTATGGCTACATCTTAAGTGCAGATCATCTTGTAGCTCCCATTCAGAACCTCTTGGCATGGTGCTTCTCGGTATTCAAAATGTAAACAACAGAGAAACAATACAATTGGATGGGAAAATATGTCCTCTTAGAGTCAGGGAGCACTAGAGGAGCTAATTTTCATGATTCTCTGCCACACGCATCACTGATCACTAGATATAAATTATTCAGATGTTAATAGGATACAGTTGTAAATACGAAAGGACTTTGTAGCAATAATCACAACAAACCCATGCTGCTAAATTACTGAAACAAATTATTCATGTCATCATGCCACAATTTTTTCTGTTTGACCTTTAAACTCTGGAATAAGCTTTGGGTGTAGAGAGCTGTGGTAGGAGGGGAAGCCACGGTGATCATGGCAGAGGGTTCTCTGTGGTTTCACCCAAAACACAGCAGCACAGTGGGCAGGAGGCATCAGCAGGGCTCATGGCTCCTCACTAACCTGTGCATGTGTGATCTCCCATCCTCCAAATGTGAACAGTGCTTTAAAAGCATTTGGAGTGATTTTGGGGGAAGGTCACTGTTCAGCTTGAAGCCACACTGTTAGAAACTCTAGTGACAAGGAAGTGTAACATGGGAAGAGAAAATTCCCATTAATTTTGAAGCCTCAAGATATCTTGAGGATTCTCACTACTTCAAATAGTAGGTTCAGAGAATCATATGGACATAAAACTCAAAAAAATTAATATTCCAGAACTTACTGTTAGTCAAATTCTGACTAAGAGCAACACGACACAATACAATTTAACCCAGGAAACCTGATATAATTCCAGTGTTCACCTGTATTTGTGCAGGGTGAAATAACTAAAGGATGCTCATGGGCTTATTGACCCTGGGTGTGGAGTGGGGACAGGCTGGTTGGGCTTTGGTACCATTTGCAGCCTTGCCTGTGGAACTGGTTTAGTTGGGACAAAGTTCTCTGTCAAGCCCTGGCCCTCTGTCCCAGCTCTGTGCTGTGTGAGCTATGCAGAATAAATTGCAGAGTCTGGCAGGAGATTGAAATATTGATGGAAGAGCTTTTTTTATTGAACAGGTAGACTGAGAACCCTGTGAAGATTTTGGGATCCACTTAGAACGTAATAACAAATAGGATAAAAGTAAAATTTTCTTCTAGATGTCTCTCTATGAATAATAAATTCATCCTTATAGTAGGTGAGAACCATCTTTCCTCATTCATCCTTACAAAGACCCTACTGTTAAGTAGTGATGCAGCCAGTTGTTTGACTTTTTCAGGCTGAAAAGGTCCCCTGTGGAGACAGTTTTGTGAAGCTGATGTCAATGGATGCATCTTCAGCATTTCATCTTTTATGTGTGAATTAGTGCTGTGGTAAAACAGGGAAGGGCATTGCTGCTCACATTTGGTTGCTGCTGCTTCCAACAGTACAGTGCTGGTCTAGCCAACTGCCCTACAGGCTGTGCAGCAAGCAGGGGGTAAAAGGCCTGGCAGGATTCTTTTTCAAGATTTGATTGCACTAGCATCATTTTGGGAGATATTTTATTTCATGTATGAAACCTTGCTGGGAAACCTGCAAGCTCCTGGGTTCACCTTGGGAAGGCAAAGCATCAACAGGCTGAACACCCACCTTGATTTAAAGCAGCAAATAATTAACAGAGGTTTGGCTGTTCATTTTGAGATAGGAGAAATTCTGTGCATGGGGGAACAATCCTAAGTGTCCATGATTGCCCTTTGTGCTCTGTAGAATTTTTGCATTAAGAGAGAGCAGTAGCCCCATGTTAGCCCCGGTATAAGCTATTATCTCACATCAACTGCCTCGTTTAGAGGTGTTACAGAACTGTGAAACCACTTTTGGGAGAGAGGAACAATATCTTTAGGGGACCAACACTTGAAAAAACATTGCAGTTTCAGCATCTGACTGGTTTCTAGATGAAACCATCTAGATGAACCAGTCTAGATGAATCATCAAGACAGATGACTCTTCTGCTCCACAAGAAGGGATCTGTCACAACTGGACATGAAATAAAATGACACACATTCTGGAACCTCCAAGGTAAAAAAGAAGGGAAGTTTATTCTCGACCTCAATATGTATAGATTTGGAAAAGTGACCCTGGATTAGAGGATGAAATTGCCACCTCTCCAATGACACTGGTCAAACCAACAGTCCATCAATTTTCTCCTTCTCCAGAAAAGAATGCAAAACAATAATGATTTACATGAAAGTGTTCATGATAAACTCCATTACAAAAATGTAAACATCAGAAGGCTCAGAAGAACTTAGAAGAACAGGCTGACTGACAGGCATGCACTGCTGCACTCCTCTGTGGAAGATGATAGGCTACCTTCACATCAAGCAACATGCAATTCTTGGTATAAAAACCCAAATCCTTGAAAAATCTCTTGTTCTTGCCAGTTTCCACTAAATCATTTGTGATTCCATGAAATATTGCCTTGGAATCACACAGTCTGCTTTGGTCAGTTTAAGTGAATAATGCAGCTGCCTTGTGGCTCTGCAGTATTTTTTTGGGGCAGATGAACTCAGAAAATAACAAAATTGTGTGAGCAAATCCCTCCTCCCTCTAACTTCCAAACCTGTAGTGGTACTGCACCACTAGGGTTGGCTTGACCCATTTTAATATAAGAGCAGAACTCCTGCCAAATTTGAGGATAAGCATGACAACCATTACACTGATTTATCAGAGTGAAAGGGGAGTTGCATTAGTAGTTTTGGAATTTATTGTAGTGGATAAATGGCATTTCCATCAGCAAAAGAATGAGAAAGTTGATTTATAACAGATAACTCCAATAATTTCTGAATTTCCATATTAATAGAAAAGTGGTACTTCCAAATTTGCTATTATCCCCACATGTGCCATCTTCTTATAAATATGGAAATTTGGCAATTATCTGAGAACTACTTTATTTTCAAATTATACCATAGAAATTAATGAATGGATTTTTTTTGGACTATCACATTTTTAAATGTTTAATTGGATCTGGACTACTGTATTTAAAGTCCATTTGGCAATGTTTGATACTTTATCTAAAACTAGATGTCTGCTAATTAGTTATTTTTCCTTATTTTCATTTTACCAAAAGCACAGGACTGAGCCATACTCAGATTAGATGCTATTGATTTGTCTCCTTCTGTTTTATGACTTTCAGGATAATGTGCTGAATAGGAACTTGCAAAAGATATATTGCTCCTGGAAAAGGAATTCATGTAAACAGAATTGATGGTGAATAAAACTCTATCTCAGCACAATTAGGTGGTGACAGGGTAAATATTAACTCCTGCAGGAATGAGTCCACACATGGGAAGGACTGGTGGTTTAGGACTTCCACATGGGCTGGTGGTTTAGGAATGTGCTGGTGCCAATCATAGGAAAGGAAGAACCTGATGGATAACAGTGCCTGGAAGGAGAAGCAGTGTCTGGGGTTCAAGTGGTTCAGGAGGAAAATTGCAGGAGGGACAAAAAAAACCCTGCTGGGGATTTGATGACATAAAATCACACAGCTTTTAACCTGTGAGCAGACTTCACATCACGTTGCAAATAAAACAACACGGACACTGAATCTTTTTACTCTAAGGTAAAGAGAATGGAAGTTTAATTTCTGACTCCAACATTTATAGACTTTCAAAAGTGACAGTGGATTGGAGGGTGACAGTGCCACCTCTCCAATCACACTGGACAAACCAACAGTCCGTCAAATTTCTCCTCCTTCAGAGAAGAATGTAAAACAATAATTATTTACATAAAAGTGCGTGAGAAAGTTTGTTACAAGAGTGTAAACATCAGAAGGCTCAGGGAACTTAGAAGAACAGGGTGACATCATCAGAGCTGTCCTCTCATTTTGGGGCTATTCACCAGAGACACTCAGCTAGCCACATGTCTCCTTTGAGTAATTCTTTAGTATTGATGCAATAAAAACCAGATTGGAAGTTATGGGAATGGGTTTATTTCTGGTGAAAAGCAAACTTCCCCCTCCCCCCCCCCCCATTACAAAAGCCATCAGAGCAGGGATCTGCCAATGGGGCTTTCCACAATGGAGTTCTGTGTGAAAGTTGTTCTTGTTTCTGTAAAGATACCTGAGGAGTCATAGTTGTCTTAAATTCTGTATCTAGGGGCTTTCATGAAGAGAAGTTAAAACTTCCTCCTAGATATCTCACTTTGATTTTTTTTCTGAGTGCAATGTTCAGCTCAGGGAAAATAGATTTCAGTGGGAAACACCATTTACTGGGAGAAGCCTTATTCCTCAGGGGCAAAACACCTTAAAAATGTGCTTTCATTTGATGTTTCACTTAGATGTTAGACACTTTATACTGGCTAATATTTACATGGAAGATTAGCGGTCTGTATATCACAGAATTGTTTCACTTGAAAAGTTGATGTATATGACATTACTGTATGCCTTTTTCTCCATTTAAACATGAGAAATTTATGGTGAGGTCCCCATGTGCTTTTCTCATTGCAAGCATTGCTGACAGATTAAGTGATGCTCCATTTAATGTAACACCTGTGTCGTGTGAATTGATAGGAGCAGAGCTCAGGCACAGGGTTCAGTATATCTTGCTGAAATTTGGAGCAAGTGTCTTAACACTTGGCAGGGAAAAATGCTTTTTGTAAATTTTCTGTATCATAAAAGGAGTTTGTGTGCAGATGTCAGCAGAGGCTGAGAGTGCAATGTGGAAAAGCAGTGACTGGGATGGCCTTCATGGTGAAAAACATGGAGGAAATAGATCATTAGACATGGACATTGTGTTAATAAGGAAAAGTGTTTAGAAGATTTGGCATTTTTATGTATATGGATGTAGTGATGGTCTAAAGTTAGTTACAAAGCACTGATTTTTACCAGAGTGAAAGTGGCACCAATCTGAATGTTGTGAAGATCTGGCCTTCTCAGAATGTTCTTTCTGCATCACTTGCAAGATGTATGCTTTGCTTTTTGTCTTTGTGGGGTTAAAAATGCCCCATTAAAAATGCTCCTATCAATTCAAATGCCCACTCCCTGAGCTGTGAACCCTGTTGTGGGGAAAAGCCACCTATGAAATACCAGGGACTGAAACTGCTCCCATTTACAGCACTGGTCACTCCAATCAGCACAAGGATTTCACCAGCCTCACTTGGGAAAACAGGTGATGTTTTACTTACCTGGGCAAATTGATATTTCAGCAATCTTCCTGTGGCTTGACAGTTGGTCTGCAGCACATGAAACAGGGTAAACACTCTTTCATACTTGAAACTGGAAGCAGGCGCCTTGAAGCATATCTTGAATGTGCTTCTGTTCCATATGGAATAATGAGTTGTTTTCTTTTTAACGTTTCTGTGGCCTTCCTGTTAAAATGTAAACTCAGTCTGGGGCACTGGGGAGTACAGAGCTTGGATGCAACAATAGTTACACAGTTCTGGGAATTTTGCTGCAGCTGATGTCCTGATATGTTTTTAAGGACTCTGTCTTCCTTTCAAGCTCTGCCACTTTTATAAGCATCCATTAATATTTTCTATGCACCTGAATAACAGTGCATGGAAGTCATCCTTTCCATCCTGGGTTTTAATCTGGCTCAGGTATTTTTGATGAGGAGCTGAGTGTCTCAACTGTGAAGCAGATGTTTTGTTCCACACAGAACAACACAACAAGTAAATAGGAAAAATGGAAGGATTGTTGGTTTTCTAACACATCATTGTCACTACTATGCTCTATTGCTTTTTGCTGCCTCTCTTGAGATAAAAATGGGTTTATTCCTTGAATTTATGTAGTTCAATTCTTCCTTTACAGATGCTCAGCCTACAGACTCAGCCTTCAACTGGCTCTTCAAATAGAAGTGATTTCATTTGCATGTTTCTTCCACTTTCACTCTGCTGCAGAAGCATCTGTCCACAGGCTGATGACCTTACCTGAACTTCATTCCTGGGTGCATGGGGTGTGCTTCACCTGGCTGCAGGGTAGGTTTTCCCTATGATTCAGTACAAATTAATTAACTGGTTTCCTTGGACTTCATTTAGGGATGATGCCATGGTGTGGGTAAAGGTAACAGGCCATAAGTTCTAGCTCTAAGAGTTTTTCTAGCTGAAGGAACTTCTGAAATCTTAGGCCGAGGAAAAAGAACATTCACTAGTCACCTGAGAGCTTCAGTTTTCTCACTCATTGTAGTGGAGTTCACATACTGCTACTCTGCTCAGTCAGAGGTTTTGGTCTGGGATGTTCCTTTCCTTTGAGAGTGATTAAATGTGGCTGTTTGGAAAGACTAAAGCAGCACTCTTCAATCTTTGGCACACTGGGCAAACAGATCAGTATTTGTGGGAAATGGAAAGACAGAAACTTCCACAGACACTGAAGGGTTTGATCTGCAGTCATGGAAGAAGCTTGGATTGATGTAAAAATAAAATACATGGACATTAGGCAGAAAAATCATAGACTTATGTTTCTATAGTTGTTAGTAAGAATATGCCTTAAGTACTAAGAAACTGTAATGATAGGATGGTGAAGGGTTTATAATGCAGGAGTATAATTGTACAGAGTAAGCTGAGAGTTTAGAGGTTATAATAGAAGCATCTGTGTGTAGGTGTGATAGCAGCTCTTTGGATAAAAGCATCCACAGTACAGTAGAAGTGAGTAAAGGTGATAGGTTAGAAAAGCAAAATAAACTTTGTGACAACTGTCCATTGTATTAGAAAGAAATTATATACTAGATCTATAATATATATATTCTTTATATATATATATAGATATATAGATAGATAGACAGATAATATGTAAGATATATATTAGGTATAGTATATTTAATATTATATATAATATATTATATATATCTATAATATACATTAGAAATTATATATTAGAAATTATATATTGTCTTACAACAAAGAACTTGTGACCACTTTGAGCTGTGGCTGAATGCTTGCTCTCTTAAACCTCATGGCCTCTGAGACTGATGTTTACTTGAGCAATAAATTGTTTTTAACCTGACTGGGTTAAAATTATATTATTATTATCCTTTTAATTGAAGGGGTGGTCCCACCCCTTCAATTAAAAGGATGATGATGATTATTATTATTATTATTATAATAATAATAATAATAATAATCATCATCATCATCATCATCATCATCATCATCAGAGTAATAATAATAAGTATTCAGATAATGATAATAAATATTCAGAGGGACTTCTCCAAAGGGGCAGCTCTGCCTGTTCTGAAGGCAGCTTTTAAGCTGATGGTGGGGCAGTGGGTCCCAGCTCACACAGCTCTGCCTCCCCTATCAGCTGGGCTGGGCTCCAGGGTCTGCCTGCCTGGCTGGGCTTGAGACAGGGCTGGGTGGCTCCGTGGAGTTGCTGTGCTGTCCCTGCTGCTGCTCAGCTCCTGCAGAATTGGCCTAGGACCCCATAGCAGGTTGTACAAAGGCTGGGACAGGCCTTCAGGGAATTGCTTTAGAATTTAGGGGTGAAACGCAATGGTTGCTTAAGTGTGCTATTCAAACAACCTGGCTGCTGAGATGCCTGAAGGAGCTGGAGCAGAGGCTGGAAGGAGTTCAGAGCAATAAAGTGGAGATTTATTCATATTTATTGAGGTGCCTTCAGAGGCCACACCCTGGCAGTACCAGAGCCACAGTCCTGGCTATGCCCTGGGGGGCTCCAAGGTGGGAGCAAAGGAGGGATTGGTCATGAGATCTCACATTTTTATAGGTTTTAGTCTATTCGCATACAGGAGTTAACTGCCCAATTAACAGCTTCAAATGATGAAGTTTCATCCCCCTTGCTTGCCTGCCCACCCTCCTCTCTTCATGCTTTTTTCATGCTTTGGGCCTGAAATTTGAAGAGATTGTCCTTGAGCATCCAGCTAGAACAGGATTGTTTTGTCTTCACCACCCTGTGCAAAGATCCCAGTAACACTTGATGTGGAAACCCAGGGTACTGGGAATATTTGTCTATTCTGGGGTGCCCTGACCCCCAGGGGAGCACTAGCACTGACTTTCCCAGACTTCAAGATAGACTGGAACCCACAAAAGTGTGCAATAGATTATAGAGAGCAGTGCAGGTGAATCACTTGGTGAGAAATTGAGGTTTTGGGATTTTTAGTGTGTTGTGGATGGCAGAAGATGGAGGGCACAGGGTGTTGTCCTGGGTTTCTTCTTCATGCTTCTTCTTCCTTCTTCTCCATGGGTTTGGGTGGCATTTTGGAATTGGGCAGAAAAGTCTGCACTGGGGGCTCTGTGGGATCAGTTCTTGGGTTCAAGGGGAAAATAATCCAGGTGTCAGTTCTTAACTGGACAGTTTAGTCTTAGGAGACCTTGTACCAAGAGATTGTTGGCCATTTTGTGCCTTCTAATGAAAAGCTGCTGAACTCACAGTAGTGAGGCTGTTTGACTGATAAGAAATAATAAACACCTGAGTCCCAACATGAAACTACTGTCTGGAGTGCCTTCAATGCAGACCCAGAGAAACCCACACCTGGGATCTCCACAACAAAGCTAGAGCTGCACACAAAAACAGAACAGAAAACTTAAACCAACTTAAAACCCAAGGTATCAGCTGGGGATTGGCTTTCTCTGCAGAGTGTATTAGACTGAAACCTTTCTGTGCTAGCTGAAAATCTGGCCTGGTACACCCATGGTGGATTTTCAACTTGGAACTAGAGAAAATGTATGGTTCCTAGAAGCCAGGACTGTCCCCCTTTGCTGCCAGTGATCACACAGGCTTTTTGTTCCATGCCCGAGACCTGGAAGAGATTGCAGCTGGGATGCATCCAATTCAACTGGACACTGGGCTGGCCTTGCTGTTGATGCAAAGCTTTCTGCTTTTGTCCTCACATCTCTGGATTTACGTTGGCTTCTGCTAATGAGACTTAAAAGGAATAAGAACTGACCTCAAATTAAGACTGGGCTATTCCTGCAGAGCCATCCAAACTGTTTATTATATTGATCAATTAAGCCCCATGAATTCTTTAAGTTAGTCAATGATGTGAACTGACAAGTTAAATTATTACAGTGAAAGCCCTGCTGTGCTAACTTAATTTATGTTGTAGGGCCTCAAAACAGATTTTTATCTGACTGCTTCTTTGTTGTTTTTTTTTTCCTTTAAGACTAAAGTGAGAATTTTCTTTTTGAAAAACAGAAGTCTTTTGTGAGGATAAATCACATCAAGTCAGCTGTCCAGTGAAGCTACAAATAATGCTGCTTTTATTTTAAATTCAATAATATAGGCATCTGGAGCTATAAATACTTTCTACAAGTTGTGTGGCCCTGGGAAGATACAGACAACTTGCATCTGTGTTGTATTTTTACCTTACCTGACTTGAGATATTTGGATTAAGGGCATGCTTTTGATTTGAATAAGAAATTGGAGAGGAAAGCCTCGTGGAAGAAACACAAAACTTGTGGATTCTAATGGGTACAGCCCTGGGAAAGAAGAGGGAAAGTGTTTTCTGCAGTCAAGTCTCCATTCCTCACTCAGAGCACCAGGGCTTGGAGCCATGGAAATGCTGCTGGAATGCTGTGCCAGGTCAGCCTGAAGGGTGGGACACAGCAACCTAAAAGGAGCTTTGGTGTCATGGCAATGAAGCTGATGACAACCTGAAAGAGAGGAAAGTGAAATGGATTTTTGCCTCTTTACTGTATACACAGCCCTCAAGTGAGACAGCTTAGGGAAAAAAAAACTGCTGCCTTGCAGAAAAGGAGGAAAAACTCATTTTGGCAGGTTTCCTTTGCATATAGCTTGCCCTGGTGTGTTACTGCATAATATCTTCCTGCTGGTGTGTTGCATTTCTTTGGAACAAAGAAGTGACTTTTAAAGGGTGCCTGTGAATGTATTTATGATGAATCAGGCTTAGAAACAATGATTAAAAACAAAATCTCTAAGCTGATAGTGGATTGTGGGCACGTCCTTACACATGGACTGAGCTGCAGCAATCTGTGACTCTGGGCTGGGTGTTCATATTGGGGATTGCTGGACCATGGTACACTGGCAAATAAAGGTGATTCCAGTTATTCCAAGGACTAAATAGCCATTAATTATGTGATTAATAATACAGCCATCAGTAGTTGGGACTGACTTGTTTGACTCCTCACTGTGTTTTTGTTTCACTCATTTCATATTAATAAGTGTTTTATAGACCAAAAGAGATCTGCAACTTCATATTTAATTACTTAAATATTCTTGTCTCAGCAAATGGCCCTTTCCAAAATGCAAATATCTAAAATTTGTGAAGAGCAAGAATAATATTTTTAGGTTAAAGTATGCGTCAGTGATGCTGATTTATAAGAAACCTGCAAATTAAATCCAATGTTTTCAATGAAATAATGGATATTTATTCTTCTTTTTCAAGGACATGGTCTTGCAGTGCAGCCATCACCCTCACAGCCCTCTCCACAGGCATCTGCACAGATGCAGTGCCCAGCCCTGCACCAACAGATGCCATGAAGCTGAATCTCAGCAGGAAGGACCCTGCTGTCCCAGCTGCAAACCCACAGTGCCAGGCAGCAGAGCTGCTTGAACAGCCTGTACAAACACCACAGTCTCTTAAAGTCAAGTGGATGCTTTCCATTGCAGCCTTCCTAGTGTATGCACCTTATATTCCTGTGGGGTTTTTTTAGACTGTACTTATCCTACTCAACAATATAATTATCCATGCTCATGATCTACCTACTACCCTTTCAATGTTGTGTTTGACTGCTGAGTTCTAAGAATTGTGCAGACTTAGTGCACTCATATGGACACTTGTACATCCTCTCACTCTAATAGGATGCTCAGGTAGCTGTCCAGACTCTCAAAGGAGCTTTTAGAGTTCTTTTCAGATTCTTATTTATGTAAGATTTTTCCATTTTGACTTTGGGGACACAAACAAAGAAATGGTCTGCCTGCAGTCAACTTGCAGCTGGTGAGTTGTTCAAAACAATAAATATATTATTTATGCTTTATATATATATATATACATATATATATATATACACACTATATACATACAATACATAAGTATAATATACTTTATATACATACTATATATTTATCTATATCTAATGTATATAATATTATATTTATACTGTATCTACTATATATTGATACTTTATATATATATTATATATAGTACATAATATATTATATATATATTATATATTATATATTATATATTATATTATATATTATATATTATATATTATAAAAATATATGTGCAGTATGTATTTTTAGGGTTTTTTGTGAGCTCTGAGAGCATCCTCTCAGAAGGAGATGCTGTCTGCAGCCAGCTGCAGTCCAGGAGTGTGCAGTGCCTCATGCAGGACTGTGGTAATCACATATCCTCTGACACAGCTCTCTCCCAGGGTTTTCGTGGGAAGCTATGAGAAAGCTCAGAGAAAAGAATGAGGAACATTTCTTATCTCTGCTTGCTGCACCTGTTGTTGTGCACATGTGGAATGTGTTATGGAGATTTGTTTACCAAAGGGTGGTTTCTGAATTGGCCACTGGTGATGGTGTTTGGATTGATTGACCAATTGGATCTGTTGGTATGGAACTGGCTGTAAGGGTGATGAGTTTCTCAAGAAGTACAGTATAATATAGTATAACAAAGGGATTGATCAGCTCTCAGAATCCCTGCTGGCCACAGTGACTTTGAGATACGTACAAGCTTCTTTTCCTAGCCCTGGCAGTCGAAGAAGGAGTCAGGATTCCTTGTTCTCAGTTCTCAAGGTTGTTTATTGTTTCTTATCTAGAACATTCTTTCTCTGACCTGCTGAGATCTGTCTGGCAGGTCAGACAGAGGCACACTGCTCACCTCAGAGGTGGTGTTGTCTTTTTATACTAAAAACTACATTATTTACCATAACTTCCTAATACCTATCATCTAGGTTAGACAGTGAGCTTTTACTCTAAACCAATCTAAAAGTGCCACCATCACAGCAGAAGATGGAGGCCAAGAAGAAGAAGGAGAAAGGCTGGACATGCCCAGATTCCTCCATCTTGCCTCCTGAACTTCCATTCTAAAAACCCCAAAAAATCTACATTTTCACCGAGTAATAAATTCACTATGATTCTACTTAAACTCTCTTGACTTGTAATTCTTCATATTAAGGTTGGTAGTTGTTTTTCCATGGTCCAAGATCAAAATCAGAGGGGTCTTGGGCTCTGTGCCAAGGTCTCTGAGCCTCCCGGGCAGGGTCTCGAGTCCTCCAGGGCAGTCAGAGGAATTTCCTGGGTTCTGACAATCAGCCTTCTGGAATCATGGGGTCAATGCTAATTATTACCTGGCTGCAGACTCTGGGATGACATGGGACCACTAGGGTCACAAGATGGTTGGCTTTAGTCACAAAAACTGAAATCCCACCCTGGCCACAATCCAGGTTGGCAATTTCTAGAGTTTGCAGAGCTCCAACATGTTTTCATGCCACTCAGGTTAGAGTTCAGGTGAGGAACGTTCCAGGGTGTGACTGACTGTTCCACTCTCACCAGGCAGCAGGAGTGGGGGAACAGTGAGTGCTGCTCCTACCTCATCCACTCCAGAGTTCCCAGTACAGTCCAGGGCTGCTTCATCACTCAACCCGTTCCACAAAGACCAAGGCCTGACAAGCATTCTGGAAAACGCCTAGAAAGTCTTTTCAAGACTATATCTTCCACTAGTGGATTGGTTTGGGTTTCTGTGAGTACATTTCACTGACTAAAAATCAGTCCCTAAAAATAAAAATAGAGAAACTCTGGGGTGGGACAGTGCACCAAACTCCTTGTGAGCTGATAGGACCCATTTCTGCTGGGCCTTGCAGGGAGCACACGCATGTTGACAGAAGGTCCAACACCACCACCTTTTAGTTCAGTCTTACTTGTCATCACTGCATTTTACCTGCTCTCACTCTGAAGACTTCCTTGGAACCATTCTTCCTCTGACTTTTGCAAGGGTGACTGCTAGAGAGAATTTTGAGACTCTCCTGCTGTGACAACTCCCTTCAACAGCCCTTTCACAAAACCAAAAGAGCAAATGCATTTGAAAAGAGCTTGTTTTAACTGCTTCCTTTGAAATGGTTCTAAATGTTACTTCTAGTGTTTAACTCAAATTCTTCTTTTCTCTCAGAAACAAAATTGGCCAGCTAAGGAGAACAGACTCGATATAAATATAAAAAAGGTTTTTTTTTATATAAAACTGGATATGAGACTTTTCCACTTCTCATTTGATGGCAGGACTTCCAGGCCAATGGATAAATGAATTTTAGCAACAGTTTCTTCCTTCTGAACCCCAGCACTGGGCATTGAGCTATCTCTTCCTACTGCATGTTTTTGGGTTTTTTGAGTTTTTTTGCCTGTGCTAAAAACCCCAGATTTGATAGAAATATCTGGAATTTAATGCTATACCTTTTTCCAGAGGCTCCTGCCATCTTTGAGGATTGTCAGTTGTGTTATTCCCTCTGACAGGTCTCATCTATCCATCCTCAGCGGCTGTTTAAGTTTGTTTCCCATGATAATCCTTTCTAGTGACATTTTACATGCATATTATTTTCTCCAAAAGTCTGCATGCAAAATTTCATGGTAGAATGGATCTCTGCAGCTGAACTGGTGCATTGAGCTGGGAAAGTGGAGTGTATGAGGAAAATGCACTCCTAGGAGATGTCTTTAACTGGTATTATAACTGGTTGCTGCCATTTTTCTTTTATTTACAATTTACAATGCAAATGTCTTTTGGTTGTGCAACCCTTAAACACATAGAAAAGAGGCAACTAATTTGCATGGGTAATCATATGAAAGCCATCTTTGTAATTAAGTGCATACTGTGATTCCATCCACTGCCAGCATATTATGCCACTTCAATAAACTTTAATTTCATTACTAGAAGTCAAGATTCCCTTATTAAACTTTTCTATTAAAACAGAGTGAGAAGAAGCTTCCAAAGTCCACATTGCTTCTGCTATGTCACTTCTATAATAATGTAATGTACATAGACAAATGAGATATTCCATTGTGTTTGCCTACGGGTGTTAAGCATGCCCTTGAAACCAAAGGCAAAATAAAGCGTAATAAAAAATAGCTTAGCAAGACTGATGGCACAGCTTCTTGGCCCTGTGAAGCAAGGTATTGAAAACTGAAGGATTTTGGGAGGCTGAGAACATCCTCAGCACACTGTCTGTGGGTGTAATCCATTCCTGGTCCCAGAGCTGGGCTGAGCTCCCAATGAGTCTCAAGCTGTGCCAAGGGAAATTTAGGTTGGATATCAGGTAAAAGTTTTTCACACAAAAGATGATAAAGTTCTGGAATGGCTGCCCAGGGAGGTGATGGAGTCCCCATCCCTGGGTGTGTTTAACAAAGCCTGGATGTGGCACTGGGTGCCAGGGTTTAGTTGAGCTGTTGGGGCTGGGTTGGACTCCATTGTCTTGAAGGGCTCTTCCAACGCAGTGATTCTGTGAATTCTGTGAATTCTGTGAATTCTGTGAGATCAGCTAACAGCAAATCTCCCTCCACAGCTGAGCAGGCTGCTGTCAGCCATAACCTTGGGACAGAACTGCAGCACTCCAGGTTGCCCAGGAAGCTTTATCCTAAGGCTTTCTGCGCTTAGAGAACCTAAAGAGGAGCTGGTATTTCAGTGGGACTCTGCTTATCTGCTGGAGCAGATAGTTCAGTGGTGATCTGGTGATTGCCTCAGGTGGTGTGCTGAACACTCCTGGTGCTCTTAGGAAATACTTGAGGGAAAGCTGGAATGGATATGTCAGGCAGACCACTTAGAAATGGGAGAAAAATAAGAGAATATTTGTGATACAGGATAATGCAGGTCAAATCCACATAAGCTATAAAGATCCGTGTGTTTCTCTCTAGAACTGTGTGGAAAAGAACTGTTCTGTGCCAGGTGTGGGAATTACACAATCTCTAAAGTTGGAAATAAAAGATTTGCAAAAGATTTGAAGTGCCCATCAAGGGGGAATAGTCTTGGTGGTGGGACACCCTGCTCCTTGGTATTTGGGAGCACAAAAATCACCACAGTTCCCTTCCACGTGGTGGGCTCTGCTGGAAACATGGATTCTTTTTTCATCCCATTTCACTATTCTTGGCTGATGCTGAGCGATTAGGATTAGTGAAGTCCTTTCAAGCATTCCTCCTGCCTTTCACATCTCTCAAAGAAGGGAGAATATCACATTCCTTTTTTGTTCTTAGAATGTTTTACCTCCCCTGTGTTGTTTCTGCTTAATAAAGCTAGTGCAATTAAAGGGTGATTATATGATTCTAGTGGAGAATCTCTACTGTGCCAAATTTCTTTGTGGCAGCCAGGAATGGTCAGCCTCAAGTGGCTGGAAGTTGGGCAAAGCTGAGGACAGACAACAGAAGAGATCCTGATGTGGATTTTGTTAGTCCAAGGCTGGAGATGTAATTGGAATTTTCTCACAATGTGAAATGGAGGCACTGATATTTCCAAGGATGACAGAGTATCTTGCTGGGGTTCTTGAAAATATTTTTCTGCTAAATGAGCTTTCTGTCCTCTGTGGACTTGACTAAATGAACAGATCATAATATATCCTAGAAATAATAATAAAAAAAAATCTTCTTGAAGTTTGTCAGCAAAACTCTAAAAAGCAGAAATTAAAATGACTCTTTTCTTGTGGGAAAACTCCAGACTTGCTGCTCATGACTGAGCTTTAATTCATCCTTTTCTGTATTAAAGAAGTGGGACCTTTCCTAGATTGATTTTTCCCATTCTAAATGTTATGGAATTATTAAGCAATGTTTGAGAGTGCAAAAAATTTATGGCCATTATTTTCTAATGAATTCTGGTTGAACTGACAACTTTAATTAATTCTACCTTTCAGAAATATAAATAGGAAGGAGAAAGAAATAAATAATGTTTTGACCACAAGGCAGTGCAGCATTTGGAAATGAAGCTTGAAATGTCCAACTGAGTTGCATTAATGAGATATCAGGTCTCGAGCTTGTACCCCTGGCTGGGGTGTCATGGAGCCCAGTGCAGGCATGTGGAGACTGTCTTGGAGATTTCCTTTAATCTTCCAAGCTGGCAGGGTATGAAAGATTAAAATGCTCTGGATCTACCAGACTTGCCACCTCTAGCTCAGGCTAGTTATTAATGGGCTATGTGGGCAGCAATACTTTATTAATTGTATTGCTGGCCAGTGATCAATGTGACAAGCTTAGCAAAGAGCAGAGTTATTCATCAGAGAGCTGTCAAGTAGTAATTGCCCTCATGTGCATTAGAATAAGGCAGTGGGAGAGGCAGAATGGGTGTGCTTTTATCATTTTTAGGGGCAGGTGTCAACAAAATTAAAATCTGCTAAGGTACTAGTAAATAAATACATTGGAAAGGAATTTATTTGCTCTGACACAATCATACCACTACAAAGTAAGACCAAGGGTCATACTTTAGCAGCATTTATATTTTTAGATGTTTTTAAAAGTGTTTCCAACAAATTCTTTTCTGTATACACTATCTGTTATCAGTTACACTTTGGTAAGGGCAGGCAGAGGGTTTGCAGTTCTTTCCTTATAAAGAAAAATGGAATAGCTGAGATGTAATTTTTAACTGTTCTTTAAGTTATAAAATGTACAACTGTGCAACCATTGTCACAAGCAGAATTTATTTCAATCTGCCATGACATTCTTTCACCTTTTGTGGGAAAGCACATCAGTAACAAAACATCAACACTTTTCTTTCTGCAGAGGTGAAGACTTACACTTTCCACCAAATACTGCTATTTTAAGGGCTGTCAAAAGCACTGTGGAAGTGACAAAGGTAAGGCTGAATGTGAAATCTCTGTCCTGGTCCCTGCTGTATTAAACTTTGTCACAGTCTGTGTGAAAAATCATCCCAAGGTAACCTCATCCCTCCTGCCATCATCCAAAGTAACCTCATCCTTCAGCTCTGGTGCTGGCACAGGATGTCTGCTGGATGCTTTGCACATGTATATGGGTCAGTGCCCTGCCCTACGAGCTTTGGAGCTTTTTATTTCAATTTATATTGAACATATTACAGTATTTACGTTATTTTACATTATTTACATTTTAGAATGTGCATTATCTGCATTGTGTTTTGCTTTTACTGTGCTTACTTTGTTTTCATGAGTTCCTGAGAAGCTATTGAACAGAATATTTAGAGTGAACCTATCCCAGAATTTAACATTTCAGAATATAGCTGAGGTTAAAACTGACTATAAATGATTGTTTATTTAACATGCACCTTAATAATGGTGTGTTAGGCTGATTCTCTAGGCTTCCCTCTAACACATTTCAGGTTGCTAAACTCCCTAGAAATAATCATAGAGTCATAGAACGGGTTGGGTTGGAAGGGACCTTGAAGATCTCATTCCATCCCCTGCCACTGGGGATGGGGCCGCCACAGCTTCTCTGGGAAACCTGTGCCAGGATCTCACCACCCTCACAGTCAAGAATTTCTTCCAGATATCCAACCTAAACCTTCTGGTTTTCAGTTTGAAGGCATTCTCCCTTGCCCTGTCTCTAGATGCTCTTGCAGTAAGCCCCTCTCCACCTTTTTTCCCTTCAAGTACCTTAGGCCACATTAATGTCACCATGAAGCTTCCCAGACTGAGCAATCCCAATTTTCTCAATCTTTCTTCATAGCAGGAAAGCAGGGTGTCCCATCCCTCTAATCATCTTGGTAGCCTTCCTCATAATAGTGGATTGAGGTCAGAGATGGGCCAAATTCTGGAATCAGGTAAGATTTGTTGGAAAATAGAGCACTTTGGGAGGAAAGGATGAGCAAAGGAGACCCAATATTTACACTATTAAAAGGAAAGCTGATAATGTATATAGTTTAGACTTGCTCATGATAGTCTGTAACCTGAGTGATAATGAGACCTGCTCAGATTGGATTTCCCTGGCATTCAACAGCATTGTTTTTAATGATCTCATCTGGAAGTTCTGCTACTGCCTTGCTTTTCAAAATGATCTCATCTAAATACAGAGGAAAGTGCTGATAGAGACCAGCCTATCACACTCCTAATGCATGTTATCAAGATAAAAGAAATAAAATGTTCTGAAAGTAGGTATGAGAGATTCTTTGTCCAATTTCAAACCCACACAAATAGACAAAGGTGAAACCATTAGTGTGATCAGCTTAGAAAGAAAATGAGCAGTGAATGTGAAGTGGGAGGAAGGGGAATTCGCTTATGGAACACAATGAAGCATCAAACAGGGGACGGTTTAGGCATTTCTGCTCTGTCTAATAAGATGAGGCACAACTTCTGGAAATTCTCTCATGCTTCAGAATATTAAGTGCATATTTTTATTGTACATGATACAAGGCAGCCAGTGTTTTATTACTTAAAGAACAAAATAAGGCTTTGACAAAAATCTATATCCACATGTGTCAAGAACAAATATTCTGAATTGCAGAACCTTGCAAAGACTCAGTGTGTAAATTAGTAAAGCCTCATCTCAGCTTCCCCAGCACAAGTATGAGCAGCACTCAAGGCATACAGTCATCACTGCAACCTGTGGCAAGGCAATTCACTTGACAAGAGTATTCCTTGCAAATTCTCTGCTGTATGTTTTCTCTGACATTCAAATGTAACTCATTCAAATGTGACTTGGTTTAGCCACATTCTGACATCCAACCTTGAAAAACTTTCCCTCAATGCCTGAAAAATTTTGTTGACAGCTGCTTTGGCAAGTGTCAGACTGGCTGCAATAGTTTCTCTTCCTCCCTGATTGCTCCTCATCGTGGTGTTTGCCCACATTTGTTGATACTCTGGCCAGTGTTGGTGTGGTCTACAGAACACAGGAATCTAAGGCTGAGTATCCTGGCATTTGTATGTCACAATAAAATAGAGGATTTGAATAATTTCTGTTTTAAAAAGAAATGTTTCAATATTCTGAAATAGGAGAGTGAATTAGTTTCACCAGTTATGTTTTCTGTATCTGTAGACAGATTTTATTCTGCTCTCTCTTGGGTTAAGCTGGGGCCTTTGACCCATGAATAATGGAGCAACCACCAAAGAGAGAAGAGTTCTGAGGAGTAAACATGGTAGCTGCACACTAATTCTTGAGCAGTTAAAGCTTTCCAGTTGGCTGGTGCTGCCATGGAATGAGCTTTTCCCAGCCTGTGGACACAGGCAGAGCCCAGCATGGTTGCGCTGGTGTTGGGCTTGTGCTGTAAGCAGGGGTGTGATGTTATTTGAGGAAATGTTATGGCTGGATTCAAGATTTACTGCCTTTTCTAAACAGCACAGAACTGTTCCGAGCACTGAATGTGGAAAAATTGAAACCAAGCATGTTTTTAAGAGTTAATCTTGTGGGTGTAGAATCTGCCTCATTTTCAGACAGCTTGCTGGAGGCAGGTGGTGCAGTGCAAAATTCCTGTCTGATATTACACAGGAGATCCTATTGAATTTATCATCCCTTTGCTTTGCTCTTTTGTTCCTTAGATTTTCTTTAGCTAAAGGTTATGGCTTTTAATGACAAATTTAGATTCTGTAATACATAGCTGGAGACACCAAGAAGTCAGGGCCTTTAGTCCATACATGGGGATTGCTATGTAATATTTTTTCTCTCAGGATATTTCTGACTGTGGTTTTTTTGTACCGACATAGAGATTAAAAATTCTCCAGGCACAGTTCTTTTCCTGGACATCAGGAATTGATAATGTGCCCTTTCAATAATGAAGCCCATCCAGACATGAGATGAAATTCAGGGCAGTCCAAGATGCTTCACTTAAAAAAATGTAAACTCCTGAACTAAAGGTGGTGATGCCTTGAGAAGGCTGATATTGAACAGAGACTAGATAGAGTTAAATAGTAAAGCAGGGATTTATTAGGAGGACTCAATAGATCCAGTTTGGGCAGCACAAGAGCCCAGCCAGGGCTGCACCCAAGATGAACCAAAATGGTCACAAAATGCACGACTGATCATGGGGTCTGTCACTGTGATCAGTTCTGCTCCATTTGCATCTTGCAGTTCATTGTCCCATTCCAGCTTTAGCCCATGCAGTCCCACCCTGCTTGTTTTTCTCTCTCCAGCCCACGGTGTTTGTGCTCTTGGGCTGAGATTTGGATCGTTTGTCCTTGGTGCCCAGCTAGAGCAGGAATTGTTTTGTCTCCCTGCTCTGTGCACAGAGCTCACCATCCCCTGATATGAAGCCCAGACCCACACACTAAAGCAGCCAGAATCTGAAAAATATAAAAGCTGAAACCTGAGGCATCAGAGAGATAGAGAACTAAAGCCCTGAAAATGACAGCAGTGTTTTATTTCTTCCCACTGTGCACAGGTTACAGCTATTTCAGTTTTCAGCATCATGCCTCACCATTGTAGTGCTTGACAACAAACAACTTTCTAACCCAGCTGGAAAAAAACCAGCATTTGATGGCATTTTCCTTCAGTAAGCAGAGGGAGCTTGGCAGGCCACCTGACCATCTCTGGGTAAAGTTCAGCTGAGGGACTTCTCTGTGATCTTCCAGCTGGAAAGCACAACAGAAGAGGTAAGGCTGGGCTCTGTCAGAAATCCTGTGGGTCAGGCAAGACACTAAGAAAGTTGCTGACCTTGTCAGTTATAAAAGGTCAGATTTTGATCTGTTAATCTGGTGTGAGTTGGAATTTTTCCTAAAATTAAATTCTTGCAAACATCTTACTCAGCTTTCCTAATTTCATGGGGTTTGAGGTATATTTGGTAAATATTTTTAAAGCAGTATCTGCTATCATCTGATTCAAACAGCTTGTCAGTTGCAATTCAAACCTTTTTCCTTAGTCTACTTCCAATATCTTTTGCAGGGTCTTATGCTTCTGCTTTTTTGCTTTGCTTGCTTTTAGTAATACAGATTTGCCAGTGAGAAAATGTTTGGGTGACTTTCACTGATGTATCAGGTTTAGATACTATATCTCTGTCCTACACAACCCCAGAAAAAACATTTTCCACCTGTCTAGTTTGTTTGCCAGTGGATGCTTGGCCAATTCCAAAAGAAATTGTTGAAGCCATGCAAGGTACATTTGCAGGATCATCCACACGGGATGATCTTTGGTCCCCAGTAGATGTGTGGGATTGGAAAGTTCCTCACTTTCCCAAGGCATCTTTTGAACCTCAAGAATTGGATATCCTTGGTAAAACTCCAAGGTTCAAAATCATCTTTGCAGTCTGGCTCATATTGACTGATAGATCTTTCACATTTATGTTTCGTTTTTGCACTGGGTGTTAGCAGAGTAAGTTTCCCAATGATCCATGGTCCACCTATGATGTGTGCTGGGATAGCAAGACAAACTCCATCTCCACAAATGAAAAACATCCCCTGTGGTACTTGAAAAGAGATATTAAATGCTGACTAAACTAAAGAAATATGATTACACCAATACGTCTGATTTTTATATGTAGCATGACAAGGAGAAACATCTGTAACTAAAGCTTGATTTTTCTCAGTATAATTAAATTTGGCACAAAAGAGCATTTTTAGAGAGCCAAGGATCTCCAATTCTTGAGGTTTGAGAGATGCCTTGGGAAGGTGAGGAACCCTTCACTGTGAGGATTTAGTGTGACCCTCAGGTGACACGAATGCATGGCGTGGCTGCCCACAGCAATTCTTTCTGGCTCATACTGACTCTTTTGTTTACTTCTGGTAAGCTTCTTCATCTGTTGCTACTAAGAGTTTCAGACTTGGAGGAATGGAACAGGGAGAATGAGGGTTCATTCTGCCTCTGAAATTATACACACACCCCCCTATATATGCAAAATCCAGCTGGAGCTCAATCATCCCAGTGCCACAAAAGGCAGTAAAAAGTAAATAAATAGCAGCAAAAGAAGGGCTAAGGATAATCTCCCATGTTTATTGGATGCAGAAGAAAATATAGTGGCAAAGAATGAGGAAAAGGCTGACACTTAAAACCTTCTTTCCCTCAGCCTTTAACAGTAACAGCAGTTGTTGTCCAGGTACACAACTCCCTGAGAGGGAAAACAGGGATAGGGAGCAGAATGGAGCACCACAACCCAGGGGGGAATGCTTAGTGACTTGTGGGGGGATAGAATGTAGACAATAAAGATAGTGCAGAAGGAAATCTCACCCCTGAGGAGCTGCAGCTGTACTAATTAGCAAAGATTAGGAACGGGCCTGCCCTTAACAGGCCACAGCTGTGTCCAATGAGGATGAGTGCTATAGAAAGTGGGTTAGCTGGGTGAGGAGAGAGTTGGACTTTGTTGGCTGTGCTGTGAGGAGCTGCTCGTGAGAAATCACTGACAAGGTATGGGAGCTTTGCAATAAGATAACAACAGTGACTTGCTATTGAATGCAGGCTGACCCCAATGTCTGGGAATGATTGGCATCTGACTCTATTGATTCAGAATGCTGAACAATTGCTTTATTAAAGCTGTACCATATTACACTAATACCATATTAAAACTATACTAAAGAGATACTATACTGTGTCAGAACTCAAGACATCTCTCTGGCTGTCCTAGATGGCTTGAGCCCCTACCAGGGGGCTCAGAGACCTTGGCACAGAGCCCCTGTGACTTTGATTTTGACCCATAAAACAAATTACCACCTTTATATAAAAAAATTACAAGTCAAAAACGTTTAAGTAAAATAATAGTTAGTTTATCATGGAGTGAAAAATAGATTTTTAAGGTTTTTAGAATGGAGGCTCGAATTCCCAAGATAAAAGAATTTAAGTGTACCCTGTCCTTCTTTCTTCTTCCTAATCTCCATGTTCTGAGTGATGCTAGCACTTTTAGATTAGTTTAAAGTAGAAACTCACTGTCTAACATAAGTGATAAGTATTAAGAAGTTATTATAAATAACGTACATGTAGTTTTTAGTATAAAAGACAACACTGCCTCTGAGTATGGTTAGTGTCCCTCTGTCTTACCTGCCAGACAGACCTCAGCAAGCCAAAGAAAGAATGTTATAGGTGAGAAATAATAAGCAACCTTAAGAATGAAAACAGAAAAAATCCTGACTCCTTCTTCAGCTGCTGAGTTAAGAAAAGAGACTTGTACGTATCTCGAAGTCACTCTGACCAGCAGAGATCCCAGGAATACTATACTACACTACGCTATACTAAAGAAAATCCATGACTGTCTGAGGCAGTCAGGATACAGCTTTGACCCAATTGGCCAAGGAAACAAAACAATCTAACCATCTTCACTGGTGTCCAATTAACAAATCACTCTTGGCAAACAATCTCCATAACACATTCCATGTGTGCAAAACAACAGGAGCAGTGAAAGACATAAGGATTGTTTTTCTTCTTCTCTAAGCTTCTCATTGCCTTCCCAGGAGAAATCCTGGGGGAGAGAGAATTATGTCTCTCTCTGTTCAGAGAATGTGAATGCCGCAACTTGCCACAGCCCTTAGATACGCACAGGTCTGTGGGGCTGTGTGGGATTCTCCCGGGGTGCTGAGACCTGGTGGAAGTGCTCACTGTCCATCATTCACCAGCACTCTTGACTGTGGGGAGCTCCCAGCTGACCTGAGGTGAGCAGCTGTGATCCTTATCTACAATAAGGAACAGAATCTGGGAACTACAGGAACAACTTGGTGTTGGGAAAGGTTTAATCTGGAGAAAAGGAGGCTCAGGGAGCACCTTACTCCTTTCTACAACTACCTGAAAGCAGATTGTAATGAGTTGAGGGTCAGTGTCTTCTCCCAAGAATGAGTGACAGGAGAAGAGGAAACAGCTTCAAGTCACACTAGGGTTTAGATTGGAAATTAGAAAAAAATGTTTTCATGGAAAGAAAGGGTTTCTAAGCATTGGAACAGGCTGCCCAGGGCAGTGGTGGTGTCACCACCCCTGGAGGGATTTAAAAGATTTGTAGATGTGACACTTGGGGATGTGGTTAGTGGTGAGCTTGGCTGTGCTGAGGGAATGATTTGACTTGATGAACTTAAAGGTCTTCTCCAACCAGAAGGATTCTGTATTTCTGTGTGCGTGTATGTATATATATATGTATACATGTATATAAAATAATGAGATTCGCTTCCTCGTACACTCAACACTGTTTCCCTTTTGGAATATTTCTTTCTGTTTTGCAGTGTCATAGTGTACAGATATGTCAACTGAGATGAGGAGCTGTCTGCTTTGGTACTTTGCAGAAACCCACAGTATGTCTTGAGTTCAGGTGAGAGAAAGAATGCAGTGAAAGAACTAGAACCCTGTGTTAGGAGAGCAGAGGTTATGTCAGGGAGGAACCACATGCTCTGTCCAGATTTTAAACAAATACAAACAAATGTCAGATGTTTCTGCCCATCCTCGTGCCCAAGCCACACAAGACAACTTCTTGAATGTCTCGTTTGTTCCATGTGCAGTCCTACTTGGTGTCTTAAGTCAGGCTTATATTAATATCACTCTAAGATTAGCAATTTCCTGTAGGAATATTTGAATTGCATATCATAGACAATTAATATAAAAGTCTTTCTGTGGTGCCTTTCATCTCAAGAGTGTGAGAGTCTTTCAGTTTTGAAAAATGAAGATGAAAAATTGTTCATTTTCTGATCTTTTTAAGCTTTACTGTATTAAAGAGCTCTTGTGGTTGGCATCACACCATTAAAAAGCCAGAAGCTGATAGCCACAATATTTCATGTGTGGTAGGCTTTGCAACAAATTACAACACTGACTGCTGAGACTATCTAAGTTGCTGGAAAAATGGATTTAATTGCCCATTCTGAAACTATTTCCAGGATCAAATAGAATTTCTTTAACTACACATGCTCTTTATAACCCTGGTTCAATTCTGTTGCAGTAAATCTGAGGGGAGAGCAGAACAGCAAGTTAAAAACAGCACTGAGGTTTTATAGCACCAACATTAAACTATATGTCATCTTGAAATTAAAGTACTGGGCTGAAAGGTTTTCTACTTACAATGATTTGTTACTGTGTGGGTATCTAATTTGCATTTTAAAATCTCTTTTTGCCCAGGGGCTAGGGGCATGGTCTGTTTGTGTGGAGGTGTGTGGTTCTCCGTGACCTCCACTGGACTGTTGACTTTTTGTCTCGCTCAGGTTTGTAGAATTTCCCATTTTGTGAGGACTCTGTTTTGTTGCTGTCATCAGCTACATAAGCAATTAAATGACAAATGGGGACAAAATAAGCATTAAGCACAAAAAAGACTAATCATTACTATTTTACAGTCCTTACTGGATGTGATTTTCAATGTGTGTTCATATACATGAAATTACTGCAGATACTTCCATTTTGTTGTGGTTTAAGTGGTTGTTGGAGATTCAAGGCAATGGTAAATTCAGCTTCTTACACCTTACACTGATTCTGGAACATATAAACATTTTGACACTTGATATTTGTAAAGTCCAATGGTAAAGGGCATTGCTCTCTGTAAGTTATACATGATTGCATGTAAGTTGCCTGGAATGGGAAAGGTGCTTTATTCCTTAGGTCAGAGGAGGCTGAAAAGGTGCTTTTCTGCAGCCTGGCTGGTTCTCTTTCCCATTGTGATCCTGCTGGCTCACTACAGCAGCCTCAGGCAGTGAGCTGCTCCCCATGTCACACAGCTGTGTGCCTTGGCCTTCCCCTTGTGAGTGCCCAGCTTGGTGGTTCAGGAGGTCCTGTTCTCCCTTTCTGCTGTGCAGCTCCTGAGAGCACTTTTGTGGGTGAGACCTGAAGTGCAGGTCAGTGTTGGAGGGGCTGTTGCCCCCACATAACCTTTTGTTCTGCTCAGCAGTGCTCTGAATACATGCATTGTCTCTCAGGATCAGGCACCAAAGTTTTTTCCTAAGTAACTCAAAAGTGAAGTGGCTGAGGGGGTGATTTCCTTTTTTCAGCTTTGGAATGAGCAAGGATACTGAATCACAGATATAATACACAATGGTTGGGGTGGGAAGGAGCTTCTGGATGTCATTTGTCTGATGACTTGTGAAGGCTGACATAGAACAGAGACTAGACAGAATTGAAGAATAAAGTAGGGAATTATTAAAAGGCATCCAGTTTGGGCAGCACAAGAGCCCAGCCAGGGGTACACCAAAAATGAACCCAAAATGGTCACAAAATGCATGACTGCTCATGGGGTCTCTCCCTGTGATCAGTTCTGCTCCATTAGCATCTTGCAGTTCATTGTCCAATTCCACCTTTAGCCCATCCAGTCCCATCCTGCTTGTTTTTCTCTCTCAGCCCACAGTGTTTGTGCTCTTGGGCTGAGATTTGGATCATTTGTCCTTGGTGCCCAGCTGGAGCAGGAATTGTTTTGTCTCCCTGCTCTGTGCACAGAGCTCACCATCCCCTGATATGAAGCCCAGACCCACACACTAAAGCAGCACAGAATCTGAAAAATATAAAAGCTGAAACCTGAGGCATCATGTTCCCCAGCAGGGAGGCTGAAGCAGCGCTGCTCAGAGCCGGCTGCCCAAGCCATGTCCAGATGGTTTTTAAAAGCCCTCAGCCATGGAGATCCTACAATCTCCATGGGCAAGCTGTGCCAGTCATGCTCACAGTAATGAAGCGTTTCCTGATGTTCAGCTCCAGTTTGTGTCCATTGACTCTTGTCCTTTCACTGGGCACCACTGCAAAGGGTCTGGCCATCTTCTCAGCACCTTTCACTCAGGTATTGATGTGCTTTGGAAGATCCCCTTGGGCCTTCACTACTCCAGGCAGCAGCCCAGCTTCCTCAGCCTTTCCTCACAGGGGATGTGCTCCAGTCCCTCAATCATCTTGATGACCCTGTGCTGCCTTGTCTCTGTTTGAAAAGACAGGTGTCTGCTAAGAAAGGCAGGAGCCTCCCCTGAAGTGAAAAGGCAAACACACTCCCTCTAAATTATTATGATTTTGAAATTAAGGGGCTCTCAGGCAAAGATATGGGAATAGGAATAACAGTGCTTTATGAGGAAAACTAAAAAAAAAAAAAAACAAATGTAATAGTAAAAAAAAAAAAAATAGAACCTGGCCCCCTGTCCCCCTGTGTGTCAGGGGGTGGCACAGCCCCATCCCATGGGGGCTCAGCCCTCCTGCAGTGCCAGCTGTGGCTCTGCTGGAGCAGGGATCCTGCACAAGGGGGGAGTTTTCCTCTGCAGCTCCAGGGCTGCTGGAGATGGGCCTGGGCTCCCTCTGGCAATGCAGGGCAGCAGAAGCTGCTCCTCTGGGAATGCACTGGGCAAAGGCTGCTGGGCTGTGCCAGGCTCACATTGGATCCAGGTAGGAATGCTTGGCTCCTCCCCTGGGTGCAGCATCTCCCCATGGGATGCTGGAATTGGATCAGCCCTGCAGGGACACTCAGCGGCCATGGACAGCAGAGATCTCCTGCAGGGAGGAGTGGCTGTGGGAGAGATAAAGAAAAAACTGCCCCATGGACAGCAGAGAACTGCCCCACCTGTGGCAGATGGTGATAGAATGCACACCCAAAGCCACGTCTTGCATTTCCAACTAAGACACGCCTCCAGCACGTTCCTGGGCTCAGCTCTTCAGGTGTGGCCTCAGCAGAGGGGAGGGATCCTCTCCCTCAGCCTGAGGGTGCTGCTGTGCCCAATGCAGCCCAGGAAACCATCAGCCCCCTTTGGCCCCTCAAAGGCCCACTGCTGGCTCATGTTCCACCTGATGTCCACCAGAACTGATGCCTTAAGTTTCAGCTTTCCTATTTTGCCAATTCTGTCCTGCCTTGGTGTGTAACCTCTGAACTTGAAGTGTTAGCAATTCTCCTCACAGCTCAGTCACACAAAATAATACTTTTCTGGCCCGAGAACCAAGGACAACATTACAGCTTCAGGCCCAAAAAGTGCCAACAACAGGGAATTGAGGAGAGCAAACTGGGAGGATAGGACTGCATAACCTGCAGCTGGAATCGGACAATTAACCCCAATATGGAAATGGACCAAAACTTAAAGTGTGAAAACTCCTGACCTCATCCATCTTGGGTGGAGCCATGGCCTTGTACTGCCCATGGTGTATCCTTTGAAAGCCTTTTAGTAAATCTCTACTTTATTCCTTTAACCCTGTCTAGCTCTGTTTTTGGCATCCTCCCAAGGCATCAGAACCCCCAGGGTTGGTGCAGAAAAGAGCAGGATTGGAGCCAGAGGGTCCCAGGCACTGCCTGACCCTCCCTGGGGCTGGTCCCTGGGGAGCCCTGGCACTTGCCTGGGCTCTTACAGGGAAAACCATGAGAACAAACAAATCTCCTCTCCTCAATCCCACCTGGGGCTGTGGCAGGCTGATGTGGACTGCCAGGCCTGCAGGTCCCTCTGCTCGATTGCCCTTGCTTAGGAGGGTAGGGAAATGTTTCACCATCAGCCTTGTGGTTGATGTCAAAGGCATTTAACCTCAGGAAGTGGAGTTGAAGGGATCAATGTGGGATTTGGAGATGGGATGTGAATTTTTGACTGGTAGTTCAGACATGTGGAGGATTTTATCAAAGTAAAAGGCTGAATTTTGTAAAAAAAAATAAAAATAATAATAATAATATTTAAGATTTTTTAAAAATTATGAGCATAATCACTGCAACATCCATGCTCATTTTACAGCATATTTGTAGTTTGATTGTTTAAAGTGCTTTTTATTTCCATGTTTATGCCCTGGGGACTTTACAAACTGTGAGCTAGTCTAAAAATACGTGAGATTTCTTCTCAGAATACTTGCTGTGCCAAAGTTTGGTATTTTTTGTTTTTTCTTTTTAAATAATGAGTAATGTTCAAATTAGATAATTCCAGCATTTAAGAAACAGTGCAAGGAAAAAAGAGAGGAGGAAGGGGCATGGCAGGGAGCATCTTCATTGTGTTCTTTTCTTTTGAAGGGAGCAACCCTAGAAGTCTTCTGAAGTGTTTTTAAAAATATCTGTTTGTATTTATTTCCAACGTGTTTCCTGGGAATTCAGTTGTGAATTAGGTCTCAGGAGACTGCTTTCCTTGGCCCTTTCCTACAACGTCTCATAGCCTCAAACAAATCCTGGTTCATTCATGCTCATATTCCTTGCCTGTGGAAAGAATAATTGTAGATTTCTGCAAAACTGTAGCTAATTAATCTTTTTTTTTTAAAAATAGTAAGCTTTGGAGAGGAGGACTTTGTTATGCTTAATGCACTTTTCAAATTCTGCCTTGAATGGAATTTTGGAAAGGGGTGACTTCAGACAAAACTTTCAGATTTCCTCTTCCAGGTCAAAGTGATGCTGTTCAAAGCAGAACAAACATACAAGTGGGGGCAAAGTCTCTCTTGTGAATAATGTAAAGATGATGCTTAATATCAACTATGTTACTAATTTTCTTAAAAAAGAAGGGAAGAAGAAGTGCAATAGCAGCTCCACCAAAGCCTTAGTCCTGATCTCTTGCATTTGAACCTAGTACTTGTCATCCCTGAGACCTGATGGTAAAGTTTCTTTTTCATCCTCCAGCTCTTTCAGTGTGCTTTTTGTGACAGTGTTTCATACTGTCTGTGAAGAAGGTGCTTTAAATCCATAGGAACAGAGATTGAGTTGGAATAGCGAGGAAAGTGTTTTAATGTTGCTCACCTTGTGCTTCAAATGAAGATGTGTTGCTAAAAAAGTGCAAATTTGCAGAGCAAATTGAGGCAGATTTCCCCCATTGTTCGGTGTCAAACTTGGAAGGAAATTATTTGGGTTCTGGAGACAGGATGGCGATGTGTTTGCTCAAAGGACTTGGACACATCATGGTGTGGTGGTGTGCTTTGGGGAGCAAATATTTTGTTTTGAAAATGCTCTGTTGGAAGAGGCGGGTGTGTGCAGAACAGAAATGCTCAATTCAGTAAGCAATGAGAAATTCTAAATGGACAGCTCTTCCTCCATTTCAGGTGGAAGAAGGAAGATAAGTGAATCACTGTAATCTGTTAATAAATGTTTTTCTGCAGTTTTGTGTTTTAAGTCATAAATGACATAAATCAAATGTTTATTAAAATGTTTAAAATCTATTATTTAAAACAATATAACAAGAGTTTATTTAAAATATACTAACAAGGGTTTTGCAAAAAATTAAGCTTATGAAAATGAGCAGAGCCCTTTTTCTGCTGTATTTTTGGATCATTCCTCTTTAAGCCATGTGCATCTCAATTCCTGGAATGCACAAAGAACAGGCTTTTTATTTACAGATGTAGAGAATTTCAGTGTCAGGGAACTGAGTTATGTTATAATAGAGGAACAGTGTATTAGGCCTCAGTAAACCAGTTGTGATAAATCTAAAACTGAAAGTAATTAAACATGAATCTTCCTGGATTTTTATTTTTTACTTATTTTTAGTACTGTCCACTAAGATGGAGTTAATAAAAAGCCAAAGTGCTGCAAGAATGTGACTGTTCTTGGGTTATGTAGCACCTCATGAAGCATGGCAGGATACTTGTGAGGCAGCCTGTTCTGAGAACTTGATAGTCTGAAGAAAAGAACGAAAAGATTTGGATCGCTTACCTAGCTGTCAAATTTTCAGGCTTTTCAGCCAAGGTTGCTACTGCATGCCAAATCTTGCAGAGGCTTAATTTGAGATACAGCAACAGTTCAACAAAACTGTGTCTGTCCAAAGCAGAACTGAAGGGGATAAAATTCAATGAATTGCCATGTTGTTTCCAGGGTAATCAAATTCAGTCAATAGGAGCTCGGTAATCTGGTTTTTTTTTACATAGCCCCTCAGTGTTATAATTAATTCAGTCTTCAGTTTGGCAGGTTGTGGATTATGTTTAGATTATCACCCTGATGTGGGCCAGCTGGGCTTCATTGCACCTGAAGGCCTTTAATTTGGAGATTATCTGGAACCTTGATCGTAATGCTGGTGACCTCTGTTATCTCTGCTCTTCAGAAAGTGTTTCTTTGCTGGTGCCTTTGCTCTGAGGAGCACAGCAGGCAGCCATCCACAGCATTTGGGGACATTCTGCTAATGACTTAGGATCAGCACCTACCCTACAATTACAGTTTACTAATCTGGAAACTAACAGCTGCTGAGGTCTCTGTGCTTCTGTAGAAATGTGATATATTTTCTGTATCTAAATGAAGAACTGTGGAATGGTTTTGATTAGGAGTTTGAAGAGCTACAGGGACAGTGGTGCTGTCTGTCTGATTAGCTAAGCCTGAACCTTTAAAGTAGCTGGCTTTAGAAGCCAGTCAGACTGGGAATTGAGCAGGGATATGTTTTTAGGGCAGTCTGTGAGCAGAGAACAGAAGAGATCTTTCTAAAAAGTAAACTCAGCTGCTTACTGTTTGTACGTCCATATCCTTGATTTAACATGAAGTTGTTGCCTCCCTTCTGTTCAGTGGAATTAAGATTAAAGGCTTGTTTGAGTTTTAAATAACTCCATGGGTAAATGCAGATTTCTAAGATACAGACCAAAAATCCTTTGAAAAAACCAGGTATTAGAAATCCTTTTCAAAGTACTGCTATTTCTATAAACTTGCCTTCCTACAATATTATGTCAAACAGTTCAGCATGTATGACACTACCCTGGAGGATTTGGGCACTGGTTATAATGGTGCTCTTAGTTGTATCTGTTCCAAACTCAAACTTCACCTCTATTTTTCACCACTATAAATAAAAATCATATTATTGCCTGTTGCCAATAATTTGTTTCTGCTCTGTGCAACTTGCTGGAAATAAACATTCTAAGTTATGTGGCATTATTGACAAAAAAGCATTCATGGAGAAGACTTAAACATGTAAGGAAAACTATGCCAAGGATCTGTGTGGCTCTGGCTTTGAAGCATAGCACAAGCCTGACCCTGCATCTAACACAGAGGAACTGCTTTTTGTAATGTCATCCATGGAATTGCTTTGCAATGGCAGATTTTGGGTTCTGGCTCAATCTGGGACGTCATGCACACCCGTGAGTTCCAGCATCTCTGCTGATACAGCAGTGGATGAATTTCCTCTGGGATGTGCTCTCCTCATAGCTCACATTAATGATAAGGGAATTTAATGAATAAATCCCATGGCAAACACTGCACTGAATTTAATTCAAACTTGTGAAGAATCTGCAGTAAATATTTATTTTCTTGTTGTCCTCAGATAGATTCCTTGAGGCTTGCCCCAAACTTTCAGATGATAAATTGTTCTAGGAACAGCACCTTTTTGTGCAACTGATAGAGTCAGAAGAATTCCAACAGCCTTTCAGGAGCACACTGCTTATGCCTAAGGACTATTCCAGTTACAGGAGTTTGTTTCAAAGAGGATTTGTATATTCACCACAAGCTCTGGATTTACAGCCTTTAACTTGCAAGTTTCAGTCAGTGGGCTCTCTGCCCTAAACCTCTAAAACACGTTTCCAAACCACAAAACCAACAAGACTCCTTCTGAATCAGTTCTCAGACTCTAATTTCATTACTTATTTACTTTGAGCCTTTTCAATTAGTCTGGCAGTATCTCTAGAAAGTTACCAAAATGGGGCACTGAGCCACTAAAAAGAAAAGGAAAAAAATCCTTATGTCATGGGAGATTTGTTGCACAAAAAGTCCAGGAAGTTCCTCTGAAGCTGCTGCAGTGCAGTGACTTCACCTGCTCAAGTTTTGTGTGATATCCAAAATACACAGTGATATTCAGGGAGACCTGTGAAACAGCAGCAGGGGTGAGGGATGAATTTCCAGTTCTATTTATGGCTTTCCTTGTAGGTAGCTCTCCTACAGATTTTCTCACAACATGTTTCCAAAAGTTATAAAGTGCTGTACACGATGTGTCTTTCTAATCCACATTCTTTAGAGCTATTGAAATAACAGGATTTTTTGTTGTTCTTATTTAGCTATGAAACTGCTGGATAATCCTTTCTAGTTAATCCAAAACATTCAGACATTAAAGAAATATTTTAATTTAAAACATTTCCTTTAATTCTGAAGGTATAAGCTTTGGGAAAAGTATGCAAAATGTTTCATTGAGAATATTAAAGAAAAAAAAAAGAACAGACTTTTGAACTGTATTTTTCTTCAAACTCTTTGTGTTTAGTCCAAATACACAAATGATTTAGATATCAAGTTATGGATTTTTAAAACAAATGTAATAAGGAAAAAATCTTGGCAAGCTCTACTCATCTCATTCTCCTTTGAGCATAGAGAGAAAATTTGGATAAAAAGCAAGCTAAACTTATTTTGTTCATTTCAATACAGCCTGTGCCTCCTGACCTTCTCAGGCTGTGCATACAGCTTCAGATGGAGTTTTGGGACAACCTTGCAGAGTGTGATCCATGCTACCTCTGTGTGGCTTGAAAGAGTGTTGCATTCACATTCTCTGAAAAAATTCCTTTGCCCAGGATTTTTCTCCTGGGAAGCTGAAAGGCAGCAAGAGAGGCCCCAGAGAAAAGGAAAACAATTCTGATCTCATTTGCTTCTCCTGTGTTGTGTTCATGTGGAATGTGTTTGGAGATTGGTTACCCACAGGTGATTGTTCCATTGGATTCTGCTGGGAGTTGTTTTCACTCTTTGGCCAATCAGGGCCAAGCTGTGTCGGGACTCTGGAAAAAGTCAGGAGTTTTCATTATTATCTTTTTAGCATTCTGTAAGTATCCTTTCTGTATTCTTCAGTATAGTATAGTGTTCTTTAACATAAATAGTATAATAAAGTAATAAATTAGCCTTCTGAGAACATGGAGACAGATGTATCATTCTCTCCCCTCATTGGGGTTGCCTGAATTTACAATAAAAGAGCAATCTCTTAAAAAATTTAAGACAATTTCTGTTGCAGATCAGTTCTCATGTTCAGCATGTGAGGCTGAGGACCAGGCCCAGCTCCTCCTCAGGGGCTGCTCATGTTCCTCTGTCCTTATGGAAATTACACAGCTTTCTGCCAATGCCTTTTCCCTGGTCTTAGAATATGAGTCAAACATGGTTAAGGGACAAAAAAAGGGGTTTTACCTCGGTATTTAATAAGGATTCTTACATGCAACAATTTGTCAAGGTGGAATACACCGAAATGCACACACGGTGCATCATGTAAACAATTTTTTAGACTTTGCAAATTAGCATATTTGACAAAGATTTCCCCATGAGAGGCTTAAATGAATGGTGTGACATCTCCTTATTTTAAAGTATTTCTCCCCAGATGGACTCAATCCTAGTTTAGAGTATGTTCCAGAGAGAACCTTGGTGGCTCAAGACAGAGTGAGGCTTTTGGGCCTCCAGCTGTGAGGCCTTTAGGATGTTTGCTCTTCTGCTCTAGCAGAACACCAGGACTATGGTATGATATTAGGCTTAAAGAATTATAAATATAAATGCTAAGAATATGTTATAAATATGTATAAAAAGGAAAGGCAAAAAACCCATCATGGCATCAGTGTCAGCTCAGGGGTCATCTTCTGAGAGAGCAACTTGGGAGTGACTGACAGCTCTGAAATCTGAGAGCATCCTTTCAACCTGGAACACAGCAATCTGGGCCACCCCTGGTGTGGGGAGGATGTTCCAGCAATGCCACACTGACACTGTGGAAAAGCCTCTGGAAGTCAGTGTCCTGCTGTACCTGTCATCCCTCTGCTTTGCAGGGAAAGACTTCTGACTTCATCTTTTCTGCTCCTCCACATGACTTAGAATCTGACAAGTGTTTGAGCCTTTTTTGAAGAAGTGGGAGACTGGGCAAGGGTGATTTCAGCTGCAGGAATATCTCGTTGCAGGGGGTTTTTTTATGAAATGGGTAACTGCTTTTTATCAAGATATATTTGTGAGGCAGAGGAAGGGAGCTGATAGCTGGGATCACTTACAAGATAAATTAATGCAGATTGAAAGGGTTGTAATGTACACTCAAATGAGCATTATCCTCTGTGAGAGATTCTCCAGAACTTTGCAAAAGCACTGCAAAAACATTGCTTGCCATGTGACTTTCTGCAGGATGGAGTTCCAACAATTTTACTTATTTAAGGAGGTTGTGAGATGGAAAACATCAGCTCTTTGTGCAATTTGCTGTTTTGTTTTTGTTGATGCCCCAGAGTGTTAGACCTGAGCTGTATTTCCATGGCATCCTGGAATTTACTGGATAGCCTAAGGGACTTGGAACAACATGTGTAACTTGTATTTAAGGGGATCACTATTTGGTGCCCACCTCTAGAGGTGCTGCTGGCATCATGCTGTTGAGATAAATGTTTCTGCAATGACAGTGTGAGGAGAGCGGCCCAGCAGCATTAAACACTGAAATCCATGGAGCATCTTTGGGATGTCAGATCATGTGTCATTAATACAAAACAGTGAAGTATTTAGAATACAATTGTGAATGTCTGCTTGATATTTAATAAGGCCAGAAGGGTGAGGGCTTTGTGTGGTTCATTGCTTAGCACAAACCTTTAGCATTTTCTGTACCTTCAGTTTAAAGTGTGATTAGCTTCACAGAGAAGAGTTTCATTTTCTTTATATAATGCTATTATTTCAGACTTTAAAGACCTGATTCTTTCACGTGGACAGATCTTGGAAGCTTTCTGTTCAGTTCTTAAGATTCCCTCTCCAAATGCTGTTGGCCTTTAGTTCAGTTTCTTGGGAAGCTGAATCTCTTGAGGAAAGCTCTTTCTGCTTTAAAGATGTCAGGTTCCAGGCATCTGAACTCCTCAAAACCAAATTTGTTTTCTCATTCAAAGCACCTCTTTGCAGCTAAGGCCCTTTGTTTTTAAAGGGATATTGCCAATTAAAATTGGCCACTAAGGGTAGATATATCAACTTCAGACCTCTAAATTCTCATGGAAGTGTTTTTTAAGAAAACAAATATTCTCTTTGCAGTATTTAGAACCTGAATATTTTAGCATCAAAAAGACTTGTGGTGAAGTGGATAAACAGAAAGCCCTTTTTTCCCTATCCTTCCCAAGTCCCCTAAGTTCTGAGGTGCCAGCAAGTGGCTGTACAAAAAAATGTTTGCTTAAATTAGCATTTGCTTGGTTTCTAATTTTCAGTCCAAAAACTAAATGAGCCATTAAAGGAAACCACACTAATGAGATGCACTACAAACCAAAATACGCCAAGGGCAAAAAGCAGGGCTTTTAATTTGTTCAACTTTAATTTGGGCTTTAATTTGTTCAAATCCCAAACATCTGGCTGTGATGGACAAGTCACTGAGCACATTAAGAATATCAGGAATAGACTTTTGCAATCAGTGTTTGCCTTTCTCTCTTTGCTCACTCATTTTCTTGGCACAGGGTGGTGCAGGAAAATGCTTTAAAGGGCAAAAGCTCGGAGCTGTAAGCTGAACTTTGCTTTGGATGTGGACCATTGGGCCTTGCTGCCAACTCCTTGATCAGTCAGCTTGCACCACAGCTGGAACCACACACAAACACACTGTCTGTGAGCACTGAGTACCCCAGTGCTTCTCAGGAGTCAGGGATGGATGGAAGCATCTCTCAGAACAACAATCTCAGTGCAGATGGAGACTTTGAGCAGTAAATCAAAGCAGTTTTGTTGTTCCTCTGTGTTCAGAGGCCTGGTGGGATTCCTGGGGTTGGTATTCCTAGGGCTAGGATGTGTAGTCTGATCTTCCAAAGCAAGAACTTGGGGTCAAAGCTGGACTTGTATAAATTCTTGGATAAATTCTGCTGTTGGCCACAGGACAGCTTCTTCTGGAGAGTGTCTGGCTTGTGGTGACTCACTGAGAGCATCAGTGTGGCTGGCACCTGGCAGCACTTGGGAAAGTGCACAGCCACAGCCAGCCAGGCTTATCCATCTGGTTAGGACAATTTTCCCTTTTCTCTTTTGCTCCCAAAATCAAATGTCTATTCATGTACATTTAGATTGGTCCCAGAGGAGAAATGTAGCATTTTATCTGCCCTGCCATGCAATGAGGTGCCTCATTATGTTTGTTTGCACTGTTAGCTGGATACACACTCTTAGAATTGCCCAAGGTTATTTGACCACAAATCCTTGTAAGCAGGCTAAAATGGCATCTAAGGGACCCCGGTATCAGCTGTTGTGTGTAAAACTATTCTTGATTGCCTTCACTGAAGTTGTATCCAGACAAAGTGAGCTGTGAACTCTGACCTGCTCTGTTCAAAGTGGTGGGATCCACCCAGATTGTTTGCAGGAGGAGATTTTGGGGCAGCTCCCCAGTCAGGTCAGGTGTGTACAGTTGCAATCTAGGCTGCAGTAAGACTTTCTTTTGTCACCCTTGGTTGTGGGCTTCCTTGTGACGCACTGTAGGTTTTATCTTCATGTAGCAGCAGCCTCTCTCCTCTGCCTGGAGTAGTGATTGCTCCTGCTGAGGCTCAGTGGGAAGGTCTCCACCCCTGGCAGGTGACCAGTCCATGTGCACATCTGGATTTGTGGTTGTCAAGTAGCCTGACCTTACTGGCTTCCTCTTTTGTGTGCGTGTGTGTGCTTTTCTTTCTTTTTCTTTTTTTTTCTTTTATAAGAAAGAGTAAATCTATGTGGAACAGGACTCCTTCTCTGTCTTGCGTATATACAGGTTTTGTTTTGCTGAACTTTAATTTTTAGAGAATGCAAGAAAATGCAGGCAATTGTTTTATAAGTACCTTTAAACCCAAGTAGTTGTCACAATTCACAGCTTCTGCTCTGTGGATCTTTCATACTTCTTTGTCCTTTGGGCATATTCATGCACTGACCCATCCTTCTGCTTTTCATGTACTTGAAATCATATCTATGTAGTCCTTTGCTAAATATAGTAATCTCAATCCACCTTTTTTCTTTGCTAAGTTACTTTTATATTACTTACAATAAAAACAGGTCTGCATGGAGAAACTTGTGTTTTTAATGGATAAAACTTAATGATGGGAGAGACGAGAATCCCTAGCAACATCTATTCATTGAGAAGCACCGTGTGTGTGTATCTGTGCAGAATTTGGGCACAAGCCTCAATAGCTTGAACCATGAGAATTGCTCCTTTTACAGTTTCCTCTAATTCAAGGGCACTCTGCCAAGGGGAGCATCCCATCTTTGCTGATTCATGTCTAAACTCCAAGCCACAAATTCCCAGCTTCTCCACTCAGTGTTTCCAGCAGAATTATTTAAAAAAAACCAGAAATTCCAAGCTGCTTTCTGGTTCTTACTGTTTGAGAAAAAAAAAACAAAAAACCAAAACATTGTCAACTTCAAGGGAGGTGACTGAGAGGTTGACTTTGATTTCTGTTTGGAAATGCTGATGGCAAGACCTCTGCTCTAAGAGCAGTGGGGGGCTCTGCCCAGCCTTTTTCATTGGAGGATCTAATCCATGGCTCTTAGGGGGTTCACAGAAAGCATAATCAGATTGTCTAGTCTGATCCACTTGGTGTCAGAGGTCACTGAATTTCATGCAGGTTGCTCTGTAATGAGTCTTATCTGACATTCTCAAGCACTGACAACATCCAAGGGGTCACAGCACTGGCAGTGGAGCCAGGACCATGAAGAACTTTCCTCTTGAGTGGTTTTAGCTTCTGCATTGTCTTGATTCGTGCCTAAAATTTGACCCCAGTTCTACTGCAGTATTTAAGTGTGGGACTCCATCAGTTCCAATAGTTTTTATCCTTCTAAATATGTCTTGGCACCTGGGTCCTTGTGTGTACAGCTGGGTTTTCATTCTACAGAGTAACAATTGCATGGGTATGTTTGGCAACTGCAGAGCATGCTGATGAAGTGGACTGTAAAATGAAGCCAAAGTGGCAAATGGTAATCTGAAGTGAAATGCAAGCAGCCTCTTTCTTATTCCAAATGTACTTTCCTACCAAATTGTTTGGAAACGTCTCTAGGACTTAGAAATCTGGGATAAAATGTTTAATTTGTTTTTAATTCTACAGCAAATACCTGTGTAGGGAAATTAATCTGAAACATACTTTCAATAGCAGGAGGGAGGAGAGGAGAGAAACCTATAATCAGTAATGTTAGAGCTGGGTCTGATGGAGGACAGAATTTTGTAGCTGAATTTGTTCTGTGAGAAAAGGAACTTGGCAGTTCTGAGCAGTTTTGTTTTAAAGGGGCATAGTGCCATATGACAGGAAGGTATCAGACCTCTCTGAGGCACAGAGGGGAAGAGATTCTGAGCTCTGTTCCCAAATTCCAGGTCTAACTAATCCAAGCAAATGGGATGACGAAGGTGGAAATTACTGCCTTAGAAACTTTCAGAAGCTGGAAAAGTAACTAACATCACTGGGTCATGAGTTACAGCATCTACGTGCAGTCCAGGAATATTTTGTTTTATGAAAGAAGGGAATATTGAAAAGCAGATAGGGATAGTTTTAATACTTTGAAGAACAATCCTGCACTGGCCAAGAACAGTCATCCCCATGAATAAAAGACTGGTTCCCAAAGATATTTCCATGTGGAATCATCAGATTCATCTGGAACTGAGATGCTTTTGGTCTTCTAAACTTAATTAACTTAATGGCCTTGCAGGAGTGCAGTTAGATGAGAGCCTGGAAATGAAGGCTTAAGACAGGATGGACAAATGTAATTTTTATCTAAGATCAATTGCGTGCTGCCTGAATTTCCTCTTCACTTGGTTGTTTTCTGCAGCTTTATTTGATGCCCCCCATTCCCTTGCACTGAGAAGGATGGTGAGCAATCAATTCCTTTGTGGGATCAATTAAGTCTGTTGTGGCTGCTTTAAAATGTATAAATACATTCTGTTTCCCTGTTGGCAACCAGCACTGTGACCTCAGTTGAAGCTGCCCCTTGAACCCTGCCACTGGCCACCTCAGAACACTTATATCCTCATTTGGATTTGGAACTTGAGGTTCAGAGTGCTCTCAAACAGCTGAGGTGGCATGTGGCTTGTGTAAGCATGGCATAGATATTTTCATAGAAGTGCTGGGTATTTTCTTTTTAAATCTGATCTGCCTGGAGATGTCAGTCTGCTGGGTCAAAGTTTGCTGGCCCTTGGAGAGATCTGCAAAGGAATAACAATCTGTTTATAAGATGCAGTGTCTTTTTTATTAGATTATTTATTGTTGCCAAGGAGAAGAAAGCTCATTTGAGTGCATATGGGAAACTGTGGGTCAGCACAGCATGTGCTCTGAGCTGTGCTTTGGAGCAGTAAAAGCTAAAAACCATCAGAGGAGAAGTGCATGCTGCAGAGCTTGGAACCTGAGTCTTGGAGCTTTTGTGATCTCTCTGCTACAAGTCACCAGAAACTGAGCTTTTAATCAGGCAGAAATGCTAAGAATAGCAAACCCCACACTCAGACTCTGCAAAGAGAAGCCCAAAGTTGTGAAACTGAAACATATGGCAGAGGGTGAGCTGAAGTGCTGCAGGCTCAGCTTTCAGTTTGCAAATGGGAGAGTGTGGCATTCACATTCTCTGAAAAAATTCCTTCACCCAGGGTTTTTCTCCTGGGAAGCTGAGAGGCCTCAGAGAAAAGGAAAACAATTCTTATCTCATTTGCTTCTCCTGTGTTGTGCTCATGTGGAATGTGTTTGGAGATTGTTCACCCACAGGTGATTGTTCCATTGGATTCTGCTGGGAGTTGGTTTCACTCTTTGGCCAATCAGGGCCAAGCTGTGTTGGGACTCTGGAAAGAGTCAGGAGTTTTCATTATTATCTTTTTAGCATTCTGTAAGTATCCTTTCTGTGTTCTTTAGTGTAGTGTAGTACAGTATGCTTTAATATAATATAGTATCATAAAATACTAAATTAGCCTTCTGAGAACATGGAGTGAGATTCATCATTCCCCCCTGCCATGGGACATTTCCCAGCAAATACAATAGGAGAGAGATTTTTGCCAGCTGCAAAAATGTGAAATCAAAGGTCCTGGAGGTAACTGAGTTCAGAGAAATGCAGAAAGCTTAGTTATTTCACCCTGCACAAATACAGGTGAACAGTCTGGAATTATATCAGGTTTTCTGGGTTAAATTATATTGTGCCGTGTTACTCTTAGTCAGAGTTTGACCAACAGTCAGTTCTGTAATATGATTTTTTTTGAGTTTTATGTCCATGTGATTCTCTGAACCTACTATTTGAAGTAGTGAGAATCCTCAAGACATCTTGAGGCTTCAAAATTAATGGGAAGTTGCTCTGGTGGGCATGATACTTGCCAATTAGGACATTAATTAGAGAGGCAAAAGCATTCTTCTGACATGAAGAACACTTGAATTTCCTATTCAAAAAAGCTTGAGATGAGGTTATTACCCTGGTGTGTGGTTAAATGGGCTAAAATGCATGTATTTGTAAAGGGAATAACAAATTCCCTTATATATTTGTTAAGGAAATATGAGATACCTGAGCTTAACCAGGAAGGACAGTCCAAGTCCCTAGAATTTGTTTCCATCCAAATGCAGAGATAATTTTTTTGTTCTTTTGCACTTTGTTAGTGCTGGATCTCAATCAGTCTTCCATATGTTTATCTAGAATTTCACGGGGCACAACTGGAACATGATATATGTCCAGCTGTAAAAAATACAGGACTTCAAGGACATCTCATCCTTAACTGGAGAGAGACAGTTTGATTTGTCATATGCACTATTCTGCTGAATTTTGGTATACTGACAGGAGTGGGACAGAATGAAAAAAGCAATTCAGTAAATCTTTGCAGGAAGACTGAAAGGACAAGGCTGACTTCAGTGCCTGGTGCTTTGCCTCTGGAGTGAAAGAATGAGAGGAAACTTGCAATGATGAATTTTTATATGTTATTCTCAAAGCATGGTGCTGGGAGAAGTGGGGAGCTGCCTTCTTATCTGCTGGGACTTTTCTTGAACTGAAAGATATTTGCTCTGCTGAGAAATCAATGTGAGAGCTATTTCAAGGATATATCCCACAGATCCCATTATTCAGTAACCTGAAATTTCCATCCCCATTTGACACTGAAAATGGAAAGTTAAGCATACAAGTGCGACAAAAGGCCCCAGCATTCTGCTAAGGACACACTGGATGAACTGCTTGGTGCTGCCTGCTGGGCAGGTGGTGATAACTTGGCACACTTTACCTGCTGTAAAGAGCTGGAAAGTAACTGAAGTAACAGGTAAACAATCTCCAAACATATTCCACATGAACACAACACAGGAGAAGCAAATGAGATCAGAATTGTTTTCCTTTTCTCTGAGGCTTCTCATCTTCCCAGGAGAAAAATCCTGGGTGAAGGAATTTTTTCAGAGAATGTGAATGCCACAGCTATCCAATGCACTTTGCTGTTAAGTGGGTGGGGTTTTTTCAATTCTTTCTGATTTACCCAGGAGCAGACCTCCCCAGACACAGGACTGCTGTTTTCCTCAATCTGTCCTCCCTGCTGGCAAATGACCTGAAATATTACAAAAGCTGGGGGGGATCAGTTGAAAAAAGTGCTTTTTACAAACAACCAGATGTTTGCTTCTCCTCTAGTAAGTACCTTGAAGCTTCATCAGCAGTGCTGCATTCAGCTAATTCATATTATCATGAATTGCAGTTAGGCTGAGACTTCATTTACATACAATTTTTAAAAGAATCCCAGTCAATTAGTAGGTCTTAAAATTTTTGACATAGTATTTAATTTCTGGCAGCTCTTAAGTGCAGAACCTACCTATTTGTGTGAGTTTAAACAAAAAGCAATTTGGACAAAAAGTCTTGTGGGCTGTCTTGTGTGAGCTCAGACAAGTTGATCCAAAGCAGAGATCTAGGATTAGCTCTGTGCACAGAAGACAAAAAGGCCAGGTCTTTCAGTATTTCTCATGTTCCTTATCAATAAAAGGGTAAAAGGCCCTACAGAACAGGACAACAATGTTCCTGCCTATGGAATGAGCACATCCTTTCCCCTACCCTGCAGCAAAAATACTTTAACACAAGTGAGTCTTAACTGCCCCAGCTCTTTTTTGCCCTAAACCATTGTGGACATCTCTTGGAGTGAAAGCTGATCACACTTTTTGCTCTGATGAACTGAGATGTTCAACTTAACAGGCACACTAAGCTGCTTTACTTGGGGTTTATTTATTCTGAATTTGATTCTGCTATTCTTCCTATATTCCCATTGTAGTGTACATGTTCAGAATGTTTACTTGAATCTGTAGTTGCATAAACGGTGTAGGAAGGGAGGCCTTCAAAATACACAGCTGCTAAATTATGCAGGTTTATTTCTAGTAGATGATAGCTGTGTTGTATAACTGTAGTGGACCTGATTATTTCTTGAGCTGCCATAAGTTAACTCTCTACACTCTAGCTCTGTTTAATCATATTCAGATGTCAGTCTGATGCTCGTGCTTTAATTTAAGATTGTGACATTGAATTTTTGTCTGTTTATCCAAACACAGTAATGGTTTTTATTTAGGGTTGTCAGGTAATAGTTGTTCATGCTCTGGCCACTAGAGTACGCACTCTTCTCCGCAGGCTTCTCCTGTGTTGTGCTCATGTGGAATGTGTTTGGAGATTGGTTACCCACAGGTGATTGTTCCATTGGATTCTGCTGGGAGTTGTTTTCACTCTTTGGCCAATCAGGGCCAAGCTGTGTTGGGGCTCTGGAGAGAGTCAGGAGTTTTCATTGTTATCTTTGTAACCTTCTGTAAGTGTCCTTGCTGTATTCTTTAGTATAGTATAGTATTCTTTAATATAATATAGTATCATAAAATAATAAATTAGCCTTCTGAGAACATGGAGTCAGAGTCATCATTCCTTCCTGCCACGGGGTCCCTGCAAATACAATAGATGCCTTGTATTTTTAGGGCCCAACAGCTAAAGGTTTATTCCTCAAGGTGCTCTGGAAGGGTTTTACCTAAGTCTTCTAAGTGTTGCAAAGTGTTGAATAAAAATTTGAACACCAAATTTGATATTGGCATTGTAGGCATTAGTAACATGCAGGTATCTTTGTCCTGAAAATGAGCAGTCTGTCACTGAGCTATGAAAAAGTAAATTGGGAGCAAGCAGCAGCTCAGTAAATACCTGTAAATGGGTTTTTTTTGTATTAGCCCTGTAACTTATGTCACAGACTCCAACATCTGTCCTCAGAGTCTGGAACCTTGTTAGCAAATCTCTCTGTGTCCATTGCCCCAGCTTCAGGTGAATCATTTACTGCACTTCAGCTCTGCTTTCCGCCTTAATTCTTGTCTACAAGATCTCTACAAATGCTGTAGAGATTAGGTAGAAAACTTTTATCTTAGTTGAAGGAATTGGATCATGGTCTATTTTACCAAGCATCTTGAGTCTATAATTTTCCATGACTTTTCCACTAGATTATTGGGGGCAATAGCTAACAAGAGGTAAAACAGGACATCATGGATAATACCTGCTACTAAATGTTCTGGTTTGGGCTTAGGAAAGTGATCAAAATAGTCAAAATGCTATTTCATGAGACAATAAACTTAATCTTGTTAGTAAGAGAATGTACAGAAAGACCCCAAACCAGTACAGTGCCATGAAGGTTGAGTCAAGAACAGAAAGGGGAGAAAAGACCCCTTAAAACCAAGCAGTCCTGACTGTGCCATAATGAAAAGTAACAAGAAAGAATTCCATTGTAGCAGAAGGAAAAAGGAACTGTACAGAGAGTGCAATCACTGCCAAGACTGACCTCTGCCATAAATATTGTTGGGCAGAGTTTGGTAAAGTTGAAAGCAATCACATTTCCAAGTGTGACTATTGATTATTTTTTTCCTGTGTTGGCATGAAGTTATAGAGGCCTCAGTTTGGAAAACTGGGCCCTGATCTTTTGGAAAGCCACTTTGTCCCAGGCATCTTGTAGTACTGCTAAAAATGAAGTTCATGTTGGTCAGTGATCAATCAGGTGCAGATTTAGCATTTGAAAACCACTTTTAAAATCATTTTGCTTACTTATTGCTAAGATGGGGTATGCCCAAGTTCACAAAATTATGTAGAACCTAATTTAATAAATGTCTTAAAACAGTTTCAGATCTTCTGCAGGGTTCTAAATAAGTATGAAATCTTAGAAGATAATTTTGTGCTTGATCTTACATTTGTTTGAAGTTAGTGGTGAATTTCCCATTGATTTCATCAGCGTGGCATGAGGCTCCTGGGGCAAAAGTCTCAGTGTATTTTGGTCTATTTTTGGACTTATGTTTGCAAGAAGAGTGGAATGAATGCAGGCATCTCTCATGAGTCAGAGGAGAGAATTCTCTAGTGGGCATAGTTATAATAAATTTAGCCCAAATTCTTCAGCTGATAATTAAAACTAAGGCAGGGAGGAAGCAGGGAGTACCTTGTCAGACGTAATATAATTTCTCACCTCCTCCAATAAGCTGGAAGTCCTGTAGTAAAAATAAAAATATTTTAAAAATAATTGGGATGACTGTGATTTCTGTCTGATTTGCTCCTTTTCTAATGAACATGTTATCTGCTGCAACTAGATCTGACAACAGAAACTTGGAGGTATATTTCATTAGAAGCTGATACATTCAGGTTTTTTTGTATATTGTTAGAGTTTTTTAATGGAGTTTATCAATTGTTTGGTTCTCTTAATGTTAGATTACAAGGTGACTATATACTCTGAATGTATTTATATATTTGATTAAGCATACCCACCTTGATTTTACAGACAGTGCTGCTAAAGCAGACTAATCCGTGCTGTGAAGAGCGCCCTGCTTTGCCAAGCATTAGCTTTTGATTAATAAGCTCAGATTTTGTGGTGATCTCACCCTGCAGCACAGTCAGGTGGCTCTGTTGGTGCCTCTGGGGCAGGCAGTGAAAGAAATCAGCAGCTCAGGCAGGAATGTAAAGCCCAAACCACCAAGTCATGAAGGTGCTCACCTCTTGGGATCTTTGGATTGATGACTTCATGGTGTCTTGGGGTTTTTTTTTTTGCTGGTTGGTTTGTTTGTTTTGTGGTTTTGTCTTTTTTTTTTTTTTTTACCTTCCTTTATTCAAATTTCCAAAGTGGCCCTTGGTTACATTTCTAGAGGTCAGATTTGGTGCCTGTTCCAGCTAAATGGGGGATATACCCACCCTGCTTCCATTCCATCCGGGGAGGAATTTTGTGCTGCTAACTCCATTTCAATAAAGATCATAAAACTGCCTGTCTCCTTTGTTTCCATGAATTGTGGGAAGCCTTTTAGCAGGAAATGTTAAATGTGGGTTCCCACATACCACCAAGACTATTATTATCCATTGCAAAAGGGCACACAGCAATTGAGCCCAATTTTTTTTGGCCTTTACTAACTTCATCCTTGATTCCTAATAGACTGCCTTATTTCTCTGTCAATTCATTTTCCATGTAGCTGAAGAACTTTTATATGTAATAAAACTTAAAATGGTTGTAATTTATTCTCCTCAATATAATTTTGACATCTTTCTGTCCCTTTTTGCTAGATGCATTCTCCCTAATGGTCAAGAAGATGAATATTTCTGGAATTGCCTAAGGAGGAGTTGCACTGGAGAATAAAGAGAGACTAAAGCATCCTAGGACTACCAAAATACCTGTCTCATGAACAAAATATTATATGGACAAAGTGAGATGGATTTTGGGAGTATAACCTGTTCACTTTAGCAGGAATTGTGTTGTGTGATGGCATGGGCATAGTTTTGATTCAAATCCCTGAATTTATTTTGCATAATAGCTACTGTGCAAAACTGATGTAATCATAATTCATTTAATTGCAGCCAATAAATCTGTCCAGCCTGATTTTTAAAAAAATGACAATGGTAGAATGTGAAATCCTGTACCTTGATTTTAGAGTGTCCACAGCCCCATTCCCAGCAGTGTGATCTCTTAGGGAATTGAACAAGTCCTAATTATATTTTACCATATTGCTCTTAGTCAGAATTTGACCAACAGTCAGTTCTGTAATATTAAATTTTTAATTAACATTAATTAATTTCATTGGAAACTCTCAGTTTGTGAGGTGCTGATTTCCATGGATGTGGTGACTTCCCACAGATCTTTCAAGCCATGCTTTGAGGCATGAAGAGGTCAAATGACTTATTGAAGTCTTGCAGAATGCCAGCTGGAATTAAGATCTGATGTGCTTCTGGCCTGATGCAGGTTGCTACTCCAGCCACTGGAACACAAAGCAGCTTAGCCAGGCTGGGAGGTGACCCTGGAGGAGTTGGCTGAGCACTTGAGGATTGCAGTTGAAAATGCTGAGGGATCTCCCTGTTTTTCCGGATTTTTTTTTTCTGCATAAATTTTCCTGGATAAATTTGGCAGGGACATGGAATCATAGCTCATTTAGAGAGGGACAGGAAGGTGTTGCATGTTCTTAATGAACAGTTCTAATTTCTTACCATCTCTGCAAGTTCTTGATGATAAAGCAGAGCTTTTAGATGCAGCCTGTAATGATCTGGGGAAGTGGGCATGAATTCTCAGCTGGATTCCCATTATTGCCTTCCTAATAAAGCAGCCTGTCCCAAGCAGGACATGTTTCTCCTCTCCCAGGGAAAAAGAGCCTTTAGGAGAGTGATTTGTTCCCTCCAAGCACAGGGGCACTGCTCTGGGATTAGAGGACTTCTCTGGGTTTGAGCTGCTGTGTGTCATTCACATTCCCTGAACATGATCCCTTGGCCCAGGACTTTCTCCTGGGAAGCTGAAAGGCAGCGAGAGAGGCCTCAGAGAAAAGGAAAACAATTCTTATCTCATTTGCTTCTCCTGTGTTGTGCTCATGTGGAATGTGTTTGGAGATTGTTCACCCACAGGTGATTGTTCCATTGTATTCTGCTGGGAGTTGTTTTCACTCTTTGGCCAATCAGGGCCAAGCTGTGTTGGGACTCTGGAGAGAGTCAGGAGTTTTCATTATTATCTTTTTAGCATTCAGTAAGTATCCTTTCTGTATTCTTCTGTATAGTAAAGTGTTCTTTAATATAATAGAGTATAATAAAGTAATAAATTAGCCTCTGATAAGATGGAGTCCTCCTCATCATTCTCTCCCCTTGTCAAGGTGGGCTGCATTTACACTTCTGCTGTGCTCTGGGTTTATTAAGGAGGCAAATGAGCAGTTTCTGTATGAGAGGAAAAATACTGTCACTGAGCCACTTGTGGACATAAATCTTGGTGCTGGGCTCACTGGCAGACCTGAGTTTTCAGCAAGAAAAAGGTGCATTGGCCTTGCTAATATTTAAGATTACAGATGGACTTGTAACATTTTAAAAAGCTCCTTTTCCTTTGGTCTTCTCCATTTTACTGCCTTGCTCTAGTAAGGATATTACCTTAGCTTCCCTCTGGAAAATGGCCAGGGAACCTCGTGAAAGTTTTATGGCAGTTTATTACTGCCTAATTCACCTTTCAAAGTGACAGGGATATTTTCAATTGCTTTCCAGAACTTCGTCCTTGCTTGCTGTGTCTGAGGGCCAAAGTTTACACCAAATATTAGAATGTCTGAAGCACTTAAGCCCTTGTCATTAATTTCCTGCTTATATTTAATCTTTAATAGACAGTGATTTTGTCATGTAGAAAAAGGGCTGATTTTGGAATATTATTCTAAAATACCACACAGAAGTGGTGAAAACCTTTCCTTTTTGTGATTTACAGGTAAGGAATTTTGTCTTTGATTAACACATAACTGAACAAGCAGTTGGATGTATCTAGAGAGTTTATATTCAGCATGGCAATAAAAACATCCATTAAATATCAAAAGGAAAAACATGTTTTGAAACACCCTTAATATTTTGCGTGGGTTTTTTTGTTCTTTCTTAACAATAAAATAGTATAGGGTTTTTTTTTAATTCTAGTAAATATTTTATTATGCTTTTAAGACTTAGTGAGTTGCTCTTCTACTCATGAAGGTGTTTTGCTATGCTTCACTACTGAACTTTCATTAAAAATGAGTAAATCCTGCAGTGCCTTCCCTTGGGGTGGTAACTGATTGGGTTCAGTTAGAATGCAGTATTATTCTATGAAAAGGGAGATCTGAAACTATTCTCATTGTTCCCTGCTTTCAAAAACTAGCAAAAAGCCAAAAAAAAGAGGAGTTCTTATTTTCTTGTTTCATATTTTTTCAAAATGCTGCTGTACTTTAATACATACATAGAATTTCCTTAGGTGCTTTTTCCTTGGAATTAATTTTGCATCTAAGTCCATTACTTTAATATGGTATTAAACCAGTTTTTTACTGTCTCAGAAATTGTGTTCACATAGCAAAGGCGTGTCAAAGGTATGGGAGCCTCTGCTTGATTAGCAGCATAATAAATTCCACCTGTAATTTTTTCATGTCAAGAAAGGAAATGATGATGTCTTTTATCTGTGGACTTCTGGAGGGGAGATGTTGCACACTAACACAGCTCTTAGAGGTAAAGTTCTCACACCACAGAGTCCAGATTGTGTCATTTGGGGAGATGTAGCACAGAATTAACTCACAATTAGGTGAGTTTATGTAGTGCTGCTTTCATAGGAGCAGTTAAATTTGGCAGGACTAATTTTACCATGTGCTGGTTCTCCTCTATCCTGGTGACAGACAGAATTAGGCAAAAGCCAAAATATTCGAGCTTCCTCTAATTTTTGGATGCCCAATTCCAAATTCTAAGTAGTGGTTTTGCAAAATGTATAATAGCTCTTGGTCACTAAGGTGTGGCAATGGGAAAGTGAAGGAAATTATCGTGATATAAAAGGCATGAGTTTGTTTCACCCCTCAGCCCAACTGATCTGTGAGGTTCATGGCAAAGTAGGAGGGAAAAAGAAATCATATGTAACAAATATTGAATTTGTGATAAGACCTTCCCAAAGCAAGACCAAATAGTTCTCTAATAACAATTCTGTGACCTTTAAAAGCTCAGGGTTTGAAGGCTGTGAGGAGGGATTTGGGTTTGTGAGCAGTTGCCCTCAATTACACAATTGCTTTAGCACTGGGCAGGGATGGAGCCTGGTAACATTACCAGCATTTTTATTTGGGGTGGTTTACTTTGTTTGCTTTGCTTTCTTCTGTTTGTGTGGATTTGGTTGGTGGGTTTTTTTTTTGTTTGTTTGTTATTTTTTACTTTTTCATTTTTCTTTTGTAAATAAAGTGCAACATATTCAGCCTGGAGGATTAATTCCAGTTTTTCCTCTTCAAAATCTGTTTTGGTATTTTGATAACACAAGAAAATGAAACTTGGAAAGTAATCCTGTCTACTTGAGACAGGATTATTTTCAGAGACCATCAAATGAAAGAATCATCACAAACAGGTCTTTTTATGCTGTAGAGCTCTCCTGCAAAGTTTTGATGTAAATGGGGTGCCAGATTAGTTCAGCTGAAATTGCACAAATGCTCTAATGTGTTACAGCAAAGTGCAGACTTTCCAGTCTTGCTAATATAAAATCAAAGTTGTAGTTCTGTAATGTACTAGCAGCCAACTATCTTCAAACCACTCTGTTTCTAAAAGAAGCAATTTGGCTACAGTGGGCCATTTTCTAGTTGTATGACTTTGAATAAATGCTATTAGTGGCACAGCATTGGAATGTCACAAAAGCACCTCTTTGGTTTTGCACTATAAATTTGAAGATAATTTCCTGCTTTTAGTTGTGGGATAAAAAGAAAATCATAAGTTTTAACTGCTTCCAATTTTAGAATTACCTGGCTTGCATTTGCTGAAAATGTCATTTAAAACTTGTATTGAAATATTGAAATTATCAACTTGGTTGCTCTGCTTCAGCCCTTTATTGTGTGCACTCTGTTTGTGGTGTGCAGGCAGGATGGGCTCTGACAGAAAACAGAAGTTTCTCTTTAGTTCTGGCAGTAGCAATGCCAAAATCTTTTCTATGGTTGTTCCTCTCTGGGATATTTTGTCCCTTTCTGACACCTAGCATGATTCAATTCCAGTGTAACTTTCTGATCACTCCTCTGTGTCACTTTAGCAAACATTTGGAATCTCCTGGTTTCTGTTACCCACAACAATCACTGCACTTACTCATCCCTAGCTTACCTAAGAGATTTAGTGCATATTGAATGTGTAACTCATTTATCACAGTGTGGTGATAAATTTACCCCATACACCCCTATTTGTCTATGAAACATCTCCTATGTCCTGAAATCATGCTGAAAATTTGAAAATACTGTGATAATTCAGAAAAAATACAAGAATTTTAGTCTGTTAGCTGGTATTTCTAAGTGTGCTCACAAATAATGGATCATGGAAGTGGATTTATCATGTTTAATGGCAGAATTTCTTGTGCATCACTCACTAAATGTAATAATATTACACTTGATCCAGGTGAAATGTTACATAGCTAGTTAAGAATCTGCTGTGTGTATTTCATAAGTACATTTTCAGGTTTTAAAGATTTTTGGGAAAAAGTAGGTACTGATCTCATTGCAGGTTTGCTGGCTTTTTTTTTTATTTCCTGTCAGGAAGGTTTGGGTGATTTATGGCAGCTTTGCCTTCTTATGATCATTTAGCTTATTTCCTGTGCAAGGCAGAATAATGCTGGCCACAGGTGCAGGCTGGGGGCTGTGAGAGGAAGGAGGAAACCTCACTGCCCTCTGAGGGTTCCTGAGGAAGTGGAGAGGGAGGTGTTGAGCTCTTCCTCCTGAAACCCAGTGACAGGAGATGAAGGAATGGCTCCAGCTGGGCACAAAGAAGCATTTCCTTACTGGAGAGTGGGGTCAGGGCCTAGAACAGGCTTCCTGGAGAGGTGTTCTGTCACAGTCATATGTTCTGAAAAATCCCTTTACCCAGGATTTTGCTCCTGGGAAGCTGAGAAGCCTCAGAGAAAAGGAAAACAATTCTGATCTCATTTGCTTCTCCTGTGTTGTGCTCATGTGGAATGTGCTTGGAGATTGTTTACCCACAGGTGATTGTTCCATTGGATTCTGCTGGGAGTTGTTTTCACTCTTTGGCCAATCAGGGCCAAGCTGTGTTGGGACTCTGGAGAGAGTCAGGAGTTTTTCATTATTATCTTTTTAGCATTCTCTAAGTATCCTTTCTGTATTCTTTAGTATAGTATAGTATAGTATTCTTTAATATAATACAGTATCATAAAATAATAAATTATCCTTCTGAGAGTCACATTCATCATTCCTTTCTGCCATGGGGCACCCCACAAATACAAAAGTGGTCAGTGCCCCACGGCTGTCAGTGTTCAGGAGGCGTTTGCACAGTGGTTTTAATAAAAAGTTGCAACTTTTGGTCAGCCCTGAAGTGATCAGAGAGTTGGACAAGGTGTGATCATTGCCAGTGATGCCTTGTGAAGGCTGACCTAGAACAGAGACTAGATGGAGCTAAAGAATAAAGTAGGGATTTATTAAGAGGTCTCAAATACATCCACCTTGGGCAGCACAACCCAAAATGGTCACAAAATGCACGACTGGGCATGGGGTCTCTCACTTTGATCAGTTCTGCTCCATTTGCACATTGGAGTTCATTGTCCAATTCCAGCTTTAGCCCATGCAGTCCCATCCTGCCTGTTCCATTTTAACACTTGGAGTCAGTTACAGTGTCTGGCACTCTCAGTGGACAGCAGGAGCAAGCAGAATCTCTCAAGAACTCTGTCTTGCTTAATCCCCAGAGAATCTAAAATATGCTCCTAGTTCCAAGATCTCAGCTTAGCCATGCTACTGAACCCAATAAGGATTATTGGGGTGCACAGCCATCTGCATGGCATCCTGAGCTGTATCTTGTGCTGCATTTGGGACTTGAGTCCTGATGTGGGGACATGAGCTGAAATTAGCTGTAACAGATGATGACCACTGCTGACTTTGGAATTCATGGGGACCTTTCATTAGTGTGGCAGGTGCCATGCATCTGCCTCACACGGGCTTTTCCATCTCCTGGAAACTCAGTGTATTTCTTTGCAACATCCCCATCTTTTTTCCAACACAGGCTTTCAGTTTGCCACATGAGGAGTGCTTGGTGACATTTTCTGCATTTAGAAAATGGCCCAGTAGTTGTCAGTGTTTTAAAATAACTGCTCAGAAACAGTTTGTGACAATAAGGGTAAGAGTGTGCAGACATTTGGGAATGTGGATCTCCCAGCAGTGATCACTGGGAAGGTGAGCTGCTAGCCTGAAGTGCTACCCCATTCATCTTCCTGAAAAAATGAGTATATGACAGTGTGTGACAACTGATCTGTCACTGGAAAGAAATGGTAATCCACATCTAGCAAACCCCTGCAAGTAAAACAAAGCCTTTTGTACAGGAACAGTTTTTAAAACAGAATTCTAAATTAACGTGAGAGTAACCTTTAAATCAATTTCTTCTCATGTTGTGTATTAAACTGCATAATGACATGCCAAGTTTGTCAAGGGACAACTCACTTCCTTGTTTATAAACATGACTTCACTTACAAAGTCATGAAACTAGACTTGAACACTGGGAATCAAAATATGAAAGATTCCTGAAGAGAACATACAAAGAGATGGCTCTCACAGCTTTGCATAAAGTAGTTTTTCTGTGGTTAGCAATAAATTACTTTTAAGGTCCATTATTCAGCACTCTTGAGCAAAACTTGGCTCTAGCAGGAAATGAGTTTTTCTGTTTCTTTTTTATTTTATTTTTCTCACAAGTGATTTATGGCTCTGTGTGTTACTGCTGAAGCAATGCTGCCCAATATCACAGGATGGGTACAGATGTCTGCAGAAGTTTCCTTTCACCTATTTCATATCTTTTCACAATATAATTTTCGGCAGACCCTAGAAGGTCCAATGCTTCAGCTGGACTGTTTTCCTTGCTGGGAAAGATAATACTGAGCATTCTTCTTTCTGACATCAGTGCCTTTTACCTTGCTAATGCTGCAGTAGCTAAAACCTGAGAATTGGAACTGCTGGATGGATGGCCCTCCTAACTATTCCATTAATCTGTGGGAGGCCTATTTTACTTATAAGCTGCCCTGCCACATTCCTATGCCTGGCCTCCTTTAAGCCTGGCATTTAGGTCCAATTGTTTAAAACCATCTCTTGTTCTAGCTGGTTGGGGTGAAATAGAGCTATCTGTCAATTTGAAAAGGTCACTGGCTGTGTCAGAATGACAGTGATTCCAAATTATCCATTAATCTCCCAATTTAAAATTGTCATCCCTCTTATTACAGCCAGCCAGCCACAGAGGCTAAAATAGACCTCTTCTCTTACACCCATGACCAAGCAGCTTCTTTATTAGCTGGCAGATAAAATTGGCAGTGCGTCCCAACATTAAATATTCATTGACCGCTCTCTTAAAAAAAATGTCTGCTAACAAGTTGAGAATATATGAGAAAACAGCCAAAGAAATTACAATTGATTTTCTTGTCCTATCTGCCAAGATTTTGGCCATATGATTAGTGTAACACAGCATATTCCTGTATAGGTTTGAGTCAGAGGGTGATCTATGCCAGAGCTTCCATGCCCCCTTTTACATTTTGAGTGTTATTCTCCATGGAAAATAAGGTTTAATCGTTTTTGCATTGTCAAAGGAATAGCTCCGGAAGATGGGAAAAGTCCCAGATAAGGGGTTCAGGCCTGAAAGAGGTTTTGCTTTCTCACACAGGATGATGGTGTGATGCTGATGAGGTTCAAGAATAGGGGAGAGCTCTGGGCCACCTGCTGCTCCTGAGGGGAGTGAGGGCTGAGACTCTGCTTTCCTTGTCTGTCATCCATCACTTGAGCCCCAGCTTCACTGCTGGTGCTGTTGGAATTTAAAAGTTGTAACTTGGGGGCTTTAGAAAGTGGTTAAATGGTGGGAACATGGCAGTGCCCCTGCTATGAAGAAGTGTAATCACCTATCCCTGCAGTGGAAACCCAGACAGCTTTGGGAGGTGTGTTGGTTTGAACAGACAGGTCTCTGCTAAGGAAGGCAGGAGCCTCCCCTGAAATGGAAAAGGCAAACACACTCCCTCTGAATTATTATAATTTTGAAATTAAAAGACTCTCAGGCAATGATATGGGAGTAGGAATAACAGTGCTTTATTATGAAAAATAAAAATAAAAATGCAGTGATACAAAACACCACTGCCAGAGTCAGACCATGCCCTGTGTGTCAGGGGGGTGGCCCAGCCCCATCCCATGGGGGCTCAGCCCTCCTGCAGTGCCAGCTGTGGCTCTGCTGGAGCAGGGATCCTGCACAAGGGGGGAGTTTTCCTCTGCAGCTCCAGGGCTGCTGCAGATGGGCCTGGGCTCCCTCTGGCCATGCAGGGCAGCAGAAGCTGCTCCTCTGGCAATGCACTGGGCAAAGGCTGCTGTGCTGTGCCAGGCTCACATTGGATCCAGGTAGGAATGCTTGGCTCCTGCCCTGGGCGCAGCATCTCCCTATGGGATGATGGAATTGGATCAGCCCTGCAGGGACACTCAGTGACCATGGACAGCAGAGATCTCCTGCAGGGAGGAGTGGCTGGGGGAGAGATGAAGAAAAAACTGCCCCATGGACAGCAGAGAACTGCCCCAGCTCTGGCAGATGATGATAGAATACTCACCCCAGCCACATCTTGCAACCTAAGACAGGAGGTTATTTTATGTTGTGTCCTCATGATATGATACCCATTTATACAGAAAAAGAAGTATAAGCTAGGAAAGTGTAAAGAAAGGATATTCAAGGCACATGAAAGGGCAGAAGGCAAGTGGTCATTTCATACTCTGAGGAACAAAAATAGTCTGCATGGATACTGATAACCAGGCAAGACTGAGTGCAAATGGTGATGGATTTACCAGCCTCATCTCCATCCTTGCTTATGCAAAACTTTTGCATGTGTTCAGAGACAAAGTACACACAGAAAACTTTCTTTGTTCCTTCTTTGCAATGGCCAAAATGTATGGCAGACAGCATGGCAGGTATTGTCTCTGTACCCCAAATAACTGTTGTACCCCAAGGAAGGGACTGGTAAGATTTTCCATTCAGGTCTATCAGATAAAGGACAAGTTTATTTTATAGTCAGCCAGAGATGCACAAGCTGGAGGTTGACTGCAGCTTTACAAGTTAAACTTTCTTTTCCAGGTGTGCAGGTGCCAGCTCTGCCCAGCTCTCCTCTGACTGCTCTCATGTGCAGTTTGTTGGGATTATGGAAAGCAGAAGCTGAGAGGAAAGCAGGATGTCTGCTGTGTCACATATTTTGTCTGATTCCAGTTCAGAGATATTTGACTTCCAGGAGGGAATGTGTGCATATTTTTTTACTCTAGATTTTTCCTCCCTCTGTCTTTTGCAAGTTTAATTGCTCATTAAAAAGTCACAGAGAAGCACACACTGGCACCATATTTTGATGAAACACCCAATGACTTTGAGCATGTGATTTATGGACATAGCTTAAGTTACATGGGGACTTGTGTCAAAACAGGCCAGAGATAAGCTTGCAGTTATCTATGGAAGTTAAGGGATAATTATGTAAAAGCATTGCATTTTAAAAGAAACAAAGACAGACCTGTGGGAAATGCGTTTTCACAGCATGTATTAGCAAAGCCCAATCAACCTCCTTGTGGGAGGACAATTAACAGAATTAAAAGTTGGAATTTTAATTATCATACAAATTAGAGGGAAATTAATCAGCTTGTATTTTATGACTTGACTTGGCTTTGAGCGTTGCTGCTCAAATTTTATTGCAAAACTTTGATTAATTGAGACACTGCATGAAAGCATAAAATCCTGACTTAGGTAGCATTTTAATGCCTGGCTCAATTTCCATCTGCCACCTACAGTATGGGAAGCAGCAACAATGAGGCAGTGCAGAAGCCAAGCCTTTGTTTGCCCTGCCAGAAGTGTCCAAAACCATTTTTCTGCCTGTGGCCAAAATTGCTTTTTCTAAAAACCTCCTCTTTTTTATCTTCTAACTACTCAGCATGTTGGTTTACACCTAGCAAGATTCAAAAGTTAGAGATTTTCACTGACTTACTGGAAGCATCATTTCAATATTAATCAAAGCCCAGCTTTATCTTTGGTTTAGGGGTTTTTGGTTTGTTTATTTTGGTTTGGGTTTTTTTGGTTTGGTTTGGTTTGGTTTGGTTTTGGTTTTTTTGTGTGGTTGGGGGTTTTTTGTTTGTTTGTTTTTTAGGGTAAATGTTGCTCCCTTGTGGGTTGTCAAGAGTGAGGAATTTCATGTGAAATCTAAAGGCACCTATGAGCTTGGGTGGGACCTTTGGAACTGCTGCCCCAGACTCAGGAATGCCCTGCCTTGGCAGGTATTTGAACCTTGTTTAGGGTTTTGCTGATGAGAACCTGAAAGCAGCTAGAGGCGTTTGTGGCACTGTGGGAGGATGGCAAGTTCCAGTTCAGCTGCTGAAAATGCGGGTTTGATAAAATATTTACTCTTTTTTGATTGTTCTTTTTCTCCCCAATGACATAATTTGAAGTTTGGTTCCAGACTGATTAAAGAGTCAAAACTTTGAGTGCTCCTTTACTAGAAAATGGGAGATCTAGATCAAGGTTCCCTACATAGAGAAAGGTGCTGAATTTGGTATTTGCACTTTTATCTTTCTCTTCCCTCTTTTTACTCTAGTAAATATCTGTCAGGTTGAGTCTGCAAATCCTGAAGGGTAGTCTTGCCATATTTGACATTGAAAATCAAAGAAAGCATAAAGCTAAGCTCTGCCCAGGAAAAAATGAAATCAAACACTTTTCACTGCTTTGTTTGGGTTGTAAAAGTAAAATTCAAATACCAAAGTCTAAGAAAAAGCAAACCTGTGCTTCTGTCAGAACACAAAGCACAAACAGATTGCAGAATAAACTCGACTGCAATTTTATAGGGTCTCAAGTTAAAAGAGGTAGTTTAATTATGATGCTGGATTTAGTTCAGAGCTCAAGTAATGATCTAGGAAGCTGGAGAGAAGCACTGGAAATGACTGTGTGCTAATGAGGACCCCAGTTGCAGCTTTCTGTGCTAGTTAATTTGCAATCTATGTGGAGATCTGTTGGCATGCCTATAAAATGAGGTTTTGCAAAAGTAATCACCACTTCAAAGTCTAGAGATACAGCCTGAGGAAGCAGAAGCATGTTGACTGTTAAATTTCCACTTTGAACATTGTTTGGAAAGTTGACATTGTTGCTTCCTACCTGCTGAACTGAGGAAGGTAAACTGTCCTTCATACCAAAATAGATCTGGAGCTCACCATTTCAAAAGACAGATAACAGGAGTGGGTTTTGGCAACTGTGCCAGATATGCCAGCCAACTCAACGTTGTTCATTTAGAAACACTAAGATGTCTGTGGATGTTTGCTGAAGGGCAAGGCTTTAGTCTTGTTTTCAGCTGTGGTGAAAGCATCCTCTTTTCTGCTCTGAAGGTGCTGCTCCTCAGCACTCAGCACTTTTCTGGAGTGGATCTGGGCACGATACAGTGTGTGTTTTAGGGTGAATCCTTTGGCCACTTAAGGTGAGCAAGGCCTCCAAAAGAAGTCCTTAAAGCATATCCATGGAACAAGGTGATGAAAAAAACTGAGGCAAGAGTGCTTTCCCTATGGAATGCCAGGTTGGCTTTGAGTGGTAAAGTATAGGTAGGTAAGCCAAACATGCCACTTCAGACTCCCCTGAGTAGAGACAAGCTCTCCTCTCCTCTCCTCTCCTCTCCTCTCCTCTCCTCTCCTCTCCTCTCCTCTCCTCTCCTCTCCTCTCCTCTCCTCTCCTCTCCTCTCCTCTCCTCTCCTCTCCTCTCCTCTCCTCTCCTCTCCTCTCCTCTCCTCTCCTCTCCTCTCCTCTCCTCTCCTCTCCTCTCCTCTCCTCTCCTCTCCTCTCCCCCTCAATACATCTCAAGGAGTGAATTCCACAATGCTGCAGCATTGGAGGGACAGAAGAAAGTCAATGAGCTGGTAAAGGTCCAAGGATTTATTGCAGAGCAGGTATTATGCAAATCCAACTGATTACCTCACAGAACTGTCAGGTGGTCCGAATGGATGTGGCCATCAGGATCTGTACAATGTCACACTTTCACTTACCTGTCAGTTTACTTTGAGTTAGGTTGAAAACAAAATGTTCTTTTGTCAAAGCTACAAGTGCAACAGAATTACTCTTTCTTTTCCTCGGTTTTCAAGCTCAGCCAGAGAAGCTGAATAAGCTGCAGGGTTTGAGTAGAGGCTCAGAGAAGGCTGGTGGATATAGAAGAGATAATTTTAGCTGGAAGAGACCTGCAGTGACCATCCAGCCCAGCTGCCTGAGCAGAGGAGTGCCAGAGACCCACAGCTGACTCTGAACAAGTCCCTGCCCAGAGTGAGCTCAGCAGCTCTGCCTGGAGAGCTTGAGACATGGGAGCTCTGGAGACACCAGTCCTCTGACTGTGTCAGGGCTCATTTGGAAAGCACCAGACTGGGTGCTGTGGTTTGCAGGGACACCCAGGAGAGGAGCTTTGTTTGGCAGTGACAGACATCCTGCTCCAGGACAGCACACCCGGCTCAAAGTAATCTCTGATCTGAATAGAAAGGCAACAGGTTAAAGCCTAGACCCAGTGGTTAAGGGAGGGAGAGGCTTAGTTTACAAGACAGAGTTACATAAATGTCCTAATCAAGGCTTCCATAATTGGATTTTTTAGGAATTATTTTGCCTATGGTGCTTGCCACTATGTTAAATCAATTGTCCCTGTCCTAAAAATGAATTGAGGAATCCTGAGCTGTCATCCATTTTACCTGGGGAAATGGACACATTCATGACCTCCAGCCTTGCCACTGTTTGCTTAAGCATTAAAAGGACTCTGATTTTCCCCTCAGAGTTTGAAATAAAGAAGTCACTGACCCCGTCTGAGATGAGGGGTGTCACTGCATCCCTGTGGTGAAAGGAGCTCCTTGCAGGGGACTGAACAGCAGAGTGGGGAGGAAACCAGGAAACTCGGGGCTGTCAGTGCTCCTTAAGGGAACTTCCAGCAGTACCCCTGCTCCAGGGTGGCAGACAGAGCACTCCTGAAGGCTCTGCAAGGCTGCTGCTGGAGCATGTGGTCCCTGGCATTCCCTTGGCAATTTGAGCTCCTTGTGGGGCTCTTGGTGCCTTGCAGCTTCCTTGCTGTGATGGCCTGGGAACACTATTTGGTTGTAAGTCTGGAAATGGAATGCTTACACCATGTGGCATTTGTTACTTGATAATTTTTCCTTTTAACTTACACACACTGTTAATTTTTGACATGCAGGGTCACTTGAGATGTGCTCTGAAAACGAGGGGGTAGCTAACTCCTGGGGCTTGATTTAGCCCAGCTGGCAAACTCAGTCAGAATTCAGGAACTCTGTTTAAAAAACAGATGCTGCAATTGAACCTAAGTATTCTGTGGTAAATGGAAGTGTTTTTTAATTTTCTTTTAAGTACTGGGGTTTTTTTGGAAGCATCAGGAGTTTGTTTCAAGTAAGAGATGTATGTAAATGTTAGAAAGTTTTAAGTGTGCTTACAAAATGGGAAACAAAGCCAACATAAATGAGAAGTTAAATAGTTTATTGTCACTAGAGGGTAAATGTAGGGTAACTGTGACAAGAATTTCCCAAACACAGTATCCATGTTATGACTTGGCATCCCAGCACATGGCTTACATTAAAGCAAACCCTCCAATTCTATTCTCCAGATAATGAAGTCTAGTAATTCTCTTATCTAAAGCCATATGTTAGAGGGGAAAGAATTCCATTCTTGCTAAGTAATTACTATTGGTAATTAATGAAGTACAGACTTCCCTGCCTAGAGTATCATTTTCTAACATCACATTATTTGACAGATGCAACCCATGTTTAGAGTTCTGTTTGTGGAGCAGATCCTATGAAGTGCCTGGTCCTGACCATTCATGGAATATTAGATTAGGTAAGCCCTATATACAGTCAGGATTCCAGGTCTCCTGTTCCTTGGCTGTCCTTACTGTAGCACAGAGCTGGGCTTTTAGACCCTTCTTTCAACCATCACGAGCAGCACTGTGCAGTCAGGCCTTATCTTGAGATCTGAGAACTCAGATCTTTAGTAAAATGTCCTTTTAACCTCCAGGATTGTTTAATGGGACACTCACTGGAGCGGATACAGATGGGTGAGAGTCTAAACTTGAGAACAGAAGCAATGAAAACCTTGGCTGGGGAAGAGGGGAAAGTTTGCCTGGTGCCTGACTCTGACAAGAGTTTCCTCCAAATGTCAAATGAATTCAATTATCATCTCTTTAACAGAAATCCTGTACAGCTTGCTTGACTTGGGGCCAGCTGCAACTATTGTGAAAAGGAGACTGTTCCATGCCCACTTCAGACTGAATCTCCAGCTTCTGAACTGGACATAAGGTTTGAAGTGCTCTGCTTTCATCAATTTAGTTCAAGTGCACCAGCACATATCTTCTCTCCAGCATAACTTTTAGACCCCAGGCACTGTTCACTGTCACTGAATGGTGGCATCAGTGGTCAAAAGCTGGCCTGAAGGTTTTCTGCCCTTTGGTGGGGTCTGTTTCTGCTGTTAGTCATGGGCATGTTCACAGCCGTGCACAATGCCTGGGGTTGTGCATTCACCTGGCACTCAGTAAAGACAAGTGCTCTCCTGGCAGGTGTGGTGATCTTTATATTTTGGGAGAGTGTTTAGAGTTACCCCCTCCAGCTGGGCTTGCCTCCACAGGGAGCTCTGAGCATTGGGCTGTGTTACCAGTGTGTTATGTGCCCTTTATTTTATTAATCCTGTTTGACTGGGGGAGCACAGTGTTTTAACTCAGGGAAAAGGCATTTGAGGATGTCTCTGAACAATGTTTGCTGTGTGAGAACTTTTGTCATGATTGGCTGTTGTGCCAGTGCCTTATTTCAGTGGGATTAGACTAGGAATAATAGTAACTCAAAAGTACAGGTGCTCTTAGAGTTATTAAATTTGTCAGCTCTCTAGAACTTTACTTGCAAAGTTATTTCATCTCAAGCAGGATAAAACCATTGCTGTAGTGCTTCTAATGGACTATATTTCTAGTATGGCAGATAATAGGTGGGATTCCCTGATTTTGATATCAAATATTGGAGATGCACTGCCTTATAAAATTCCTGCAAAACACTAATTGAGGTCCTAAACGTGTAGTTTTGTCTTCATTTTTCTCAAAAATAACCAGTTCCTAGTGTGCCCTAATATCTTCCTGCTAATGAAGGACATAAATCTTTCTATAGAAGTATTAGGCAATTACAAAGACTTTTTCTTTTTTTTTTCAAATTTGAACTTTTCCAAGAGGGAAAAAGCACAGATGAGTGAGCTTTGTATTAAGTTAGAAAGATAAATATAGGCTGGTGGTGTGAAAGATTTTTACTTCTTCGAAAACCTGTGATCCACCTCTTCATCCTGAGATCCACATCCCTACTTGCTGGAGGCTCCTAACTATGCATCTGTACACTTTTTCTATCCAGTAATGGATGGGAAGAATATATGCTGCATTATGTTCTAATACTTTGAATGCCACGGATTATGGGTAGAGCTCCATGCTAAGGCCTCAGCCACCCTCAAGGAAGTATTCCACCAACAGATTTCTGAATCTTAGGCTGCTAGATCAGGCTGAAATAGCAGAATTTGGTTATGTGGGCTACTGCTGTGGAAGTAATTTTACCTACCAGAGTCAAGCAATTGAATGAGAAATGCATTGTGTCTTTGTGTTCATTCTTAGTGCTACGGATGGGTAGGCAGCATCCCTTTTCCCATCCCTTTTCTCATCCCTTTTCCCATCCCTTTTCCCATCCCTTTTCCCATCCCTTTTCCCTCCCCTCCCATGTGGAAACCCAGAGCACAGGGAATATTTCTCTGTCTGCTCTGGGCTGCCCTGACCCCCAGGGCAGCACTGACTCTGACCCTCATCCATGGAGAAAGTTTCCCAGACTTCAAGATAGACTGGAACCCACAAAAGTGTGCAATAGATTATAGAGAGCAGTGCAGGTGCATCACTGGGTGAGAAATTGAGGGTTTGGGGTTTTTAGTGTGTTGTGGATGGCAGCAAGATGGAGGCACAGGGTGTTGTCCTGGGTTTCTTCTTCATGCTTCTTCTTCCTTCTTCTCCATGGGTTTGGGTGGCATTTTGGAATTGGGCAGAAGAGTCTGCACTGGGGGCTCTGTGGGATCAGTTCTTGGGTTCAAAGGGAAAATAATCCAGGTGTCAGTTCTTAATTGGATAGGTTAGCCTTAGAGACCTTGTACCAAGAGATTGTTGGACATTTTGTGCCTTCTAATGAAAAGCTGCAGAACTCACAGTAGTGAGACTGTTTTACTGATAAGAAATAATAAACACTTGAGTCTGAACATGAAATACCATCTCAAATACCTTCAATCCAAACCCAAAAAAGCCCACATCCCAGCACATTAAAACCAGGATGCACATCTCCTTTGGCTGGGGAAGATTCACATTCTGTGGGTAGTAACATGAGCTCTGCCCAGGCTTGGTGCTACAGGTGATTCAGCTGTAGCTGAATCTGAGGCTATGCTAGAACAGCACTCTCTTGCTGTTACACTTGAAATTGCTTCTGCTTTCTCCACGTCTTACTTTCAAATCCCCTTTCCCCATTCTGGTCATGTTTCTCCAGCAGTGGGAGTTCCTGTTCCCTTGGCTATTACTGCATAGTGTGGTGACCAAAGCTGGCTTTGTGAGAGGTGCATTTGGAAGTAAGAAAAAAGGCAAACCAAAATTGTGGAGTGTTTTACTCAGTGGTGTTGGAAGTTGCAGTTCTCCATGCTGTGCCAATTAGCTCATTTCCATAGGAATCTGAATCTACTGTGATTTTAACGGAAGAAAACTGCATTGACTGCAAGCAACTTTCTCAGTCTCATTTAGCTTCTGGTATTTTAAATTCTTACTTTGAGCCATATCCAGGTATGAGCCTATTCCATGTTGATTTTAAGGAATTGCTGTGTAGAACACAACTGTTTCTATTCAAGATAATCTAGTACCTCCAGACTGATGGATAGAATTTATTTGCATCTTTTTCCCTCCAAGCTTGTTCTTTGTCCACCTTTGATGTTTTGCATTTGCAATGCTCACAAGAAAATTGTGCTCAAGGAAGTATGGCTGCCCTTGTTCTTGAAAGGATTCTTGCTTATCTGGCTGGTAACAAGAGGGTTTACCATAACTTCACTGTAAGTTGGATTGATGTTGATTTATTTTCACATATATGTTGCCCTCTTAAAGGTTTAGGTCAGTGCAAGCTGCTTTTGGCATGCAACATGACTTTCTAAAGCTAATGCTTGTTCCTTATCCTTGTGCATTAGAATTTGAGGCTTTCTCAAGTGCTCCAAAGTCAAACAACTTGCTAAGAGGAGCACAATTGCTTTCAGTTCTATCTTGGTGCCCAGGGCTGTAAACATGAGAAGCAATTCAATTTGATTTGTGAATTCTGTTCTATTCTCTGCACCATCACATTCACACGAGGCTGCAGTGATGGGAGCCCTGCTCTCCTTACTGGAGTCTGCATTGCCTAAAGATTTATATTTACCAGTCTACATTTTTCATAGACATAAAGTTTTTAAGGCATTTTCAAAGTGCTGGAAGATGAACCTAATCCAGTAACACACATGTGGTTTCTTCCACTATGAAAAATTGTGCACCTTCTAGGCTTAAATGATGAAAGTGAGAGGAGGACTCTTAACCTTTGTAAGTTTTTTAGTTACAGCACTTTTTGCTGGGATTTTAGTGTTTGTTTGGCTCTGTATCAAACTGAGGGCAATGTAGAAAGGCTTGAATCTCACTGTGCAGATTATAAACTCACTTTAGCATTCACTCAAACCTGGAGAGAATGGATAGGTGGGCCCAGAAGCTGTTTATACAACCATCACCTGATGCTATTAACACTTACATGAAAAGTCTGGACAGTAGATGTAATGGTTTTCTCATAAAGACTGTGTAGGAATTCAAAAAGATTTTCTGGTAGTTGTGCAGATGAATCTACATCTGCATAAATTAAAAAAAAGGGAATCAGAGTGAAAGAGGGCAAGTAACTTTAACCAGATGAGCCAAAAATAAAGAGGAATTTCAAATCAAAGTTCAAGTGTCTCATCACTGGCCTGCAAGACCTCTCAGTTCTCTCAGTGGAATGAGAAAGAATAACTTATTCATTTGTACTTGTAAGATTTTATTGCAAGTTAAATTATCTTTTTTTTACGCTAGGGATGGTTATGTGTAGTAATTGATATGCTCAAAAGAGAAATCTGTGAAAGATACAGCTATGTTACCTGTTAGTTAAAGGTTAGCATTTTAAAAGAGGGAAAAGAACCAACCAATTTTTTCCCTGTAGGAAGAGGAGATATTTGCTATTTCCATGTGTGACTGTCTTATATAATTTTGAATAACTTATTATTCCTCCTCTAACATTATCCTTCCTCTTTCCCCACGTTAGACAGCAATACAATACAGATGGTAAAGGATAGAACATTTTCTGGGATAGAGCATCTGGCTGTTTCATGATCTTCACAAGCTGGTGGCTTCTGAGCAGCCTAACCCAAGGGTTAAGCTTGAACTGACTGACTGAAACCTGCCTTCATCTGCATCAGCTTCTTGCTTTTTGAGTGAGGATTTCATCTTGAGAAGCCATTTCCTATGGTGAAAAACAAGAGAGAGTTTTGCTTTCAAGTTTTATAGAAGGCAAATATTTTGGATTCTGGCTTCTGTATTTCTGCAGAGATTTGTATGATCTCACTGGATGCTGAGTGCTCATGAAGACACCAAAGAGATCCTTGGCCAATACTCTTTAGTAAGTACCACATTGTGTTTTACTGTGTGCTTGGTTTCTTCTTTGAAATTCCATGTATGGGATAGGAGAGCTTATAAATTTTATTAAAAAAAAAAAAGAAAGTGTGTGCAGGTTTTACTTATATTGCTCACATATCTAGAAAAAGTCACATCTCCCAGTTTACACTTTTAATGAGGTCATCCCATTCTAATTAAAGAACTATTAAGGAAGAAACCTCAAAATATGTCAGAAAGAAGATGACAACATGTGTTGCAATTAGGCATTCCCATATTACATGCTCTGTCCTCATTTTATTTAAATGATTTTTTCTTTCTTTCTTCTTTCTCTTCCTCTGTTAATGTTCCAATAACAAAACATTTTGCTGAATAAAATAACAAGAGAAATCTATGCTTAAATTCACAACTTAGAGTGTACTCTCCAACTGTGATCTGAACTATTGTCCAAATAATGTGGATGAAACACCTATTTCAAGAGATGGCAGGATTTCTCCTAATTTTGTCAGTGTGTATTTCAGTGTTTTTAGCAGAAGATTAATACATAGAGTATCTTTCAATAGCAGTAAATTGTCTAATGATATGCTTACCATCTTCACATGGGAAACAAAATGTTCTTTTCAACTGCAGATCTCAGGGGCTATGTTTGTATGATGAACAGGACATTAGTGTAATTGCCAATTTTGCTAGTGCTGCTATGCCATAGAAAATGGCTGGATTTCCAATATGTCTGGGAGTTGAAATATTTATCTGAGGAAGCCAAGTGCAGCCTGCTTGCAAGAGCCAGACACAGCAGATTAACAGCAGTGAAGTTGGTGTTTGAATCAAATGTCTGGGACTGCACATCCTGGAATGCTCCCCACTTCTGACAGCTGGTTCAAGTGCAGAAAGGATCCATTTCCTGTACTGGCTACATGCTTAAACTTGGCCATCCAAGACCTGGGTTAATTGCTTGGCAGGGTTTTTTTTTTATGTCAGGCTTATTGACAGGAAATTACTTGGAAAAATCTCTGGGAAACTTAGGACAAACACTGACAGTATTGCTACATATACTGCTTCTGACTGGTTAGAGAGTGGCTTCTCCAGCATCAGGCTTTGCACTGTGGCAACCTAAAACTGTACCTTGATATGGAAGCAGCATTCCTGGTTGTTGCAGTCAGGTAGAGAAATTGTAGAGAAAGGCTTCATAAAATCAGGCCTGCTCTCCTGGAATCAGTGGTTGGCCTTGTCAAAGCTGACCCTTTGCAAGTTCCCATGTGAAAGCAAGCCTGGTGTGAGCATTTCATTAACATAACAATCTATTCCTTCGTAAAAAACCAACTTGCAGCTGTATAAATTGTTTTTGCACCATTAGGAAGAAAATGGAAAACTATCTTTTACAAACAACTTTTCTGAGAGTTTGAGTGACCAATCAATACAGGATAACAACTTGTTACTAACCAATAAAGTAATTTCCAAGAAAGCTCCTGACCAATTGGAGCCCCACAGGAGGTCTGTAACACTGTATAAAAGGAGTTCTGTGAATAAAGAATGGCCTTTTTCCACCATGAAGAAAATGGAGTCCTGTGTGATTTATTCCCATAATACCTGGTGATACTTGAGTGGAATGTAATCTACAGATTTTTCAGGTTTAGACAGAAATATGTAACACAAATTGAATTTCCCACTCTCTTTCAAGGGATGTAGATAAGAACAAGAGTTGAAGATTAATGCCTCTGTTGTCTTAATGGATGTAAATGTTGCTCCAAGCAGTTTCTTACAAAGCAAGGAATATGCCAAGGGCTGTATGGAAACACACATTAACAATGCAGAATGCTTCCTGCTGGGCAGTAAGTCACCTGGGGAAACCCAGAGTGCAGAGTTCCAGCAGCAACTGCCTGGATCCTCTCTCCTGGGAAAGCACTGCTGGTGCCTTTTGGTGCTCTTCTCTTTACCTGAAGTAAGGCAGGAAAATTTTTATCCATGGATCCTCCTGAAGCTCTGTGCAGCTCACGTGTGTCCATGTGAGCCAAAGTCAAGTCCAAGAAAGGATGCCTTCCACAGTCATTAGTTACCTTGGGGTTCATTATAATCTAATGTATGGAATTTCATATTGTGAAACACAAAAAAATAGCCTTCTAATATGGAATTTAAATTACTGCTTTTAAAAAGCTTTTCTCATGCCAAGTCTTTTTTCTGACTGCAACTTGTAGCTGGCACATAGAAGGAAAGGGGAGAAATACGCTGATGAAGTGGTCTGATTTCTTTCACAGGAGCACCCAGGGATCAGTCTGACTTCTGTTAAACAGTGGTTTCGATTTTTTCCTTCTCAGCCTGCTGCACTTCAGGCAATCTTTTCAACTCTCATTTGTCTGTCAGGCATATCACTTATCTTGGAGCTAGTAGAAGGCTTTAGACCTATGATTTTTTTTTTTTTGGTGGTATAATGCTATTTCAAACACATTGTCTCAGTCTCAATTTGGACTCATTTTTACCTCCCTCTTCTGTAGGTGCTCTCCTGGAGTTTGATGGTTAAATTTTGTAAAAGATATCTCATCAGTGCTTGTGCCAGCTCTTTCCTAAGTGACTTCATCGGATGAGCAGAAAAGGATGGATAATTGCCTATTGGATTCTGGTTAGGGAAGGTCAAGGTAGTCTCTGCCTAGCCTATCCTGAGCTTGTAATACAACTTGGTTATTACAGGGCTTATCCAAGCCTATAATCAGCTGAGTTTCACTGAGATGGAACCATCTGCTTCACTGAGCAGTTTTTTTTTGTGTCAGTGTGGTCATGCTTTGTCAACCTTTGATAGGAGAGATGAAATGTCCACAGATGTTCTGTTCTGCACCCATTGTATTCTTAGTTCTTTGAGTTTTCATATAAGAAGCTGGTGCAAACATGGTGGAGGGGAGAGATGGCAGCCAGAGGAACCTGGACAGGCTGCAGAGGTTGGTCTGTACAAACCTCATGAAGTTCAATGAGGCCAAGTGTACCTGGGTCAGGGCAATCCTATTACAGAAGTACTCCAGCAGAGTCCAGCTGCAATATTAACTTCCAGCAAGTCTTTGAAGGGGTTAAGACAACATTTTTTAAACACAATCCCACTCACATCTGCAAGCTGGGTGGAGGATGGGCTGAGAGCAGCCCTGAGGAGAAGGACATGGGGGTGTTGGTGGGTGACCAGCTGGACATGAGCCAGCAGAGTGTGCCTGCAGCTCAGAAAGTCATCCTGAGCTGCATGAAGAGAAATGTGACCAGCAGGTCAGGGGAGGGGATTCTCCCCAGCCATGGCAGGCAGCTGGAATGAGGTGATCTTTAAGGTCCCTTCCATCCCAAACCATTCTATGAGGCAACTGTCACTTAATGAGTGCATAGCTAAGGATGAGTTTTGTCTTGTCTTGGTTTGAACAGACAGGTCTCTGCTAAGGAAGGCAGGAGCCTCCCCTGAAATGGAAAAGGCAAACCCTATCCCTCTAAATTATTATGATTTTGAAATTAAAAGACTCTCAGGCAATGATATGGGAGTAGGAATAACAGTGCTTTTTTAGGAAAAATCAAAAATATAAAAGTAATAGTACAAAAAAACCAAAAAACAACCTGCTGCCAGAGTGAGAGCAGTCCCTGTCCCCCTGTGTGTCAGGGGGTGGCACAGCCCCATCCCATGGGGGCTCAGCCCTCCTGCAGTGCCAGCTGTGGTTCTGCTGGAGCAGGGATCCTGCACAAGGGGGGAGTTTTCCTCTGCAGCTCCAGGGCTGCTGGAGATGGGCCTGGGCTCCCTCTGGCCATGCAGGGCAGCAGAAGCTGCTCCTCTGGCAATGCACTGGGCAAAGGCTGCTGGGCTGTGCCAGCACCTCAGATTGGATCCAGGTAGGAATGCTCGGCTCCTGCCCTGGGCACAGCATCTCCCCATGGGATGATGGAATTGGATCAGCCCTGCAGGGACACTCAGTGGCCATGGACAGCAGAGATCTCCTGCAGGGAGGAGTGGCTGGGGGAGAGATAAAGAAAAAACTGCCCAATGGACAGCAGAGAACTGCCCCAGCTCTGACAGATTATAACAGAATACACACTTACAGCCCAGGACAAGTCCTCACTTAAATTTCAATCTACACTACAGGAGTGTAGTGCAGCCTGGATATGGCAGCATTTTGAATTTATGTCTAAGATTTTTAAGTGTACTTCTGGCAATATTCTTCTGTCAAGATTATATTAGTCCCATTACAAACTTGTAATCAAGTCTGCATAATAAAATTAGTTGTGTCTGCATGGAAGCTACTATGAAATCCAACCATACTATAGAATATCTTGAGGCCTTGGAGAATTCCATACATTCTAGTAATGAATTTCATAAGCATTAATTCTTGAAAGTTGTGTTTAATGTCTGTCTGGCCTTGGCCAAATCAAAGTCAGACCCTAGTCTTGCCTGTTTAAGCTAAAAGATCTCTGGGGAAGAGAATATAAACCACTCTCTGCATGTGCTTTTGAGGCTGCTTGAAAATTCTCTTTGATGCAAGTTTTAGCCTTGTCTCAAGGGTCTGCCTTCTGACTAGTTCAAAACCAGCTTTGCTGCTTTTTTGAGGTTTTAAAGTGAGGTGAGGGAAAATCCATTAGATTTTAGGTTATAGAGTCTGTGCTAAGGAACTTAAAATTGTGGCACAAAGCCTGGGATGCTTCAAAAGTGTAAGAGGCTGGGTCATCACCAGTCCTTTGAACCTTGGCAGCAACAGAGAATTTTCTAGAAAACTATCTTCTGCTGTTTCCTCATACCATGATATCAGAGAAGTACTAAAATTAGGTGGATGAAGTTTTAGAATTTTGAACTAGTTTCAGTGCCAAAATGTCTGATACAATGCTCTGGGCTTTGGTGAGAATTTGGGGTGAATTTTTATGGGACTTTGTGTGAGACTTCTGGTTTTGTAATACTGACTTACATATGGGAATTATTTTCTCTTTATCCAACTTAGAAGCACAATTCTCTTTAAGAAAGATTTATTTTGAGTCTTGGCACTCAAGAGATTTATACAGGTTGGAGGTGACCTGTGTGGAAGAAGTCCTTAGTGTTGCTCTTCCTAAGCTGCTTTCAGGTGACAATTCTTGTAACTGAAATTTTGGTTCCAAGTTCAGCCCACTGATTTCTTGAAAATAGTTATTTCATAAGCTAGTGGCTTGTGTCACAGCCTAAAAAGAATGTTTTTCAGGTTTTTTGGTTTTCTTGTTTTTTAGAAAAGGTATATTCTACATCTGCCTTTCACCCTTCTGTCCGTGGGGCCTGCTATTTGATTTTCCAGAGGCAGTGTCTCAAGGCAGTTTATGATACTCAGTGTATGCATTACTTCAAGAATTTTATATTGGAAACCATAAAGAAACACTTTAGTTGATCCATGGAGATGAGAGAAATAAGGACAAGAACTAAAAATTATTCTGTGCCTGTGTAAAACATCTCTTGCTGCCTTAAGTAATCAGATGGAATAAATTAAATTATGTGGGCTTTCGTGAAAGACAGCTTAGCTGTCTTCAAATACAAAACTCCTCTTTAATTAATGTGTGCTGAGTCTTTGTCAGTGTGGAAATACTTTGTCAATGTGGAATAAGTATTTAGTTGGTTATGAATTTATATTGAAGAAGAGAAACTGCCATGTTATATCTATGTGTTTGCTTCAGCTTCTTTGGGAACTCAGAGCTCTTACATCCATTTGGAGTTCTTTTAATGTTGAATTTTTTTGTCATAAGAACAACTTAGAAAATGCTCCATCTGAACAATTCATACTGTGTCTTCACATATGATATTCTCTGCAGATGTGGTCTCTTTTGAGAAGGGGAGAGAAATTTATTCCCTGCTTCCCAGCTGAAGGAAACAACTGTCTTTCTGGAACAAATCAGTGGTTCAAGGCTGAAATTTCTTGAAGATGATGCCTAATACTTTGTTAACATCCTCTGTTTTGGGGCTCTTGTACTTAAAAACAAGAGGGTCACACTGAAAATAAACCAGGCTCCACATCTGGCTTTTCCTTCAAAAAACCTCTCTATGGTTATGTGGATGAACTGCCCACCATTAACAAGTTGCTGACTTTTTTTTTTTAATATGCTCAACTGAGTACGAAGTGACAGTCTCTATTTTCTGCTCTCCCCCAATGAATAAGCTGCTTACATCTGGAACTGGGACCTGCTGCTACAGAAGATGCTTTCTGCATATTTTCCTCCATAGAAAATGGATGTAAGGCAGTGGCTCTGGGCAAACTTCTTGCAAACAATGTGCAGATGGAGCAGTGAAGTGCAATTTTTCAGAGTTCGGGGTAAACTTCGTGCAAAATTTAAATAAATGTAGCAAAGAAAGGACCTGTCTTGTGGACTGAGAAGGACTGCTGGATGCTCTGAGCTCTTTGAGCTCTGCCACTGTGGCGTCAGAGTAGAGGAAATGGCATTGGTAACTCAGTACATTAGAGTACTGAGCCTTCCCTACACAGACATCAGTTGTGTTCCCTGCAAGAAAATTCACTATCTCTGCATGGATTTGCTTATCATGCTTGGGGAGGAGCAGAAGAGGAAGGGAGGGAGTTAAAACAGTTCAGTGTATACAGCAACCAGTGGAAAGATTCACGTTAACTTCAATGGATTTTGGATTTGGAACTTAAACTCTATTATATAGTCTCTTCAATAAAAGACCTTCTGTTTTTCTACTTGAGCAAAAGTTCTTGAAGACTGAACTGAACTTTCCCCTCAAGGTGCTTGCACTGTAGATTTATTACAGTTGCATTAAAGCAGCCATTTCTGTGATTTTAATGCATTAACAGGCTGCCAGTTGAATAAGATTGTATGTTTGGGTGGAAGAGAAATCTAGAGATGTGCTACACACACTGCTTGGAATGGTAATGAGAATGGCAGCTCATTAGGATTAGCAATGCAAAAAAGGTTCCAGTTAATGAACAATGAAAACATTTTGGCAGTTGCAGGGTTGATTATCGCAAGGCTGTTCATGCTGCTATAATTTAAGCATCTAACGTGACTGTCCATTATCAGCTCAGATTTCGAGAGGTTTATTATTCCATCAAAACATTAATTCTGTGCTGAGAGCTGGCATGGAAGACAGGCAAACAACTAAGTTGCATTATATGTGCTATTTGTATATTTGCTAGAGACTGTAAATGAAGGCAGCAGCCAAGTTTCTTAGGCCCAAATTAAAATGCCTGTTATCTTGGTCTGATTAGAAGGGCTTGAGAGAGACTGCATGGGCATGAGCAGATGATGCTCCTGGAGAGGCTCCCATTCAGTTCATGGGCAAGCACAGCTCCAACCTGTTTTGGAGCTGTGGCTGTGGGAGATGAACCTTTCTGAGCGCCAGCTGGGGTAAAGTGGCTCTGAGTGAATTTATTTTTGATGTAGAGCAGTAGAATTTTGTTGCTACAGAAGATGGTGAAGCTTGACTTTGCTGTCCACATGGAAAACAAGTGCTTTGTCCCTGAGATTAGGGAAAGGCTAGCTAGCACTAACCTTCACAGGAAAGTTGCTCAGGAGAAGAGTAGGGGATAACAGGAGAGATGGAGAGAGCAACTGCTGACTATGGTGTCCTTTGCATGATAGTGCAAGCTGAGGTTCCAGTCTGACTGAAAATCCAAGGCTTCAGGCTATTTGCTTTTCTGGGCTTCTTCTTACTTTGGTTTTAATCTGATGTGAAACCAAAACCACTTCTGGATTCACAGTCAGCTCTAGTCAAAGCTGGTTTTCTCAGCGTTGGCAACTATTATTGGCAACTCCTAACAGAGTAAAAATGACCACAAGTACCTAAAAATAATGCTTTGTTAATAACCCAGGGACTGTTCTGTGGGACTTGAAAGATCTTGAACTTGAAAGGAAGATTTCCCTTGACTTCTATTTTCCACTCTGATTATTTTTTAATTTGTTTACTTCCATCTAAATTGCACATGCCCTGTCTAATGGGGCTTTCACCCAGCAGTCCCCAGTGCCTGGCTCCCTGCTGCAGCAGATGGTGTGAGTAACCTGGCCCTGCTTCCACCATCAGGGAGCAGCAGAAGGTGCTGCCAGGTTGTTGGATGCTGTGGATGCCTTGTGGTTGTTACAATTTAGCTGTATAAAATTATGCTCCCTGACAATTAAGTAGCACAGTTGGTATTAAGCAAATGTGAATATTATTGTCTAGGAAATGGTATAGGGCTCTAATCAATGTGATTTTCTTATTGCTGTGAAATTATCTGTGAAAATACCAGCTCAATCTGATTCTTTGGTAAACTGTGTGCATTATTCCATGGGATGGTTACGTCTGGGCAGAGGAGGGGTTTGATCACCCCCTCATCAGTTCTACCATATTAATTACTATAGAGGGAATTATTTTATAATCACAATTTGGGTTAGAGTTGGCAGCATTGTCACTAGGTGTGAGTCAGGTTTGATGTGGTTTGTGATGTTAAGGTTTCACCAAGGAGATAGTCCAGCAGTGGGATGGGTCCCTTCTCATGCTGATGTTGATGGGAATTTTGGACACTAAATTTTTGCTGGATCTTAACCACTCTAGCAAATTATTGGGCACCAAGAAAAAGGTGCAGTCAGAGTGTATTCATTAGGTGTCATCATGATATTTTCTGAAAAATCCTCTTTGCCCAGGATTTTTCTCCTGGGAAGATGAGAAGCCTCAGAGAAGAATGAAAACAATATTATCTCATTTCGTTCTCCTATTTTGCTGCTTTGGAATGTGGTTGGAGATTGTATCCAACAAGTGATTGTTTGATTAGATTCATGTGAATTGTTTTTACTTAATGACCAATCATGGTCCAGCTGTGTTGGGACTCTGGAGAAGGTCATGAGATTTCATTATCCTTCTTGTTAAGCTTTCTGTGAGTATCCTTTCTCTATTCTTTAGTATAGCTTTAGAATAGCATTCTTTAATATAATATCATAAAATAATAAATTAGCCTTCTAAGAACATGGAGTCAGATTCATCAGTTCCTCCTTCGTCCTGGGGACCCAGCAAATATCACAATTAGGGTCTGTAAAAATAACAGTTTTGTAATATACACATCCTGAAACTCTTTTTGATGATGATTATTCAGGCTGCATCAAATCTTAGTTTCTTTGGGCTGAGGTCTTTGTACAACTTACTGTCCTGATGTAGAGGGTTTGTAGAAGTGGCTCACAAGCATAAAGATGCACCAGCATGAAAGGAGCCTGCAGGTCCTCTGACCCCCTACTGCAAAGGCCTCACACAGGGAATTTTGGCCTATGCTCCTTCCTTCCCCTCTGCAGACCATTCTCATCTCCCTTTGATGGCACATTCGTCACCCTCATATTTTCTGAAAAATCCCCTTGCCCAGGATTCTCCTCCTGGGAAGCTGAGAAGCTTCAGAGAAAAAGGAAAACAATATTATCTCATTTGCTTCTCCCTGTTTTGCTGCTTTGGAATGTGGTTTGGAGATTGTTTATCCAGCAGGTGGTTATTTGATTGGTTTCATGTGAATTGTTTTAACTTAATGATCAATCACAGTCAGGCTGTGGTGGACTCTGAGGAGAGGTCACTCAGGAGAGGGAGTTTTTCATTAGTATCTTGTTAAGCCTTCTGTAAGTATCCTTTCTCTATTCTTTAGTATAGTTTTTGTATAGCAGAATAGAATAGAATAGAATAGAATAGAATAGAATAGAATAGAATAGAATAGAATAGAATAGCCTTCTAAGAACATGGAGTTAGATTCATCATTTCCTTCCTGCCACGGGGGACCCCGAAAATACCACACACATTGGAGAGGGTCAGTGCAGGGACAAAAGGTTTGGCTTTAGCTCTGTCTGGGGTGGAAATGGGGATCACTGGTGTGGTATGGACAGGCTGTCTTGGTCCTGTTTCTTCCATGATGGGGAGGAGGTAACTGAGATGCACAGAGGGAAGGAGTTGAGGTCGAAAAGACAGATTACAGATAGCAAGGAGAGCACATAGGAACTGTGAAGACCTCATGCAGTAGCTTGGAAGCTATTTGTCTCTAGCCCACAGGAAGTGATTGTTAAAAGCTTTCCTCCATTGGAAAAATCAGGGTGAGTAGCCAGCATTCCTGCACAAGCCTCCAGTTTAGCCTTCATCCTGCTAGGTACTGCTGCCTCCCAGCTGCATGTTGATATTCTCGCTTCTGGCCATGCAGCAGCTGAAACAATCTAGTGACCTTCAAGCAGCTGCCAGGTCACCTGAACTGTGTATTGCACCTAGCTGGTCATATGGGAATAAATCACACAGGACTCCAGTTTCTTCATGGTGGAAAAAGGCCATTTTTTGTTCACAAAGTTCCTTTTTATACAGTGTTACTGACCTCATGTGGGGCTCCAATTCGTCAGTAGTTTTCTCGACAATTACTTTATTGGTCAGTAACAAGTTGTTATTCTGTACTGATTGGTCACTCAAACTCTCAGTGTGTACATGCAGGGAAAGTTGTTTCTAAGAGATAGTTTTCATTTTTCTTTCTAATGGTGTAATACAAATTTATACAGGTGTGAGTTGTTTTTTACCCAGGAACAGATTGTTATGTTAACAAACTGCTCACACCAGGATAGCTTTCACATGAGAACTTGCAAAGGGCCTGCTCGACTTAGAAGAAATGACAGGTCAGCCAGAGCAGGCCTGATTTTATAAGGCTTTTCTTTATAATTTTTCTGCCTTACTGCAACAGCCATGACTCCTGGCCTGGTCAAACCCTGGTTTAACTCCTTCCATTTAATGATTGTATACGACAAGGGGGCTCAGTGTCTGTGCCAGCCCTACTGACACTTTCTCAGCTGGATATGTGCAGACTGAGCTGGGAATTCTGGCATGTGGGATTTGATTGCAGCTGCTGTGGGTGTTGTGGCTGTCTGTTCTGTGGAAAAACTCTTGATATCCCTGCAGTACTTTGTTCAGAGATCAATAGAGGTTTCTACTATTGATGGAACTTGTGAGAGAGGCCTGGAGCTGCACATCCTCACTTTGTTCACAAATAGTTTTGCTCCCTGTGTCAGAGGTGAAGTAAATAGGAATAGAGATAGAAAGTTGTAGGAATAAGGGCCCTATTGTGAGAGTGACAGTACAAAAACCAGGGATTTTTGTGAGGATTTGGGGTTGAATTAACTCTCCACAGACCTGCTTCTGAACTGGTATCCTGCCTCTACCTAAGGGTCCTGGGTAGAGGCAGGATACCAGTTCAGAAGCAGGTTTCCCTTCTGTCCATAGATCTGGTTTCCCTTCTCTCCATACACTGCTGCTCTGTAACTGTAGAAATGAAGAGTTTGTGCATGCTTGAATGGTGATCCACCTCTAGAAAAGTTGTTCCCAGAGGTGCCTGTAAATTCTTACAGAGGAGGAATCCTTTCAGAACCCATTTGATTCAGCTCTTTCAGGGATTTCCCAACTTGTGTTCTCTCCCAGCAGACCTTTTGCACTCCCCATTCTGTAGGAAGGAGTAATTGTTTTTTTTACTTTTATATTTCTGCTGGATGCTGCAAACTTGCAGCTGCAAGGACAGTATTGTAGTTCATCTGTGCAATGATTGGAATTTAAGTTACTCTGTGGGATTTGTGCTTTGGTGCTGAAAGCAAATGGCTTTAGATAAAGCATGAACTTTGAATCAAACAATAGCATGTAGTAGATATGCTAATTGATATCTAACAGCTATTTTCTTTAATGAAATAAAGTGCAAATAAATCTTAGCCATTTGAACGTGTTTAATCAAGTCACACCTCTGTATCTTTTGCAAATTATCTTAGGGATAATAGTCAAAATACCAAGTAAATTTTGTGCAATGGAACATGCTGAAATTTATTGAGAACATAAAAACTACTCTATTGAAACTAATTTAGAAGCTTATTTCAGGCACTTCATTTAATATGTTAATAAAATAAATTGTAATTGTAAACAGCAGCCTCACAGCATGAGTTACTGAATTAACAATGGGATGCAGAAAGATGTAAATGTTAAAAGGATAAAAGCCTACTTGAAAACTTCTAAATGCTTTCTGATACCTCCATTGTCTGGTGAGATTCCCTTTCTAAGCCAGTTGTAGCTTTTAACTAATTTCTGTTGGTTTTATTTCTTTTTCATTGTAACAAAATTGCAATATCTTGGCAACAAATAACTAAAAGCGTGTTAATGTGGTGGGAGTCATGCACTGAATAGGTATTAAGTGAATCAATAAGTGAATTTACTGCTAAGGAGTAGCCCAGGCTTGGGCCTGCAGATGGCGGCTGGGCCAGGGCCTGCAGATGGCGGCTGAATTGGGCCTGCAGATGGCGGCTGAATCGGGCCTGCAGATGGCGGCTGGACCAGGGCCTGCAGATGGCGGCTGAATTGGGCCTGCAGATGGCGGCTGAATCGGGCCTGCAGATGGCGGCTGGGCTGGGGCCTGCAGATGGCGGCTGGACCAGGGCCTGCAGATGGCGGCTGGACCAGGGCCTGCAGATGGCGGCTGACTCGGGCCTGCAGATGGCGGCTGGACCAGGGCCTGCAGATGGCGGCTGACTCGGGCCTGCAGATGGTGGCTGGGCCAGGGCCTGCAGATGGCGGCTGACTCGGGCCTGCAGATGGCGGCTGGGCTGGGGCCTGTGCAGGGCCCAGGGAGCCACAGGGGCGGCCTTGGCGTGGCCATGGCCCTGCAGCCTGGGCCACCATGGCTGTGTCGGAACACAGGACATCCCTCTGGCTGCCCTGGAGGGCTTGAGCCCCTCGTCAGGGGCTCAGAGACCTTGGCACAGAGCCAAAGACACCTGTGCCTTGGATTTTAGCCCATGGAAACAGTTACCAACTTTATGTGAAGATTTACAAGCCACGAGAGTTTAAGTAGAATGATAGTTAGTTTGTCACAGGATGGAAAAGTACAGTTTTGGGGTTTTTAGAATGGGGGTTCAGAAGCCAAGATGGAGGGATTTGGGCATGCCTTGTCCTTCTTCTTTCTTCTTCTTAGCCTCCATCTTCTGTGTAATTGCAGCACTTTTGGATTGGTTTAGAGTAGAAACAGACTGTCTAACATAGGTGATAGGTATTGGAAAATTATTGTAAATAATGTACACGTAGTTCTTAGTATAAAAAAGTTAACACCGCCTCTGGGGTGGTCAGTGTGCCACCCTGCTAGACAGACCTCAGCAGGTCAGAAAAAGAATGTTATAGATAACAAAGAATAAACAAGCTTGAAAGCTAGAGCAAAAGAATCCTGACTCCTCCTTTGATTGCGAGGCTGGGAAAAAGAGACTTTCTGACACCTCGGGGTCATCTCGACCACAGAGACCCCGAGACAGCTGCTCTGCACTGCCATGGGCATCTCCCCAGCACCCAAAGGCACTGCTGCGGCCAGCCCCAAACAGCACCCATGGGGCACACACGGTGTGCAGGGCACTCAGCAGTGAATCCCACAGTCAGCAAGGTGGCAATAGACCCTGATGGTCACCCAGTGCCATTGGCAGCCTGACAGCACCACCATCACCCCAAAAGCACATCCCCAAGGGCCACTTGTGCACAACTCTTCAACATTTCAGAGACAGTGACTCTACCACTTCCCTAGGCAACTTCATCCAATGCCCGAGGTTTCTGTCACGGAATCATTGCTTCTAATACTCACTCTGATCCTCCCCTGTAATGATCAAGGATCATTTCTGCCCATGCTGAAAGGATTCCATGCAGGACCTTTGGAATTATATATGTGAGGAATGGGCATGGAAGGGAGATGTTGCTCCAAGGAAGTGACTGCAGGACTGTGATGCACAGCATTCCTCCAAAACAAATAGAAGTTTAGTTTAAGAAATAGTAGTAGGAATAACAGTATACAAAACCCCCCTCACAGAAAAAAACCCTGAAAAATGCAAACAATGAAAAAAATACAAATAAGGATAAGAATAAGAATAAAAAGATGATGATGATGATGAAGAAATCATAGTAACAAAGAAGAGGAATAAGAAAAAGAAACAGGATGATAATAGAAATAGTAAGTTGAATGAGAATAAGGAGAACGAGAATAGGCCTAAGAAGATGAATAGGAAGAAGAAAAATTAGTAGTACATAGAAAAATACAGAAAAGAATAAGAATGAATATAGGCATAAAAATGAATAAGAATAATTAGTACACTAATAAGAATAATATTACAAGGAAGATGCAGAAATTATAATAGTAGTAGTAAATAAGAATTTTAAAAAACCAACTAGAAATAAGAAGAATAAGGTGAAGAAGAAAGAGAAATCACAACTAAAAAGAAGAGGAATGGAAAGAATAAGAATAGTAAGAATAAGAAGACTAAGATGAAGAAGGCAAAATAGTAATAAGAAGAATAATTATATCAAATTAAAATATCCATCCACACATCTGCTTGAATCCCAGAACTCAAGGAAGAGCTGTACATATCATCTATTTCCAGCTCAATCTCTTTTACTCTCTGAGACCTCTTTCCTATTTATATATCTCTCCCTCCCATTCCTGCTTCAGTATAATCCACATCCAATGAAATCTCTCTATCCTCCTAACACCTACTTGTTCCTTCCCAGGTGCAGGACCTGCTTTTGCCTTTGTTGGATTTCCAAAGTTCCTCTCTGCCCATCTCTCCCACCTGTCCAGGTCCCTCTGAAGGGCTGCACAGCTCCACTCCTCCAGACTTTTTATCACCAGGGACCTCCCTGAGGAGCCATCAACCCCATGGGCTCTGCCTGTCCTGCTCCAGCTCCCTGCTCCCAGCTCACATCACCTCTCCTATGTTTATCACCATTCGGGTTGCTCCATCTTTTCTAAAAGAGCAAGAAAATAAGAAAAAATCCAGGTGGATTAACACTAAATTATGCTGGGATATTACAGAGATCATGGAAGACGACAAAACTGACAATTTTCTAAAGCAAAAGCACTACTACACCTACAATAACACCTATCAAGGAAAAATCTGTTCCCTAAAATAAGGAATAAGTTTTAATACAAAGTCCCATTAGCTCAAGGGGGTACTAATTAATCAAAACAAGTCACTTGCAGATTCTTCATAAGTACATTTTAAAAATTGAAATTCTTTTCTTACTTGCTATTCCAGTGTTGGCACAAAGGAGGTTTAAGCTGATTTTGATGCAATCTTAAAAAACAAATCATAACTGTAGTTTTAAATAGTTGGGATTGTTTATTCCTCTTACGTGCCAGTTCAAATACAGAAAAAAAATGATCAAAAAACCAGCACTAAGTGCGAAAATGAAAACCTCAGAAATGCCAAAGTCATGGTGCACAGTACAGAGAAATACCAAAATCACTGATTTTTAATGCAGTATGAGTAGTGTACAATTAGCAAACTCCAAATGTGCTCTGGATTCACGCACCCCCCAAGTGTGCACCTTAAATAAAATTAAATACTCATTACCTGTGAACAGTCCTGGGTGTTTTTTATGAAGATGTTGAGTTGCTAATTTAATTTCAAGTACAACAGATGCTTAGTACCACATCCAAATGCTGCTTTTCCTATATATTAGGTGTATATATTTGTATGGATTCATACAAACACTCTTCAGATACCAAAATAATTTTAAAATATCAGCCAAATGGTTTCTGCTTCCCCAAACATAGGAACTCAAGCCATGAGGTAAAAACCTCAGCAATTCCAGAGAGGAAACACTGCAGTGATGCCACAGTGAGCACCACTTCTGATGAAAACAGCTGAATTTGTAATCTCAAAACAAGATTTTTGGCTGCGTCCTCTCTGCTGCACCTCATGGTGTGCCTTGGGTGGATGGTTTTCTCACTTTTCTCACCTTTCTGACCGGGCTGACTTGCACAAGAGAGGCTTCCAAAGGGGCTCCTTGCTGCTGTAGCTCCTGTATAGCTTGGTGATTCTGCAGTGTGAAAAACGCCAATCACTTGTTTTTAGAATTTTAAAAGTTTAATAGTAATAAAATGGTTATGAAAATAGCAATATAATTAGAGTGATAAAAATTTTGGGCAATTAGGATTAGGACAATATGAGACAATAAAAACAAAGAGTTACAGATGTCCGGGTACCTTTTCTGGGCAAAATAAGCCTGAAAAGGGACACACGTTAACAGAGGATTAACCCTTAAAAGCAACAGCCTGTTGCATATTCATACACCTCATCCATGATGCATAAATTCCATTCAAACACAGGATTCTGTCTGGGCAGTGTCAGCTTCTTCCTCTGAACCCTGACAGCAGTCTTCAGGGCTGAGCGAGGCAGGAAGAAGTTCATTTCTCCTGATAAGAGAGCAATAAATTCTCTTTCTCTGAAAGATTTGGGTATCCTGTGACTGCTATCTCAGTGCGAGTCCTTTCTTTAGGAAAAAAGTATCTTACATAGCATAGTTTCTATTTTAACATTTTTTTATAACCTAAAACTAACACACTACTTAAGAGAATTAATGCAGCATAACTTTCTAACACAACACATATAATATTAATTTTAATATTTGCGAAAAGCCAATCATAAAATACACATTTTTCACATGCAGCAAGATACAAGCTGCTGAGTCCCGGTCTGATCACTGCTGTACAGAGAAGCTTTTGAGGTGCCAAGGCAGTCCGGGCAGGGGGCAGGACAAGGTGTGGCTGGGGCTGCTACAATCTGGGGGTTTGTTTTCAGCAGAGAAGCTGCCTCCCCTGAGGAAACACCACACCTATCCCATGGTGACAGCACAGCTACTCCGCAGAAAGCTATTGCCACATCTCAGGGAGTTAAATTTTCTCCCAGATGGCTTACTAATTTGTTGTGATATCCTGGGTGATTCCCTTAATATCTCCTGTGACAGAGCTATACATTTGCAAACTCTCTGGCAGAAGGTGACATTTGGCTCTCTCCCGATGCTTTTCACAGCACTGACAGGAGCAGAAGATAGGCCCCCCAGTTTATCCTTGTCAAAAAAATAACTCTGGAACTCATTGGCAGACGTGTTGTGTAAGAAGGCACTGTTTTTGGAGCTGCTTTCTAAAACTGAACTCGTGCTCACATTTCCTGAACCGGCATTTTGATGCCTAGTGCCATTGTGGAAAAGCTGTATATCAGCACAGCATTCTGCTGACCATTCAGAACAGCCTGTACATCAGAAGAACACATTATGAGTACTTATCTCAAATCAGAGCCCTGCCAGTGGGGATAACTGTGTGATAACAAGCATTCCAAGCTCCAAGGTTACCTGGTTACCTGGGGCACAGGAGGGAGACTGACATGCACAGACACATTTTAGATCATATCCTGCCTTGATGATTTTTATAGACCAGAAAAAGATACTTTGAAAATAGAAGGGTATTTTCTGTACACAGTACAAGACAGCCAGATGTGTATTCTGTGGCAGAACTGGAAAAAACTGCCTCTTATAGCTCACTGTCTAAGAAACAGCTCTGCTCTCTAGGTTTCCATAATACAATTTTTATCAAAAGCCCAGTTCCTGCTCTGGCTCTTGTGTGTGCAGGTTGTGTCCACAGAGTGAGTGTGCTGTGCATAACCCTTTATGTGCTCAGTCTGCCTTGCTCTTCAACCAGGGAAACAGTCCCTGAACCAGAGTTCACCTAATGGGCATGGATTGAGGCTTGCTGCGTGATTTCAGGCCTTGGCAGTGGATGTGGGTTTATTTGTTTGGGTTTTTCCTCTGAAAGCTTGGTTCCCCTTGTGAAAGGTGTTCTCTTTGTGAAGGGATGGGTAAGAGAGAGGTGGAAGCTCAGGCAATGAATACAGGTCAATGTTCAGGTCAAAATATCTTCTAATACAGAGGTATGTGTGTATGGGTATATCCTTCCTGAATCAGGGGTTTCCAGTTGTTCTGGCAGCCTTGAAATAAACCTCTTGGGGATCTGAATCACTTCAGCTCATTATATTCTTTTGTTTTTTTTGGTATTTGTGGCAGTTTTGGGATTTTTCCAACCATTCTTTACAGAAGGCTGCTGCAAGCTCTGGGTGGATTTTTAAAATGCCTTTGAAGATCATGATATAGTGAAAAATATATGAGGGAAGAGTTTAATCTTGTTGGGCCAGAGCTTTCATAATGACCATGGAGGCCTAGTCTGGGGGGCAGCTGCTTCTGCTTGTGTGCTGGGAGCTGTGTGTGGAGGGGCAGAGATTTAGCAACGTAGCAGCTGCTTCTCATCTGCCTTTGGCATTTCTGTGCTCCTGGGGTTCCTTCAGCAAAGGCAATACAGACTCCACCAGGAAGGAGGCTTGTGCTTCCCAGTCTTGTTCTTAACTTTTCTGAATTCACTTCTTTGGATTTATATTGGGTCAAGATTCTGCTCCACTGTTATGTCTTCTTATTAGGGGTGGCAGCTGCAGGCATTGAAAATACCAGGCAAAATACAGAAGCTGTTAACCTTGTAAGGCGCATCAGGGATGGAGGGACACTTGTCAGAGAAACTGTACTGAAACAGAGACCTTGGAGCACTTATAGCTGAGGTACTCTAGGGAACTGTTTCTGACCTCCACATGTCAGCTGGTATGGGAGATTTTTATTGCACAGTGAAATTAATTTGAGTTTGCTAATTGTGTTTGCAGTAGCTGCTGCACTCTGGCTAAAGGAAACACTGCTGAGACATCAGTGTATGTAACAAACAGCATGCACAATCATTGGTTGGGTTGGGCTTTTATTGATGAGCCTGGTTCTTATATTTACATTTGGACATATTGGAAGATTCCTCAATATCCTGTGGGTAGGGGATTAAAAAATCTCCCAGGGAGTCTTGTGGTATTTTTGGGGTCCCCTGTCGTGGGGAGTAAAGATGAATCTGACTCCATGTTCTTAGAAGGCTAATTTATTATTATATTATATTATATTATATTATATTATATTATATTATATTATATTATATTATATTATATTATATCAAACTATACTAAAGAATAGAGAAAGGATACTTACAGACAGCTAAAAGATACTAATGAAAAACTCATGACTCTTTCCAGAGCCTCGACACAGTTGGACCATGATTGGTCATTAAGTAAAAACAATTCACATGAAACCAATGAAACAACCACCTGTTGGTAAACAATGTCCAAACCACATTCCAAAGCAGCAAAACACAGGAGAAGTGAATCAGATAATTATTGTTTTCCTTTTACTCTGAGGCTTCTCAGCTTCCCAGGAGAAGAAATCTTGGCAAAGGGACTTTTCAGAAAATATGATTGTGACAGGGTCTCTTAGTAATTGTGTAAATAATTTAACTTAACTGTATGACAGCATAAAATACTCTTCACAAATATGTGGTGAGTTTCAATCCAGCTATCCTTTACCCTCTTCTGCAAAGTATTGCTGTACCTTACAAGAAGCCCAATTGATTTCACAGGAGCTACTAATAGATTCATACTCGATGCATAAAAAGTGCCATTCATCTTTGAATTAATTCAGCTTTGATTGTGATCTTCTATTAATATATTTCTAAAAAAAATTAAGTGGATAGCATAAGTATTCAACAAACCAGCTAATTTAACTTAATCTTGCACTGTCCTTATTAATAAAAAAGCAAATTTCAATTTGTAATTCAGTCTCAATGAAAATCTGACTCTTCATTTGAAGAAATGTGATACGTGGAGACAGAGAAAAAGTAACCATTTCCTGGTCAAAACCAAATTTCCCCCTGGAGCAGCTTGCTGGTCTTAATCCTTTATACAGAGACCAGGCACTGAACTTCTTTCTTCAGGGCTGATGTTCTAAGCTGTGCCATGTGAATTATTTCTGTCAGAGAACATGTGGTAGGAAACAGTCCTTGAATACAGCATAAAAGGGAATAGACAGAAATGTACAGGCTTTTTAAAGAACCTGGTTCAGGTTACTAACTTGAGTGGTCACTTTTAGGCTCTGGTTACTCCAGGAATTTGGAAAACTTTCCACATGCAAGGACTGAGCCTAAACTGAGCTCCATGTAATGCCTTCATTCACCAAGTTATCCTCTAAGGTGACAGGGTGCTCTATACAATAGATAATATGGCAAACCTTGGAAATAGCTCATGGACTTCTGGTTAACACCTATCTGTTGTGTTCTATAATATATGTGAGCAACAAAAGCAGTCAGCACATAATGGGACCAAGAGAAATGCACTAGGAATTCCAAATTTGATCTGTGTTTTGTAGAGAGAGCATAAAACCTGCTCACCAGGCATTGACCTTCTTAGCACGGCATATGAGCAGCAGATCTTGCACTCTCCATGGATGCTGAGAGCCCAAACTGAATCGAGATGTACTGATACTGCCCCAGCAAGAAAATTGTTGGCTTATTCTCTGTAACCCTTTGTCATGATGTATGAAGGAAATTCTTTTCCATTGCTGCTAATGATGTACAGCACAATGTGCAGGGATGGGCTGGCAGAAACCCCAGCAAGTTGCACTTGGAAATGATGGTGTGTCAGGCAAAGGCATCCAGTGATGCTGCCAGAGTGCACCTTTGCCCAGGGTGATATATATGACTGCAGTCAGGCAGGAATTTAGCAAAACAGCATCTATGAGTCCTCTGTGGGCTGCATGGAAACCAGCAATGTTCCTGGAAGCTGAAAAATGAATCATTACTTTCCATGGTTCCTGTTTTATGGTCCTACAGAGTCTTTTCTTAGGCACAAAGGGCTGTTTTTTAAAGGAGTCCTTTTACAGTTCATTAGATGGTTAAGATGAAGTTATGCAATGTCTGAAGTTTAAAAACTGCATGAGATTTGGGAGTGCTGAGAGCAGGAGGTGGCAGTTTGGTATAAACTCAAGAAGGAGCTTTAATGAAATTAGCAAAGACAACACGGTATTGAATTAGCCTCTGAAACTTGTTGCCCAGGGAGCTGTAGAAGTTGAGAGCTCTGGAGAGCAGCCATTGATGTGGATTGTGGAATGCGCTCACTATTGTGGTGTTAATTTTTTCCAGAAGGCTGTTAAGCTATAGCCCTGGGATTTTAATAGATCTATGTGATTCAGTGAAAGCAAAAGATTCCTCATCTTCCAGTTGAAATTTCTTACATTTTCTTCAGAGGATTCCAACAAGGCCTCTGAAACATTTACGTCTAATCTAGCTGGGCAGTGCTGTATCTGAAATTCATGCTACATTATATATTTGTCCTATGAGAAGTTCTTATTTTTGCTGAAAATTTAAGACTATTTTTGTCACTATTGAGTCAGGAACAGAATAGAAAGGCAACACAGACTCTGAGATTATCAGAAGGCAAAAAGCCCTGACTTTATTAGAACTCCTCCTTTTATACACTGTTCTGATCCAGGTGGACCTGATTGGTCATTTAATTAACACATTTTACATCACAGTCTAATTAAGAAAACACCCTTTGGCAAACATCTTATGAGAAAACAACTGTTCAAAATACCAGGTGCAGAAAGTTAATATAAGAATTTTTTCATTCTTTTCTCTGAGCTTTTCACAGTTTTCCCAGAATGATGCCTGGGAAACTCTCTGTTTCTCTCTGAGAACATCTGCATTTTTTCATTTAACCTGATTTTTTCAACTTTATTGACAGCCTACTGCAGTTTCATTGGACTATCAGAAGGCAGTGAAGATGAAGTATACTTTTCCCAGTGTCTGTAAGGATTGGGTTTGGGAGCTGAGAGTGCAAGCCAACAATTTGTTCCAACTTCCCACTAGATTCAATGGTATAAGTTAATTATTTTTTCCTTTTTTCCCATTCAGAAACATTACTGCATCCCAAAGTTAGGGGAAAATTGGATCAGCTATAATGATCACTTTAATGGTTTGTCCTGACAGTCTGTATTTCTTCAGGAGCAAAACATTAAGTGTCCCTAAGACACTTGTGTTTGCCAGAGTGTGCTGTTACTTGCAGTGGCTCCTGCTTTTGGTTTTTGGAAATGGTAAAATCTCATATTTTTTTTAAGAGAGAACCAATAGATTTAATAGGTACTTGGGAAAATATTTTTGTAGGAGCCACATGTGAAAAAACCTTGCAGAAATCACTTAAAAATACTTTAGAATACATTTTTCTTTCTTAGTGAGGGTGCCTTGATCAGATATTTGTAAGGATAGGAATGATGGAGCTTGGATGTTGGAGTAATGAGAAAGCCTAATATTGTATAAAGTTTGAATTTGGCAATTATGCTTCTTCTTCAGTACATCTATAATCCAAACACATTTTGGGTGGATCTTAGTGGTTCAGATTTTATGGATCCTCTTGCAAGCTTCTGGCTTTTGTTTTGCATTCAAAGCAGTGCATCAGGGCATTGAACTCTGCTTTTACAGGTCTCTAAAATGTGCTCGGAGTGGAGTCTGTCAGGTGATGATCTGCTCTTTTAGGTGTTTAAATGAGTTTAAAATCATAAAAATACCCACTTCAGTGGTGATTGCCCCATGCCAATGAGAACTGTGTGGAAATCTGAGGCCCCCCAGAATTATCTGTAGTGAAGCAGACTGAGGGTGGTGCTTGGGAGGTCCAGCAAAACCATGTAAACTGTAAAAACCTTTTCATGGCAGTTCTGCCTTCAGCATCTTTGTCCTTTCAGCTTGTGTGTAGCTCTGTGATGTGATACTGTAAGTACACATTTTGGGACCAGTTTGAGAGCAGCAACTCTCAGTTCCTGGTGTTGGAAAAACTAATTTTAATTTGCTTTAAGATGTGCTACTCCTTGTACTGAAGTCTCTTATTCTGAATGCCTCTGGCTCGGGACTGTTTGCTCTTGCAGTCATGTTTGAATGCAGTGGGCACCACATTTGAGTTTCCTGCAGGATGATCTGTGGTGTTTGTGAGGGTCCCCAGGACAAGGTGAGAGATGAGAATCTGACTCCAAGTTCTCAGAAGGCTGATATATTATATTATATTATATTATATTATATTATATTATATTATATTATATTATATTATATTATATTATATTATATTATATTATATTATATTATATTATATTATATTATATTATATTATATTATATTATATTAGAAATGCTATACTAAAACTATACTAAACTATAGAGAAAGGATACATCAGAAGGCTAGAAAAGAATGAATAATAAAAGCTCGTGATTGACTCGGAGTCTGACACAGATTAGTCATTAATTAAAAACAATTCACATGGAACCAATCAAACATTCACCTGTTGGTAAACAATGTCCAAGCCACATTCCAAAACAGCAAACACAGGAGCAGCAATCAGATCATTATTGTTTTCATTCCTCTCTGAGGCTTCTCAGCTTCCCAGAGAAAATCCTGGGCAAAGAGGATTTTTCAGAAAATAAAAGTGACAGTGGTCATGGAGCTTTGCTGTGACAGCCTTGCCAGCACTGACCTGGTGGGGGATGTGTCATAGCCTCACAAATATCTCCAGTTAAGGCATTGGTGTCATCCCCCCATTATTCCCCTGCATGTTGTCAGAAGAACACGATTGATTTCTTGAGACCTCACTCAGTATTTGTGCGGGTTTGCCTGACGGGCTCCAGATGTGGTTTGCCCCAGGGCAGGCAGCTTGGGTTTCTCCAGCTCCCTGCCCTGGGAGGTGGGAACTGCTAGCCCAAAGCTGGTCTGTAATGTATCCTCTTCCTCACCCTCCCTGGGATCACCTCCCTGGGGAGTATCAGCCATGAGGTTGGAGAGGATTCTCCTTGGAGAACAGCCTGCCTGACTCGTATTGTTCAAACTTAATGAGTTCATGGGATTGACTCTGCTGCAATTATTTCTTGGTGATGTATAACAAGTAGCTGTTCTTACAGGCTTATAAAATATTCCAGAGCTCCATTAATTTGCCCTTCATTAGCTGTGTAATTTTGCTAATGACCCGAGATATTTAGAGGCATTGTCCTGTGAGAATTATGAGTTTCACTGTGAGGCCTCACAGAATCACTGCACACACAGCTCCAGCACGTCTGTCTTACTACCAGAAATTTGTTCTGCCCTGCTGCATCTAATTGTATTTTTTACTTTTGAACTGAAGTAGAGTCATCTCCTATTGATAAATGAATAATTATTTCATATACAAAATTACACATTTAATCGAAGTTTTCATTGCTAGAATGTTAAATGATTAAATTTGTTAATTGTGTAATGTTACTGGACATAATGATGCATTTAACCATTAACAGTTTTCCACTGCATTGCCTTTTAAATTCTTATGTAGTGCATTCTTGTTGCCTTTTCATCAAGTGTTAATAATAATGGAAAATAAATGTTAGAGTCTGGAATGGGAAGTATCCTGACTGTGATAACTGGGGAAAAAATGATGTGTGTCACTGGAGACCACAGTTAGTAGGGTGGTGGCTGAGGAGAATAGGGTATCTGAAATACTCAGCTAAGTGGACTTTTTCATTTTCGTTCTGTATTGTGCCCCCCCCCCCCCTTCTCTCCATTGGTAGGATTTCATTTTTCAGTGTGAAATAGCAAAAAGAACAGGGGAATTTGTAAAGAAGTGGTGTGAGGGACAATGGCAGTAGTTCCTACTTTAGTCCTTCTGAACATCTCTCAGTGCCCATTAACCCTGAAGATTTGGATGGGATTTGTCCCATTTCCTTCCTGTGGTAAGAACAGGAGGAGAACCTTTGTGAAGCCTGGACTCTGCTATCCTCAGGAGTGTACTTTGCTTGGAGGGAGAAGGATCGGTCTCTCTAATCAATGGAGTGTGGTGGAGAAAGGAAGACCTGTGGCCTGTGTCACAGGGCTGGTGTTTGTGGAGGCAGGACCAGGATTGCTCCATCTGCCTTGGCCACTGCTGCTATGCAGGAGCATGGCTGTTTCCTCAGCTTTTCTGGAGTGAAGGCAGCAACTGAACCACAGGGCCTGAATAAGTCCCAAAATCATGGAATCAGGAGTTGGAAAGGACCTTAAATAGCATCTTGTTCCACTCCCCTGACATGAGGGCAGGGACACCTTCCACTATCCCAGGGTGCTCCAAGCCCTGTCCAGCTTGGCCTTGGACACTTCCAGGGATCCAGGGGCAGCCACAGTTGCTCTGGGCACGTGTGCCTGGGCCTTACCACCCTCACAGGGAAGGATTTCTTGCTAAAACCCAATCTAAACCTTCTCTTCATCAATGTGAAGACATTCTCCCTTGTCCTGTCACTACATGTCCTTGTAAACTCTCTCTTCATGTTTTTTGTCAGCTCCTTCAGGTACTGCAAGGCCACACCAGGTCACTCCTGATCTCCTCTCCAGGCTGAGCAATCCCAACTCTCCCAGCCTTTCCTCAGAGCTGCTCCATCCCTCTGATCATGCTGGTTCCTCCTCTGGGCTCACTCCAAAGGAGCCTGTCCTTGCTGTGCTGGGGACCCCAGGTCTGGCTGCAGCTCTGCAGGTGGGATCCATGCTGGGGCAGCCCCTGCTCTGGAAATGGGGGGCTGCCTGTGACCAGGGAAGTGTCAGGGATGGGCAGCAGAACTGGACAGAAATGCTGCATTTATGTCCCACAGCAACCCTTCATTAGACTGGACTTTCAATTTTTCCCCTTTTTGCAGCTTGTACCTGTAAAAAGCTGACTGGCCTCTGTGTTTTGGGTCCAAGATAAAGAGTTCCAGAAGGGTTATCTTTACTGATATTGAAGTAAATCAGCTTTCATAGATCAAGCAGATCAGGCAACATCATATCACCGTTAGACCAAAGTTGAAACAATCCCTAGGAAAGCCAGAAAGGCTTTAGAAACGGACTTTAACACTATCTTTGAAAGCAAAGTCGTTTTGCTTCAAGATTATCATCACAATTTAGATGCTGTACATTGTAGTAGGATAAAGAGGGAATTTGGCAGATGAGCTTTTGCCTCTGGAGCCTCCAGATGACTGGAACAAGCTTCCCTTTCAGCTTAAATCAGCAAACAGCATAATCTCCTTTAAGCCTGGGGTTTAAATGGCTGTTTGAAGGAGGATTGTGCAAAATCTATTTCCAGTAATATGGTTACTGGAGCTAAAGAGTATGTGTTGTTTTCATGAGATTTTTGGATGGCCCTGTAGTATGCATTAAATTATTGCAAGAATCATGCAGTTGATGGCTTTCACTTAATCTTTAGGTGTATGTGCTGGGCTCTTGGTAACACTGAAAGCACCTTTTAATTCTTGGACATTTTTTTCACATGGTAAACAAAGCAGCTGTCAATACCCTGAGCATTTCCTCTGTAGGAAAGGTGCTTGTGTTTGTTGTGTCCATCAAGAGTCAGTTAAAGGTCCCTCTCATGAAGTGTAATGCCATTGGGGGAGGAATTGATTGAAACCACCAGGAGCAGCCTTTCCCCCACCTGTGAGCTGGCTGTGGCACCTGTACCTCAGGCAGTGAGGCTGTGTCCTTACTGCTATTCCTGTTTGGGGGACATATTCCTGGTGAAAGTTGCCTTTCCATACTGGCAGGCACGGTTTGACTGTCACATTCACATTTTCTGAAAAATCCCTTCACCCAGGATTTTTCTCCTGGGAAGCTGAGAAGCCTCAGAGAAAAGGAAAACAATTCTGATCTCATTTGCTTCTCCTGTGTTGTGCTCATGTGGAATGTGTTTGGAGATTGTTTACCCACAGGTGATTGTTCCATTGGATTCTGCTGGGAGTTGTTTTCACTCTTTGGCCAATCAGGGCCAAGCTGTGTCGGGGCTCTGGAAAGAGTCAGGAGTTTTCATTATTATCTTTTTAGCATTCTGTAAGTATCCTTTCTGTATTTTTAAGTATAGTTTAGTTTAGTATTCTTTAATATAATATAGTATCATAAAATACTAAATTAGCCTTCTGAGAACATGGAGTCACATTCATCATTCCTGCCTTCATTGGGGTATTCCCAGCAAATACAATAGTTTGAAGTCCTGACTTTTATGGAATCAAGGCCAGAGTATGCTGCACTTCTCCCTCTCCTGGGTGGCCCAGCCTGGGCTCCAGCTCAGTGGAGGTTAGGAGCCTTGAGTCTTCTCCATTTCTTTGGGCATAGTGTTCCTGAGTTAAAAAAAAAAGCCACTTCATGGGCTTTGGTGACAGAGTTAACTTGTTAAGAGATTAACTGTTTGGGAATGTCTATTAGGAGCACGAGCGAAGAAATTTGAATGAAAAGCTGCGGGCAGCACTCAAATATTTGAGCTAAATCATAGGTTTCTGCAAAAAAAACACTACATGATCTCTGCCTTTACTAGAGGAACTGACAGTGGTTCTACCTGGAAAAAAATACCAAAAGCATTTTTCTTGCTAGATTTCCCCATCTTTATTACTTTTGTTTTCAATGTTTTGTAGTACTTGTGGGCTGTTCTTCCTTCTTTTCTGCCTTCCCCCATGTCAAAGTTGAGGGCAGAAGCTGGAACTATCTTTTATAATTTTCCAAGGGAAGGAGGAGCAATTAATGTTGAAATAATATGATCATTATCAATGGGGAAGAAAATAAAACAAATGCTACTTCACTCATGAGCACCAAGATGCATGTGGACAGGCCAGCACTAAGCACTCCAGGCACTAAGGCAGGTTTCCTGTGTGGATTCCTCAAAACAAAGAAGAGGACCAAGCAATGCTGGCTCCCTAGTTCTTATTATGCACCCTGAAACCTTCCTAAGGTTAATTAAGTATGTGCTGATGTTGAATGTGCCTGGATTGTACCCTTCAGGAGGTCACGGTAGTTGTGTTCCTTTTGTCTATTGTGCCCCCCTTCTCTCCATTGGTAGGATTTATTTATTTTCTTATCTAGGTGTTGACTTATCTCTCCCCGTACTCTGTGTCTTCCTACCACTGTCTCTCCATGGGTTTAGTCTGTATTTCAATATCCTGCATTGTCCTTACCTGGGTTATGTTGGATCCTGACCTGCTGTCAGCACCTGACACCCTTTTTATCCCTGCTCCTGCTGTTCCTTCTGCTGTTGCACCACACCCAAGCCTTCCATTTGCTCCCCATTCATGCCACTCTCCACGTTGTTATTAGATATTTCTGCAAAGTGGCCATGGGAGTTTTCATTCTGTACCATCACACCCCACTCTGTATCCCTGCATCCCCAGCAGCCTGCTGTGTAAGCCTGGCAAGTTGCATGAGCACTTAATTTATTTATCATTTCATATTTCAAATAATTAAGTGAACTGCTGGCACTGCACAGATAATATCTGTAGATCTTAACAACTGATCATGTATGGTTATGGTAATCTGGAGAAAAGGCAAATGAACTATGAAAACTGCTTCATCTATAAATAAAACCATTTAGCTTCAAAACAGTATTGCCATGGAAATTCTTCACTGATAAAGTATGGGAGTGAGGCTTTTCTCATTTAGATTTCCTGAGCCTTTTTATTTTATGCTGACAAGATGCCAGAGGGAAAAGAGCTATAAACTCAGTATTGCATATTTAAAAGATGGTATTTTATTTCATCTTCTTCATTCCAAATTTTTCCATTTACAGTATACAGCCATGAACTGAAATTTGTAACAAATGAGGAAAAAGGGATAGAAAGTACTGTTGCCAAGGTAAATCTGGTGCTTACTGAAAACTTTTGACTTTGTTTAGAGGTGGCATCTGTCTGTATTTGTAAATACTCTTCTAATCAAAAAAGCTAACCAGAAAGCTTTCTCTGAACCACACACAAGTTGAAGTCCTCAGAGGATAGCTGAGAGAAAACACACTTGGCTGATCTCTGAGGTGGTGCACATAAAATCCAACCTCCAGCAATGCAAGATTCAGAGTATGCCTGTCTTGCTGGGGTTTGCTCTCTGTTGGAGCTCTGGGTAGGACTGAGCTCCATATGCCATCAGCCTCCCTGCTGTGGCACTGGGGAGATGGAAGGAGCTGGTTAGAAGCTGTCTTGGATATTGCTCTGCACCTTCATTGCAACCTGAGTCTCCTGTGCCTTGTGCCTGGTAATCCCTGCACAGCAGAGTTAGCAGTGATCACCTTGTTTTGCTTTTCTGAACCTATAATTCTGCTTTTACTGTATTTGTGTGGTGGCAGTTGTGTCTAGGTGAGGTAAGGGTATATTATCATATTTCTGTGGGGTTATTCAAAGCAGTTTATAGTGTTTCTTCTGACAAAGTTTATGCTAAATTATGTTGTCCTGGACTGGATCTAAAGTTGGCATAAAATCACCCTTTATTTTCTTTTTGTGTGTGAGTTGGCAGAAGTGAACCATACCAATCCTGCTTTGCTCCTCTGCCTACTGTGCTTTTTGATTTCATAGCAATTATCTGTAACTGCATTTACCCCCTCCTAGAATGAAAATTTGATACTGAGGTCTCTAGATCCTATCAGGCTTTGGTTTCTGAATCAAACACAGAGACTGCTGGATGAAGATCTTACATGGAGCTATGAAATGTTGTATCACACCTTTCCTCCTGTGTCTCTCTGTGGAAACTCCTCACACAGCTGCACAATCTTCAAATAGATCTGGATGTAGAGTGGTGCAGTGATACGAATGGAAGCCATCTAACAGCCTATTGCAAGGTATGGAGAAAGAGCTTAGTTCAATTTCCATTTTTTAGCATACATTAAAAACAATCAGGCAAAGCAGCCCATCAGTGTTATTGGGAGAAGCCTGGCATCTTTATGAGTTAGTGATCAACGGTTAGGATAACGCTTCCCTTTATTGATCATAGCCTGCTGCATTCAATTAAAATGAGAAGTAATTGAATGAAATTAAATCCAACTCACTGGGGGCGACCAAGCATGCCATGCACGTGGTGAATGTCACCCAAAGGAAAACTTCACACTGGTAATGCATCCATTGAACCATCCTGCTCACAGCAGGAGCTGGCTGAGTGCCCTCTGCACACACACATTGCTGATCCCTGCAGCCTTGCTCAGGGCTGGAGGAGTGCAATCACCTGCTGAGTGTGCACCTCATCTTACCTGCCCATGGTGACAGGAAGAGGTGTTCCCTTCTTTTAGGAAGTGTGGTTGAGACAGCCGGGTCAGACAGAGAAAGCCAGATAAACCTTCCCAGTGTGAGAAACAACTGCTCACTTTGAACATTTAAAAAGATTTATTAAACCTTAACAAAAATACAACAAAGGACTACATAAGGAAAAGGCTGCAGTGCTGGGTCCATGCACACCACATGGCCAGTTCATGTTCAACATGGATGCTCAGTGTTTTATACCCCGGGGTTGCATCAGCCAGCCCTGGCCCCTCCCAAAGGCTGTCACTCAGCTCTTCTTTGCCATTTATCAGTGCAAACTGCTTTCTTGTAACTGCATTGGAGCTCAGGTGTTGCCATGCCTCACCCCCTGAGCACCCCCAAGCTTTTCCATTGCCACCTGCCCCATGCCAGGGACACATGTGCAGCTTCTTTGTACCTGTCTGAGACAGCCCAGGCTGTCAGATGGCAACAATACAGGGGGAAAGGGAACTGTGGGGAGAACAGAGGACAGCTAAACTGCAATAACATAACTGTACATCACTAAAGCTTTTCTTAATATTCACACAAGAGTTATCTTTTAATTGTGAGAGCCAATCATCTCATTATCCATCTATAACAATAGTGTATAAAAAGCAATGGGTTTCTAATAAATGGGTTATTAGCCTTCTAGAGACCTAGAGTCTATGTGTCACTTTTCACCCATTCCTGACTCAAGGGTGACATGGAAGAGCGTCACTGACCCACCATGGGCTCTCTCCAGACCCATTCTGCAAACAGCACGAGCCCCTGGCTTTGGATCACCCAGAGTGGGAAAAGCAGCACAGATGCCCCTGGCTCCTCAGCACAGCTGAAGAGTCCATTTGCAGCCAGAAGTGCAGGTTCCCTTGAGAAGGTCATGTATGACAAATCAAAGAGAAAGCTTTGTTGATAAGACAGCAGACTTTAGGAGAATCAAAGCATTCAAAATGGCTTAACACACAAAGCAGGGAGCGTTTGGCTCCTCCATGACCCTGGGAGATGTGGATGCTTTCAGCACACCCCTTCTGGCTGGCTTCGCCTCTTCTCAGCAGATGGTGTTGCAGCTCTTCCAACCCTCCACAGCCAGACACCGACAGGGGCTTGGTTTACTGGTGAGCCACAAGGTTATTTCACTCCGACAATGCTTGATTTCCTTTTTTCTCACCTGCAGAAATCAAAGTATTCCCATACCTATCACTTAGCAGTTACTCCTCAGAACAGTTTGTTGCCTTTTCAAGTGGAAATCTACAGATTTGTCACCCTTTGAGGATTAGATGAGTGATCACCAGCCTCTTGCCAGGAGCACAGACAGCTTTGGCTCTGTGCTTGGCTGTGCTGTGCAGCAGTAAATTAGACCACCACTATCTTTTGTGGGGAAATGCCAATATGACTCCTCTGGTATTCCCAGTTGCCCCAGGAGGGAAAATCATCAAAGCCAGATTTTTCTTTTTTCCTTTTTCCTGAGAAGATGAATTGCAATAGTGAATTGTCCTCTAGCTTGCCTTTTTATTTTTTCCCCCTGGAAAAAAATTGAAATATTTCACCTATGATAATTCATGTTGCATTTTTTCCTTTTTTGCTACAATTTAGACTGACTGCTGTGCATACCTGTAAAACACTTCCTGGCCTTGTGCCTGTGAAGGTCAAACAGCAAAAGAAAAATCTTTGAATACATGGAGAAAAAGGAACATGAAAACAGATAAAATGTTTTCTTCATCCTCTGGAATTAGTTCTTTTGACTTGGGAATACTTAATTTTCTGGACAAACAGGGTGCTGGCCAGCATGTTCCCAACTGCATTTGGGGTTCCTTTTTCTAATGAGGAATTAACCACAGTTCACACTGGTGCAGTTTTGTATTTGGCAGTGAACTTCAGGCAGAAGCAGCTCACATTTTATGGTTCTCTGATTTGTAGAATATGTAAAAATCAGTAGAGTGAAGATTGTTAGCTTTGCATATTTTTTAAATCACAGACCCAGAGTTTCTTTGGCTTTGTTTAATCTTCCAAATTCATGACTTGACTTTATGATACATTCTTCTTCAGGAATCAGGAGCTGTAATGCTTTAAAAGCCTATGCAGAGGCTGTTGGAAGCAATAATTTTGTTTTGAGGGCAAGATCATTTGTCTGAACATAGTAGTTCTGTGTTGGAAGCAAGAGGGTGGGGAAGAAACACAGTGAGAGACATACACTGAACTGGTTTAAAAATTAAACTGGACAAAGCTTTCCTTATAGACAGAAGTGTTATCTGCTGAACATTGATGTAATAATGTAGGAACTCATCTGGCAGCTGAAGCTGGCTATTAAACTTTTATGTTGCCGTTATTACAGAATCATCACCTCTAGTGTAGGTTTTATTGAATGATTTTTTTTTTTAATCACTAAATTGCCTTCAATGAACTTTCGAACAACAGGACTTTCCAAATGAACTTTCTTCTTTTTCCTCTTTATTCCCCCACGCACATGCTCTGTGGGAGCCAAAGGGCTTCCTATGTCTTGAATGCTCATTCTAGTGGCAGAAACCTGTTTGAAAAAAATGTTGCCAATTTTTTTTGCATGTTTCTTTGAGCAGAGGAGCATTTTAAAGATTCCAAAGAGGTGGTTTCCATCTGGCACAGCTGTGGCCAGATGTACATCACATGTCACATCCTGGGAATGGCATCCTCAGGAATTACAGACCACTAAATGAGGAAGCCTCTTGTGGGAACTGAGCAGAAGCATCTGCAGGAAGTCCTGGGTCAGATGAAGGTGTTTGGACCACTCCTGTATATTCTGTTTCAAACCACTTGCTGGAAGAATCTCTAAGGCTGAACAAGTGTCCCCTGCTGTTGCAGGCAGAATTTTACTTTGAGTTTATTCAATGTGGAATCAAAGCATTCACCTGCAAGTTTTGTGTGTGAATTTTGCTTCTGCTACTTTAATCCATTTTCATTACTTTTCTGTAGACAAATCCACAATTCCTTATTTTGACCATTTTTTTTCTTGTGCTTGCTTTATGTTAGCAGATTGTGATAGTTGTGCATCAGACACCAAGTTCAGCCTTCAATGGAAAGAAACAAGAGAAGATGAGGAAGAGAATTAATTTGCCTGCTGTCTAACAAGAGCTTTCTTTATTACATGTACACTGGTCTTTAATTATGATGATGATTTGGGGCTTTTTTTGAGGGAAGATGAGACTTCTCTTTCTGTGAGAGTCATGGGATTGCTGAACTCAGATGGGCATGAGGAGGAGTGGCAGAAAAACATATTGCCTACAACAGTATCTCAGGCATGTAATGTTGTAATCAAAGAACCCTGACGATGGCAGGAATGATGACTCTGACTCCATGTTCTCAGAGGCTAATTTATTACTTTATGATACTATATTATATTAAAGAATACTATCCCATACTAAAGAATACAGAAAGGATACTTACTGAATGCTAAAAAGATAATAATGAAAACTTCTGTCTCTTTCCAGAGCCCCGACACAGCTCGGCCCTGATTGGCCAAAGAGTGAAAACAACTCCCAGCAGAATCCAATGGAACAATCACCTGTGGGTAAACAATCTCCAAACACATTCCACATGAGCACAACACAGGAGAAGTAAATGAAATAAAAATTGTTTTCCTTTTCTCTGAAGCCTCTCTCTCTGCTTTTCAGCTTCCCAGGAGAAAAACCCTGAGTGAAAGAATTTTTCAGAGAATGTGAATGCCACAATGTAAGGATTCTTGGCTATCAAATCCTTTCCTCCACATCCAGCTAAGCTGGGTGGTGCTGGGAGCTGAGTGTGATGGAGGAGAGGGAGTTGCAGTGGCCAGCCCAGCTCAGCCACCCTGGCCTCCCCTGGTGACAGCTCGTGGGCAGGGCTGTCTGGGAGGTTTTCCTGGCGCACAGCTTAGAGCAGTGGTGTGGAAGAGCAGCGATGTGCTCCTGCTAAACAGACCATCCAAGCATCATGGGAATTGGCTTCAGCTTTCTGGAGCTGCTCATGCAGAAACTTGTTAAGGACTCCAGAGGGTGAGTGCTGTCTGCCTGGTGTTACACGGCTGCTGCTTCTGTGTTCAATCCATGCTGGGTCTTCATGGGTTAATCATTTACAAGTGTGAAGTTTCTTGTGACATGCTTGGCCAAATCTAATGTACAGACTTCAATTTGAAGTGAGCAGAGTGTTGAAAAATGAAATGTTTTTTGAAAGTTAAATTGCAGTCATTTATATGAAAATGCCTTAGGTAACTCGTTCCCCCCCAACCCCCCCAAAATATACTAATTTTATAGCACATTAATAATTCATGTGCATATTGGTTGCAGACATAAAGCACAAAAATATCCATTCTTCTGTAAAGCACAGATTTTTGAAAGAAATAGGAATTGCTATGATCTGCTGATAGTAATGCTTGATTAGCTCCATACTGTTTAATTGTTGATGAATGTTCACGAGTATTCATTGACACAAATGAGAAACAGGATTCTCTGCAGTGGTTTGCAGGAAGTGTCCAGAACCACATCTCCTGTGACATCAGATTTATAGGCACAGCAAGGTTCACATGAGGCAGCCAAGTTCAACCCTTGGCTGCATTCAGGGCAAGCTGCTGCACTCTGGTTTGCTAAGGCAGTGTGGGAAGAAGATATTAAATATAAGGGATAACATGGAGAGACACTTCCTCTGGGCACTAAAACAGGGATCTCCAGGGAGTTCTTGGTTTGTGATGAGTCATTCTCTGTCAAGAGTCAAGGAGGGGCACATCCTACCCTCCCAGGTCCTGCAGCACAAATATTTTATAACAGGGACTTGGCTACTAAGGGTCCTTTGGCACATTGCTGTACTAATATTGCCCTTTGAGGGTTTTTTGACTAAACATCCTTGTGCCATTAAACATTAAAATATCCTTTATTTGTGTTCCCAGGTGTATGTTGTATACAATAGTAATGTCCTGCTCACACATGACCGAGTTTCTGTGGTGTAAAACAGACCAAGAGCCCCCATCATGTCAATGCTGTCAGAGCTATTGTCCTATAGAGCTGAGAAAACCGCCTTTCACTGCATTTGAAGTTGGTGTAGATTCTGCTCTCCTGGTGGGACTTGAGCTATAAAATGTGTTGGATCAGGTGGGTACCTTGATGTCCATCCCAGAAGGAACTGGAAAGTTGAGTGAAGAAGGCCGCAGGTACATGCACAGCTCAGGTGTGTTGATGGAGCTCAGCTTCTGCTGCTCTGGGGCAGGGTGTGAGTCACTGCCATTGGAATGAGGGACTTAAGCAAAGTGAATTTTACTCTGGGTCCTGGGTTTGAACTTATTCATTAAACTCTGTCACCATGATATTTTCTGAAAAATCCCTTCTCCAGGATTTTTCTCCTGAGAAGCTGAGAAGCCTCAGGGAAGAAATTTAAACAATAATTATCTGATTTCTTGGAACATGGTCTGGAGGGTGCTTACCAACAGGTGAATGTTTGATTGGTTCCATGTGAATTGTTTTTACTTAATGACCAATTCCAGTGCAGCTGTGTCAGACTCTCTGGTCTGTCACGGGTTTTTATTATTCATTCTTGTCTAGCCTTCTGATGTCTCCTTTCTTTTTCTTTAGTATAGTTTCAGAATATAATATAACATAATATAAATATAGTAATCAGCCTTCTGAGAATTTGGAGTCAGATTCTCATCTCTCACCTTGTCCTGGGGATCCCCCCCTCACAACACCACAACAAAACTCCATACTGATTTTCAGAAATGCCAGAAGTTAATGACTTGTTTGCTTGATTTCACTTCACTTGCTGTGATTGCTAATTAAATATGGCAATGGAAAGCATTCCTGCTCCAGGGGATGGACTGCGGAAGACACAGTCATTCTCTTTCCTTCTCAATCCTGCTTGCCATAGCAGACAAGGCCAAAGCAGTTCAATTTTTGCCAGAAGGGTTTCCCAAGTACCCATCCTTTTTCATTTGGGTGTGGAATTAGGCATGGGGCAGATGTGTCTGGTCAGGGGAGCGTGGCCATGTCCTGCCTGGAGCTGTTGGAGAGAGGGATGGTGGTCACTGTTGGAGAGAGGGGGGATGGAGGATAAGGCCCCAGAGGAGTGTGTGGTGCCTCTTGGCATGCAAGTCCAGCTGCTAAGAGAACTGTCCCTGAAAAGGTGTGGTGTGATGAATCCACTCTGAGCAAACTGCTGCAGACAGGAAAGGCAGCACATGAAATATGGGAATGACTTTGCATTGCAGGGTGATGATGACTCTTCTGGAAAAAAAAAAAAGATGAAAACTCTTTTGCTGCAGGTGAGGCATGCTGGGAAGAATAACTTCCCTGTGATTACCCTGTGAGAAATATTTAGGATTTTTTAATCCATCAGTGCATTTTTGTCAGCTTTTGGAGACACTAGGGGAACTTTATTCAGAGATATGTTGAAGATACCAGTGTACTATTGGAAGAAAGCAAGTCTGAGCATGTCACCTCTGTTGTTAATAAATGTCAGCTCATTCAAGGTGCTCAACAATTTTCTGCAGAAGTTTCAAAGTTTTCATTAAAACTCTTCATTATTTTTCTGTAAAATAATAATTACTATTTACCCATTAACAATTACTCGACCAAGCTTGCATAAACACATTTCAATAAAATTCTTACACATTATCAAAATATATTTAGATTTCCTTGAAAATATTTCCAGTTATCCCTCCCAGTCTCTATATAGCTTCATTAAAGGATTTTCCTGATCAGGTCAAAATAAATACACCAGAAAAAAAGGGCAGCATGAATGTGGAGTAGAAATGGGAGAGATTAAGTTTGAGATTCAGGTGCCTGTGTTTTGTTCTTGGAAAGGTATTTTAAATGTCATTTCAATTGTACAGCTGAACTTTACAACATCCCCTTGGTGTGAAAAGCTTAGGCCTGCTTTAGTAGAGAAGCTCTGTTTTAGAGGTTTTTTTTTTTTCCTCCAAATTAATTTCCTCTCTGGCTTTGGATGTATTGACTGCAGGACATGGTGTACAACATTATATTTGTGAGCATTTTTGGAGGGAAAGTTCAGATATTTAGGGCTGCAGACAGGGAGGTGCTAATCTGAATTTTTTACTTGCTGCTCCCAAATATTCTTACTCTTAGAAGAAATGGCCAAAGGAAGTTTGGCCAAATGCAGATAATTCTTATATAGGTTATTTCATGGGTCTGATTTTTAATTTCTCGTGGTGCCAGATGCCAAGGGATACAGGCATTTTGAAAAATAGAATAATGACAATTGCAAGTATATTTTGGGGAATATATTTAGAGGAGAGGATTGCAGCAGTACCTTTAAAGACTAAAAGTGAGTTCTTTAACTCTGGGCTGGTTTTTGCTCCTGTGGTCTTTTAGTGAGGTGTATTTGCTTTTGAATATGCCTTTGAGGACTCTTGAACAGTAAGAGAGTATAATCAAATCACTTAAGGGTTGATATGGCTTTTTCTGTGGATTATCTGGATGTGGCTGCAATAACAGTGTTGTTTTCTTCTGGCAAATCACTGCTGTGTGCTGCCATGAAATGCCTGCACACTTAAACTTTATTGCAAATTTAAATTTCATTATTTTGCTGGACAGTAATTCCCTGAAGCATTATAAACCAAATCATTAATTGCTGTTCCTAATGTGCACGATCCATTGGAAAACATTAAGCAACACTCACAGTTCCCTTTATTGTTATTGCTCTTTCAGTCCCTGAGGCAGCAGATCATATGGAAACTCCTGGGCAATCTCAGAGTGACATTCTGTGCTTCTGACAGAGATGGCTTTGGGCTCCAGATGTTCTGGGACCATATGGTATCTGCATATTGTCTTCAAGAATTATTACAAAATGGACTGTTTTGGAGGGGAAAGATAACCTGATCATAAATATTAATCACTGCAGCTGTAGTTTGAATTACTGTAAAAGTATTGTCATGGAATTCCAGACTTTTCCTGGTTTCACTCACTGCTGTATATTTTCCATACTACTTTATAAGTAAAAATCTATTTTTCAAAGAACTCTTTGGTACCCCTGCAGATTGTCTGTAAACAAACTGAGTGTTTTCTTGACAAGAGCATCTGAACTAAGATGCACTGTACACACAAAATGCAATTCTCATCAGGAGATCTAAACCAGTGGCTTTCCCTGCAAAATCCTGTTGTCTCATTTTACCTCCAAAACCCTAATAATCCCAACTGCAGGGATGAACACTGCTTTTCTGCCTGAGTTCCACTAACACCAGGGCTTCAGTGAAAACCTGCTGCAGTCTCATGATTAGGCCTGAGTGCAAGGTTTTTTTGAATTTGACCTTTTCTATTTTTCCTGCAGATAAGTATATTTCCAATTGGTTGAGAACATTTGTTTGGACAAAGTTACCCATTACTAGGTCTGATGGAGTGCTGTTTAATGCTTGTTTAGGTGATGCTTTCTTCCTGAGGCCCCCTGATTCCAATGCCATCCACTGAAGGATTTCTTTCATGGGGTGTCCTGGGGTGACTTTATGATGCTGAATTCTATCCCCATTGGTGTGTTTAGCCCTGTTTTCTCCCAGATTTGCCCTAAAGCAAGTAATGAGGTCACAGTCAGTGGTTCACAGCTCACTCTGCAGAGGCCTCTGCTCTCCTGGGCAGGGGCTTGGTTGCAGATCTGGAGTGAGCCCATTTCTGGTGTCCCTCAGGTGCAGGAGGAGAGCAGCCCTGACCATCCAGCTCGGATGTAGCACGTTCAGGGGAGATGGGCTGCCTGTAAAATGTATTCCCTAGAAGCACAGAGGCAGAATTCCAGGTGGGATCTCATGAAGGTGGGGTATTTGAGGAGGAGAATTGCTGGCCATGCTGCTTTTGATCAACCCAGGACAAATTGGTCTTTGCTTGTGGTGGGCTTTCAGTGCTGATTTCAAACTAAGGCCTTTGGCTTAAGAACGGATTGATAAAAAGATTGGGAGAGGGTCTAAATCCTTCAGTGCAGCTGATCAAATTTTCTAAATTATCTTCTTTTGATTTTGCTTTTAATTTGTGGCATTAAACGACAGCTCTGTGTGCCTGTTTGTAGAGAACAGTCTGCATATTCTGTAGTGCTGATCAAATAAACCTCAGGTGTTGTATTGGAATGATGCTCCTGATGCAGAGCACTCGATTGCTGTCTCACACCCAGGGTGGTAAAAGCACTTCTGAGGCCTTGTGCCTTCTCAGTGATATTTGGTAGAAGCTGCTGTGGCACTCTGGGCACAGTTGCTGTGAGTGGATTAGGAGAGGTTTTGATGCTGAACGTGTGAAAGATCTCCTGTATGTTTGTCACCTGTGACCGTGGTCACAAGGGTTTTCAGGATGAAGAAGAGACGAATGTTGACTCCATGATCAGAAGGCTTGATTTATTTTAGATATATGTTACATTAAGACTATACTAAAAAGCAATAGAAAGGAAAAGGTTTCTTCAGAAGCTAGCTAAGCTAAGAATAGAAAAGAATGAATAACAAAGATCTGTGTCTCAGACAGAGAGCAAGAGCCAGCTCTGCCATGAGTGGTCAGTAAATCTAAACACCTACAGGAGACCAATCCCAGGTCTACCTGTTGCATTCCACAGCAGCAGATAACCATTGTTTACTTTTGGTTGCTGAAACTGCAGCTTCTCACAAGGAAAAATCCTAAGAAAGGATTTTTCATGAGAGATGTCTGTGACAGTCACCATCATATTTTCTGAAAAATCCTCTTTGCCCAGGATTTCTTTCCTGGGAAGCTGAGAAGCCTCAGAGAAAAGGAAATCAGGGAGAGGGTCTGGGTTCCTACACTGAGTTACACTGCGCTGAGTTTCTCTTGGAAATGTTAGGAATTCATTTACCATCCTTGTGCTTTACTTCACTCAGCTCTAGGAAATGTCAAAATCAGAGGGATAACAAAATATAACATTATCTCAATACATCCCTCCTTTCTTTTCCCCAAAGTTGGAAATGAGTTGAATGTAAACTCAATTTTTTCCTCAAATGTAGTCCACTGTCCTGAGTTAGGAGTGCAGGATGGTGCAAAGGATTTCTGCAGACCTCTGGGCAATCCTTTACTGGACCAGGACTCACCACTTGGTTTGTTCTGTAACCCATGCCTTTGCTCTCCTTAGAGTTGCTTCCATAGCCAAATTTGCAATTGCTTCCATAGCCAAAGTTTGGTTTAGTTTTCAGTTAGTTACTAAGAATAACTCAATTACCTAAGTTTCAAAATTGAATCCTGATTTGTACCAAAAGCTAATCACCCTAAAACCACCAAGTCTCTAAAAATACTGTCACTAAAAGAAAAATATCCAAATTCCAGACTGTCAGGGAAGAGCTGCTAAGAAATGTGAATATACAGAAAGTGCTTGGAACTGGTAGAGGAAACCTCAGAGTCCATCACCCACTCACCATCACAATGACACGTTAATGAGCACATCCCATCCCACTGCAGGGAATTTACAAGGTTTAAAAAAGTAGATTCCACTTCTGATCTTTGCTTTCCTGTCCATGATCCTCTCATACTCCACCACCACTCTACAGAACATTTTTCTTGCACATGTGAGGGCACTTTTCAGTGGCCTCAAGGAATCCTCAACAGTGGAGCAAGCCTTCAGGGATAAAGGAAAAAGATTATTGAACTCTTAAGCCATATTCTTTCCCCTCATCCAACCTCAAATACAATACATTTAATTCATTCCAGAAGTTCCATCTTAATTTATTCCAGCATATCCTTGTGGGAACACTAGTTGAAAACTGGCAAATCCAGCGAACTAGCTCAGTTTTGGATCAGAGCTCTCTGTTTGTCTCACTCTACTCGACCAACAGATGAGCTGATATAATCAGTGCTCCCTGGAACTGCCACCAGGGCAAAGATTGCAGGATTTTCATCCCAGAAACCTGCCCTTGGGGCAGGGTGAGCACCTTGAAATTAGCACTCCATCTGAAAGATTCCAATAAATTCCTCTCTTGCTAAGCAGTTTGGAGACTGACTTAAAAACACCCAAACATATTCTTTTGGAATGTGTTTGGAGATTGGTTACCCACAGGTGATTGTTCCATTGGATTCTGCTGGGAGTTGTTTTCACTCTTTGGCCAATCAGGGCCAAGCTGTGTTGGGGCTCTGGAGAGAGTCAGGAGTTTTCATTATTATCTTTTTAGCATTCTGTAAGTATCTTTTTGTATTCTTTAGTATAATTTAGTATAGTATTCTTTAATATAATATAGTATTATAAAGTAATAAATTAGCCTCTGAGAACATGGAGTCAGATTCATCATTCCTGCCTTCATTGGGACACCCACAAATACAGTATGAAAAGAATGATATGGTAGCACAAACCACCCAGCATCTCGTATGGGGCTGTAACTGTGCTGAAAAAGGGTGGATGTGAGCCAGGATTATTAGTGGAGAGCTGAGGGACAGAAGAAGAAAAATGTCATCTTCTTTTAGTCTCTAACTGGCCATAATAATTGGCTTAATAACGTTATCCTACAGTTATTTGTGTGCAGCAATTCTGGGCAGAATTTCATTTATTTATGTGCTGTAAAGATAAGAGAGGAAGCATATGCATTTTGATAGATACCATATGACTCTGGTTCTCATCCCTCAAATTCTTCCCATTCCCCTCATCTTTTGTAAGAACAAGAAATAATAACAGATGTATTTCTTTCCGTAGTTTTAATGTTGAGGTTTTAGCTCACTGCTGTTCCATCTGCTTGTTACCATGAACTATGGGAGCAGTGAATTTTCTTGACACTGTTTAGGATATTCTAAAAAGAGAGAGCAGCTAGGAAAAATTAATAATTGAAAAGCATAAAACACAAAGCAAATGTGCTTTCCCTCCAAAGCCCAGGTGTGGATCTGGGGGTGCTCCTGTGCCTGGGTGGGGGATGGCTGAGTGCTGGGCATGTTGTCAATAGAGCTATCACTCCAAGAGATGTGAAGGAAGGACAGACTGTGCACCTTACTGCAGGAAGATGTGCTTAATATGGGGCTTTCTATGGTGCTTTCAAACTGATAATGAGATATTATATTCTAAATAAACATCCCAATAGCTGGTGTAACAGATTTTGTATCTGTTACCCCATAAGAAATAGTAATAAAATTCATGGAACTCCCAATCTCAGGGAAATCCAATTAAAATTAAGTATTCGCTGTGGGATCTGGCCTGGTATGAGAATTTTGCCCTTTCCACTTGCAACTCCTGTCAGGATTCTGTTTATTCTCTTATCTTTGTCACCATATCTAGTGGGTAAGGACTGGCTGAAATCAAAGACAGATTGGCAGGAGGGTCACAATCCCCTCCTTTCCTACCAGAAATGCAGAGTTTAGCCACTCAAACTTTTGCTGCCCAACATGGCCTCAGCCTGGTCAAAGGGCACAATCCCAACTTTATCAAACTCTCTCCATCCACTTTGGGTCAGACCCTGCTCAGACAAAGCCAAACTGACACAGGTAATTATTTACTGCTTTACCAAATAATTGACATTACAATAATGTCATGGGAAAAAGCTGGTGTTTCACCTGAGCTGAGCTTGTGAATTCTGAATTTCTAACTTATATTTGATCAAAGAATTGTCCTCCTTGAGCCACTCATGTGACATTGTGTTGGAACAGGAAAACACACCTGCAGGCATTCCAGCACTGTTGTTGGTAGAGCAAGCAAATGCAAAGATGATTCCCTACCTTTGTTGTGCAGATATTTGCCCATTTTGGCCACATTTTGAGTGGTTTGGGAAGCTGTGAAATAACTAGTCAGTGAGTGGTTGGAAGCTGTGAAATAACTAGTCAGTGACAGTTTTCACCCTTTTAAAAATAACTTCAACATTTTAATTTTATTAAAATGCTAATACTTAGAATTATCATCTGCCCTTGGAAAATGCCTCTAACTGAAAACAGGGAAGCACCAGGAAATAATGTAGGTGAGGATCTCCTGGGCCCTTTATGACTGTTTAAAAATATACTTAAAAATAAAACTACTTTGTGAGCTACTTGCTAACATTAAAAAAGTCATATAGAGTGGCTAGCTGTACCAATAGGCAGGAAAAAATTGATTTGTGATATTCTTAAAATGTATTTTTATAGACTAGTGAAGTAAAAGGAGTTTTTAATCTTTTTTGAGGGACAAAAATAGCTTGTCATTGGATACCTTTGTATGTTAGGTAAGATCAGAGGCTTTCTTTAACCATTGTTTTACATATAATGTATCAATTGTTAAAGAAAACATTGTAGCCAAGAATACATTGTATATATATATGTATATAATTTGTATAGATATAAATATAGATATGGTTTCATATATAAAAATTAACATGAAGCATCTTTCCAAAACTGAAATAATCTGTAGCCAGAGTAAAGAAAATGGAGTTTTCTGAATGGCTACAGCTCTGGAGCCCAGGAGGGGCTGTGGCTGTAGCTGAGGGGCTTTGGCTCGTTGTCAGCTCAGGTTTCTTGTCCCTTTTTGCTGTGAGAGGAGCTGGTGCTGGGTGTGTACAAGTGCAGAGCTTTGTCCACAGCCAGGGTCTAATCCAGAGCCTGGGGAAATCACTGACAGCTCCTCTGGCACATCAGCCACCCCAGGAGTGGATTTCAGTGCTCACCCTTCTCTGGCTCTCTTCCCAATGATGTGAGAGGGAGTTTTGTCTGATTTAGGACTGCTGAGCACTGGGGGATTTCTCTCTGCTCCAGCCAAGAACATTTTGTGGGCCTGTTGAAATCACTTTGTATTGGCTGCCTGATTTACATTTTATTTTCTTCCAAAATGCTAATCTGAGATAGGAAGGGCTGAAGGAATATAATGTTTAGGAGCACATTGCCAACACCACTGATATTTAATGACACTGCCTTTGGAATTTCTTTTTAGCTCACTTTTTGGTATCACTGTCTTAGAGCAAAGCAGAAACCTTTCCTTTGTTGAGGCAGAGCCACAGAATAAATACCTGAACCACAGGCAAAGGGCTGCTGGCAGTGCCCCAGCCAGGCACAGCCCATTCCAGGGTGAAAGGGTCAGTGGAAACCAGTCTGTGCAGCTGAAGAGTTACAGAGAGGTGTTAGTGCCCACCCATCCTGGGACTGGGGGAAGCTGGCATGGTTTTCTCCTTTTTATTGCAATGCTTTCAGGTACCTGAAATTGGAAAGGCAGCAGCAACAGCTGTGGATGGGCAGAGGTTGAGGTGATGCAGTGAAAGTGATGCCCTGTGAAGGCTGACCTAGAACAGAGGCTGGACAGAGCTAAAGAATAAAGCAGGGATTTATTAGGAGGCCTCAATGGATCCACCTTGGGCAGCACAAGAGCCCAGCCAGGGCTGCACCCAAGATGAACCAAAATGGCCCAAAATGCACGGCCGGGCACGGGGTCTGTCACTGGGATCAGTTCTGCTCCATTTGCATCTTGCAGTTCATTGTCCCATTCCAGCTTTAGCCCATGCAGTCCCACCCTGCTTGTTTTTCTCTCTCCAGCCCACGGTGTTTGTGCTCTTGGGCTGAGATTTGGATCATTTGTCCTTGGTGCCCAGCTAGAGCAGGAATTGTTTTGTCTCCCTGCTCTGTGCACAGAGCTCAGCATCCCCTGATATGAAGCCCAGACCCACACACTAAAGCAGCACAGAATCTGAAAAATAGAAAAGCTGAAACCTGAGGCATCAAAAGCATTTACTGAAGGGAAACTTCCACTGGTTGCCTGAGAAGTGTTTGTTCAGCTTACAGGACAGGAACAGCCATTACATCTGAGCATCCTAAGAACACAGAGCTGCTTCATGGATTAAAAGGCAAATGCCCCAAAACATGCAGAAATGGTCAGGCACTTGACAGTTTGTCTGCAGACCACCTAGCCTGGGTAATTTTGAGGAGACAATTGTTTCAGTGAGGACAACTGTGGGTTTGAACATTTCTCTGAGACTTGTTTCTAATCTGTAGCATTTGCAGCAAATCAGTTTGGATTTTAAAGTGTTTTAAGACAGTCCTTCTTTGTAACATCTGTTAGGATACCACCCATGCATTAATAAGCTTTGCAGAGCTGTGGGGATGTAGAAGATCTCCAGAATATGTTTCCAGTTCCCAAACTCTGAATTATGGAAATCATTATCAAAGTGGGGAGTTTTGAGTTCATTAAGAGTTGAATTTTCAGCAGAAGTCAAAGGGGATTCAGGCTTGTAGTAATCTGAAGCTCATTTTTGTTAATTCCCCATCAGTAGGTAAAAGTTTCAGAAGATCATAAGTACTGTGCACCTGGCTCATTGCTAAAACCTTTTTGTGTTAAATGAGATCTGTAAAATTCCCAGTTCTGTAAAATATTGAAGTACATACTGAAGTCAATCCTGTTAAATCCAGTAATTAATTCAATACCAATGAGTTTTGAGCACACACCTAAAGCTAAAACATGCCCTTACCTTCTTTGTGAGGGAAGTGCTTCATTCTTTAAAGTTTACATGTGACTCAAGAGCAGAGATGTGGTCTGCATTATTTTATCTGTACATGTTTGGTCTCCTCCAAATGCTGTTCCAGCCTCTCAGGAATACTGTCCATCCTCCCAGCAGAGGTGTTCTGATCTGGTTCTGCATCCAAGTGCTCCAGAAGTCAGGAAACCACATCAGGGCTTTGTTTGGCATAAATGCTGAAACAAGAGAGCCACAAAGCTGGTCCTGAGAAGAAATGGGAGGGCTTTAATGATGTTCTTGAGCATCCCTTGTTCCAGCCACTGAAATTCTAAACTGCAAGGCAATAACAGAGGTGCCACAAGAATTGTAAACAGTGGCAGGAGGCCCATCCATTTGCCAATAAAAGTAATGCAAATAACTTAACTTATATGCAGTGACTTAGAAATTCAGCCAGAAATGCAGCTGCTGACCATCCCAGTAGTACTCTGGATTCCCCCCTGAATGTGGCTCAAAGGAACCCTCTGAGCTCTCAAATGCTGCCCTTCAAGTCTGTGTTTTAGTAGTGTTAGAAGAGCTGTTGAAATTCAGCCTTCTCCTGAATTATTTGCTGTCCTGAATTTTAAAAACGAATGTTTCACTTTATCAGCGTTCCCTGAGACAAATGCTGCCTTCAGCCTTCCTGCCTTTCATGTTCTGGGTGCTGCATTTTGTCCCTGAGCCATTTTTGTTCCGTGGTAGCAAGGCTGCTCCTTCACTCACCTTGGCTGCTTGCAGAGGTTTTGTTTGATTCTGTGGGAGCCAGCATGAAAACCTCTGATTTTGAGTATTTTAATGTGTTACAAAGTACAGTAAATGATAGAAATCTCACCTAAAAAGGGGGGAGTGAAGGATGAACCATAAAGTCAGCCCCTTAATCTTCTAATCTGATTTTATTACAGCTGTAATGGGGCAATTTCAGTTAAAAGGCTCTTGTCAGACAACAGTTACTGTAGGTTACAGCTGCATAGGAAACAGTCTTGTAAAGGCAAATCAGGAATTGCTCTGAAAAAGTGATCATTTGCTCACAGATCCCTTCCACTTCAAATCACTAGAATTTAATCTAATGAGCAATAAAGAGAATGAATTTACAAATTTTGCTACTCTATTAATTGATGCTTTTGAAAAGAGCAAAAAAGCTTTTCTGGAGGATCTAGGGGAATTAATTTCATTAACCACAGTTCAGAACCAGGCACCTTTTAAGAGGCAAATTCTCCTATTACCCTCGAACCCCCAAAATTTGGGTTGAACTGATGTTTTGTACTAAATCTCCAGGATACATCTCTGTATAGCACAGCCAAAAATCACCCCAGGTCTTGTCTCATCTCCTGCTGTATTGCAGATGCCTCTGGCTTTGGGATTTTATTGCTGGTCATACCTTAAGCATTTATATCATTTTAATATGACCACTTGAGCACTCAAAGGAGTATAGCTCATTGTGTTTTTTGCAATTAGCTACCTTCTTTCCCTGTTTTGTAAAGAAGAAAGAAAACCTGTAATGATTCAAGGTCATGGAATATTTGTCCCTGCTTTCTGTAGCACTCTGAAAATACTTATTTAGATTTCCTTGGCTAGGGATTGTAGAGGAGTTTAAAAGTTGGGCACCTGCTGAAGCCTGCCTGGAATTCAGTAAGGGCTGACTGCTGATGTCCCTAAGAAGCTCTGGAACCCTCAACAGTGTGAAACTGTGTGAAATGTTCTTTTTGATACAGCCAGAGTGATATGAAGGATTGGCTTTACCTCTGAGCAGACAGAAACTGAGCTTGGTGAGAGATTTAAGTGCTGTTGATAATACAGTGCCTGTCTTAAGGCACTCCTTATAAAGGGGCGTGCATAGATTTTAGCTTGGTGCCCACAAGCTTTAGGAAATGATTTCTGAATGTCACATTCAGCAGGCTCTTTTTGCAGTGCTGGGGCTCAAATTACCAGCCATTGTTGTCGTCCAATTGTCTGAACAATTGAATGTGCTTTAAAATAACTTAAAAAAATGTATAAATATAATTTTCTGACGTTTGGGCTTAAATAAGAGCTCTCTTGCATGACAAGTTTCATTCTGGAGTGAATTTTTACTGCAGAGTTATAAACCCCTGGAGTAGCAGTTTCTAATAAAAATGCTGCCAGACCCATAATGATAACAGCACAGTAGTGCTGCTGTAATAAAGAGAAAAAGGGAATCATCAGACTTGCTGCTTAAATTATTTTTTTTATATATAGTAGACCTTTGAGAGAGGATCCAATGCTGATGATATTCATGAAGTACTACTAAGAGCTATAAAATTGTTGACAAATATACAGTCCTTCTACAGAATACCAAAAAATGAGATATTTTTCATTTGGCAGTTCGAGAGTTGCCAGTGACAAAGGAGCCAGTGAACACAGTGAACATTCAGATTTGAAATTATTTATTATGAACACCATATCCCACACACAAAAAAAAAGGGCAAAAAAAAAGCAAAAAAAAAAAGCAGAAGCAATATTAGGAAGCATCTGAGTGGAAAAACTGATTATTTTGTTATTCAGTGCCTGCGTTGCAGGACATTTTTTATGTTAGTTATCTGTAGCACTGCACAGTGTTCAGAGAAACTGCTTTTTCTGTGTTGAAAAGTTGTTTATAGGGCACAATTCTTATCTGATGGAAGTGAATCAAAATGATGTTTGTTAGGCTCAGGCAGATGTGGTGAGGCTGTTTTGATCCCTTCAGGGTTTCTGGGTTCAGCACTGCCCATCCCTCCCAGGATGTGGGGGGCAGCAGGGGAGAGGCAGCTGCTGGTGCCAAGGGAGGGGTGGAGAGCCTGGAGAGCCCCAGGGCTGCCAACCGCCCAGGTGAGCAGTGGGGATGTGCAGGTGCAGCTTGTGGTGATTGTGGTGGGGCAGAGCCTCGATGGGCTACAGCTGTGCCAGACAGGGAACACTGTTAAAGGTAACAGCCAGGGAGTGCCCAGGGGCACTGAGCAACCACCAAAGGGAATGGAGGGTGCAATGCATCAACATGAGGGGATAAAAGGTGGGGCTAAAGAACAAGCAGAGCAGATTCTTGCAGCTTTCTCAAGTGATGTGGTGTTTCTCTGAATGCATAAATCCTTGTGGAATTGCATGGTGACACTCTGTGTGTCGTGGCTGTCTCAGCTGTGACGTTCCAAGAGTATCAGAATTGGTGGAAAAGACTGCAGGTAAGCTTGGGGTTTCAGAACAGTTGCATGGAAAACTCTCCCTTGACCTCACAGTTAACTTCTTAGTATGTTGGGAGATTTTCCCCAGTATCAGGCCAAACTAAGAAACTCCAGCATGATACCATGAATCCATTTATTTGGGCTGGAAACTGGAGGAGGTGATGGCTGGTACCATTCATTCTGTTTTCAGAGAAACCTTCCAAAGCCTGAATACTGTAGTTTTCACTGGATTTACATGGCTGGCAGAGCAGGTCCAGGGCTGCCCCTTTCACATGTGGAAACGTGATTGGGCTTTAGGGTGTTGAGGTGTCAGGTCTGGGTCAGTGACATCACAGGGAGCAATATCTCTGCAAGCAGGATGATACACAGCCTTGCAGCTGCATTTCTGAGGCTGGTGGGAAGTCATCTATTGGAATAAATTTCACAGGACTCCATTTTCTTCATGGTGGAAAAAGGCCATTCTTTATTCACATTTATTCCTTTTTATACAGTGTTACAGACCTCATGTGAGACTCCAATTGGTCAGGAGCTTTCTTGCCTATTCCTCTGTTGGTTAATAAAATGTATTTTACTTGTCCATCAAGTCTCTCTACTCTTAAACTGTTTACATGTTTTCTTCACATGTTCTCATGGGGATAGATTTCATGTTTCTGCAGGTGCTGGTTGTTTTTCACCCAGGAGTAGATTGTTATGTTAACAAACTGTTCATGCCAGGATTGTTCTCACATGGGAACTTACAAAGTGCTAGCTTGACAGGGCCAGCCATCCATTTAACTGAGCAGGCCTGATTTTAGGAAGCCTTTCTTTATAATTTTCCCACCTTCCTGCAGCAGTCCTGCACCCTGCACTGCCTGCCCAGTGCCTCCAGCTCTGCCTTTGGGGGGCTGGAGGTTGGTGCCAGTGGCTGCTCAGGTCTGCAGCTCTGTGCCTCCCTCTCTTCTGCAGGGTGGGGTATCTGCTTTTCCAAAGGGGAATCAGAGGGTTTGGTGAGGATTTGGGCACAGAGCTTCAGAGGCAGGCAGCTGGTGGGGTGTGGGTGTGAGGAGTCCCAGGAGGTCTCAGGGAACACACAGGAGCAGCAGAAGGCACTGCAGGCACACCCTGGAGGGAAGCCCCTGGCTGTGGAGCTGGTCTTGTACCCTACAAAGTGAGCTACAGCCTCAGGGTTTGTAGGTGCCAGGTTTCCCAAAGCCCATCACAAACAGGGGTGCTCAGATCCTGTTGTTTGGGAAATGGACAGAAGGTACAACAGTGGTTTAACTGCTGAAATGACATCCTAAAAACTGGCTTGGGAAGCAAACCTGTTTCTGGACTGCTGTTTCTAAAGTGCATTTCTAAAATGCTCTTTCTAGAGATGTAGCTGCCCAGTGCTGATACAAATATGGACAACTTTGTCTGAAATAAGGGCACAGCATCTTTTTGGCTGCTTATTTTTGAATGCTTCAAAATCAACCTGACATAACACTTGTACGTTTTGGGTTTGGTTTTCTTTTTTTTTATTTTGCTATTTGTTGTGGGTACCAGAACAACAGAACTGCATAACCAGACCTGTTCTCTCTGTCTGCCTAGGCAGATCTGCATGTCTGAGCCACACAGAATCTGGATGTCTTGCAAGCATTTCAAGTCCAAATTTCTTGTCTTCTCTAGCTCCTCCTGGTCTTAATAATATTTTAGCATTATTGAGTGGTTTTTCTTTAGGTATTTCCTGTAAGCAACAGCACTGTCCAAGGAATGCAGTCAGGATCGTACAGTGTACAGCCACAGCTTCTTATAAGTTTCCAGAATGAAACACTTGTTTAGAGGTCCTGCTTTCTATGATAATGCCCAGTCTGTCTTCAGGTTCTCTGTCTGCAGGGTACCAGGAGTACTCTGAGCAAATCTGATTTTTAAAAATGTTTAACCAAGTGCTCAGTACTTGTGGAGAGTGGCTGGATGTTGGTCTCCAGCCAGACCAGTAGCTGAAAGGCTTTATTAATGTTCAGTGTAGGTGGTTTCCTGCAATAAAAGTAAAGAGTAGGTTGCTTAATGGGCAAAATAAACCTTATTTTAATTACAACAGCTCTGGCTGCCAACATGCTTTAAGTATAATTATTTTTAGTTTAAATATTCTCCCTGGGTATGCCAGGTCCATTTCCTTCTCTGTCTTATTCCATTGCCTGGCTTAGCTCTAATATACCACAGGACTTGTGGGAGTGTTGTTGGTTACAGAATGAGTGAGTTGTGTGAAGGGAGCCCAGGGCTGCGAAAGGTGAGGGCAGAGCTGAGCAGAGGCGTTGGCTGAGGGGGGACACCTGGTCTGGACCTCAAATACAGAGGAGCAGTGTATCCAGGAGTACCTGGAGCACACACTGTGGAGGCTGAGCCTTTGTGCACATTATAGACATCTGAATTTAAGATCTGATGTTGAACTCAGTTTATTTATGTATTTATCTGATGTATTAACTCTGGGTAATTTCCTTGGGAAGGAAAAAACAAGGCTAAACCTTTGACAAAGGTGTCCTGAGAACTATTTTCTAGTCCTGCAAATGGGAGACACTTTACAGGGTACCTTCATGCCCATGATACATTTACATAAAGTACAGTGGTTTGGGTGGGGGTTTTATGTTGGAATTTTCTTCTAGCACTGGCTCATTTGGCAATTAGTAACTCCACTAACAGCTCTGCCAGTGGGTTTGGTATTGGTAATGAGTCTAAAGGGATGTAGGAATCTTGTTATGTCTTGGTGTTCTCTAAGGATTGCTGAAATACCTTTCTGTCGGAATGCCCCTCAGCTTTATTTCCTCTCTGGCTCAGTTGTCAGACTTACACATGTGGCAGCACAATGGAGAGCCTGAGATGGAACATCCATTTCTGGGCAGCTCATTCCATCCATCACCACCCTGGAACAAAGGCCAGTGTGAAAAGAATCATCAGCAATGTTTGCTCAGAGAATGGAAAAGGCAAATATGGAGAAAAAGAAAAAGCTGGTGAGAAGCAGCCATGGGCTCTCTGAACCCCCATCTCCCCACATGCCCTGTCCACCCCAAGGACTGGCCATGGGAGCAGGGGGCTTTCTGTGTCACAGCACCAAACTCTGACCCAGACAGCTCAGTCTGAGCCTCCAGCCTTGGAGCCTGAAAGAGTTCATCCTTCTGTGGTGAAGGAGCAAGACCTGAGGGTAGCTCAGCATCCCATCAACGCTGCTTGACATGCTGAAGCAGGCAATCTGAGATAATTCACCTTAGCAGACTGCTCCTCCTAAAATGTGCATTTTCAACCCACTGGAAACTCTCATGCAGCAGTGTTTCTCCTGAAGTTCTACCACTGATTAACTATCTGTAGAAACTTGCACTTGAACTCATACCAAGTTCCAGGGGAAGGTTGCTCCATCTCATGCCTGGCTGGCAGCCAGACAGATGCCAGGGAAACCTGCTTCCCCCTGCAGAGGAGCTTTTAGTGGCATGAGCACACACAGGCTGTGCTGAGTGCAGGGAGATGATGCAATTTAACACAAACAACCATAGCTGCACTCCTGAAGTCTTCCACTTCTCTTGCTTTAATTGTAGCAATTACATAGGTGATGAAAAGGAGGAAAAAATCAGTTTTTCATGAGAAGGTACCATCAGATGCACATGTGCACTCTGCTCAGCAGATTTCTATCTCTGAAAGCACTGCTACATGTGGAACTCTCTTATTCTGTTGCAGGCCTTAGATCTAATATATCACCAAAATTCATTCCAGGCCACCCTCAGAGGTAGAGATATGCACAGTATTTCAGCTGAAGAACACACAAATGGCCTTCAAGAAGTGAGAAACCAACTAATTAAAAGCAAAAGTGGATGCTTGCCATGTGTTTGAAATTGAGACTGCAAATGGGGAAGAGTAATTCAGGGTCAAACTCCGGTCAGTCACACAGAGCTTGGCTGTGTGAAAGCAGCAACTGTGCCTCAGGGAGGGGATTGACCCTTGGGGGCTTGGACAGTTAATGTGGAAAATCAGGGATAATGATAGGCCAATTTCTGAGGTTCTGTTTTTCCTCTAGATTTTAATCCTGCAGCTCTTTACTCACCTGAGTAGGAGATGGTGTGTGAGACTCAAACATCACAGAATTCACAGAATCACCAGGTTGGAAAAGGCCTTCAAGATCATGGAGTCTCAGCACCTCAACTCAACCCTGGCACCCAGTGCCACATCCAGGCTTTGTTAAACACCCCCAGGGATGGGGACTCCACCACCTCCCTGGGCAGAATATTCCAGAACTTTATCACTCTTTCTGTGAAAAACTTTTTCCCAATATCCAACCTATGTTTCCCCTGACACAGCTTTGAGATTTGAGTCAATAACTATTTTTTTGGACCTGCCTGATGTGCCTGAGCATGACCTTGAACCCAAGCCTTGAGCCAAGTTTGGTTCCCAGGATGGTTCTCACTTCCAAACTGCTGATAAAGTGCAGGAGGAGCCATGTCCATTTTCCTGTCCTTCTGTGCCTGTTGTCCAACATGCAGTGTGGATCTCCAGTTCTAGCAGTACAGGGGTATCCAAGGGGTGTTTCCAGCAGTTTCCCAGCATTCAGCAGTATCAGTTTTTCTAGAAGATGACTTTTAGGGGAAGGTGACAATCCCAGCTCTGGGGTTTTCTGCCACTCTGATTTCTCATAGGAAGATAAGCAAAAGTTAAAGTTAAGTCATCTTATCCTGCTTGCTGGAGGAAGGTTATAACCTGCATTCAGTGAATTTTTCATTTATTACCATGAATTTCACATTTATTACATTTAATTTCATCTGTCAGTTTTTTAGGCATGGCAAGTCTGCTCTGCAATGTTATTCCACAGTTGTGCAAGATGATGTCTTATTTACCACCTGGAGCAACTTAGTTTGAGCAAACTGTGTTGTTCACTTTCCTTTGTAGAACTTATATAAAGTTTTGAAGGACCTGGACATATCAGTCTCTGTCCTTTTGGAGAACTCCTGGTGATTTCCCTGCTGCAAAAAATAACTGGTTCCTGCTCAGTTTTCTGTCTCTTTGGCAATTATTTATCCTTGTGAGACCCCTTCTTCTTATATATGGCTGCTTAATTTCCTTAAAAGCTGCTGCTAGGTGGACCTTGCTGTGTGCTTTTGGAAATTCCAAGTGTACTGTTGGAACTTAATTTCACTTTTCTTCTTGACCTGTTCAGAGAATTTCAGGACTGCAAAGCTTGACTGCCATCTATGAAGCATGCTTGTTTTTTCCCCAAATTTGTTTTTTCCCAAATGCTACATTTGTTTGTCTACCACAAAATGATTTCTTTATTTTGTATCTATTTGCCTTGGAGAGCCATTGAGTTTCCTAGTCCCTAGTTTCCTTGATTTTTCCAGGAATCATATCTCCACTTCCAGCACCGGGGTGATTTTGATTGAGAGACTGCATATCACAACTGAGTGTCAGAAACCTTTCATTCTTAGTTCTTTAGAATTCCTGCCTTAAATCCTCTTCTCCAGTGACTTGTTGGCTTTGCTTTCATCTTTTACTCACAATTCAATCTTGGAACAATCCCGAGACAGCCTAAAACCTGGTCCTGGCCTTGGAAGCTGACAGTCATCCCAGTGAGCTGCTCCCCTCTGACCTACACTTGGTCCAAGCCCTCTACAAATGCTGCATTGAATAAATGAAATATGTGCACACCTCTCTGCAGGTACGAGAGGGGCGGGTGTAGGACCTCCCCTCATGTGACAGATGCTCAGAATAAACAGCTCAGCCTTTGATAATCTATTAGTTTTAACCTGTGGCAGCCAAGATCATGTTTGAAGCCATGACTTCAGGTGAGTCAAAAACTCATCAAAATCAAATCACCTCACAGAGCAGGTAGAGACTTAATTTACATCTCTGGTCCTTTCATAACAGGATATTCCAGTGGGACAAAATGATATTGAGTCTCATTGAATCTTTCATGTGTGGAAAGTGTTTAAATAATTGATAAATGCTATCCTTTGTTGTGGACTTACTATTTTTTCCATGTTTTTGTACCTTCTGTTGAATGAAGTAACATTAATCAGAAGTAAGTTATCTCTTCCTAAAGGCTCAAGGGAAATGAAAACAGACTGATAATTTCTTAGCAGCTGAGGAAGAATTCCCTGAGCACTGTGACATGACAAATTGCTGGCTCTCTGCCATATGGGGAAGGAGAACATTCCTGGATAGGGATCACCAGTGCACAGAAGAGAAGGATGACATATTCCTCCTTTATAATTACCAAAAAAGGCAGGTGGGCAGGCACAATCATGCCATGCCCATAAAAAAAATTGCACAGGAGAAACTGGGTCCTGAAAGTTCTGTTACCAGTACTAAAGGAAGAAGCAAATAGGGTGGGGGAAGTTTTCTGTGATCTAATGAAAAGGGCAGAGGGGAAAGTATTAAACACATAGAGGAGATGTGTTGAATTTACTCCACTAAAAGAAGCATCTTTTAGGGAGGCTTTGGTGAGCATTTTTCTATGAATATGGAGCTCTTCATCCTTTTTATTTACCTCTTAACAGGGGAGAAGTAACTCCACCTACTGAGATGTGGGGTTTCCCTCTCTGCTCTCAGCTATTCTAGGATGACACTTTTATGGCTAAAGTATGAAGAGACAGGACCAAAATTTGTGCCATCAAAATGGGAGATTGGGGTTTTAAGGGCCCAACTCTTGGGGTTTTAAGGGCCCAACTCTTGGGGTATAACTACTGTGATAGGAAGTGATTTAGCTGCCCCAGGTAAAAGGAGCAGCTTTGCTGAGCTGCTTGCAGGGCAGGAGATGCTGTGTCAGCAGAGCATGGATTAGGAGGCAAAATGTTCCTTATGCTCCTCTGCATAGAGAATGGGAGATAAAAAATACCTCAACAAAGGTGCTAAAGAGGAGTATGGGATCCAGTCCCACATTTCATCCATGAGTACTTGTGTCAGCACTTCACAGCAGGAAAATAAATCACCTTGACAAGAGATAAATGGTGCTGTGCTAAGCCCCCTGCCCATGGGGAGAGCCTGGAGTTCTCTTGACTTACCTGACCCATTTCAAGTCAGAAGAATTCCTCAGTTGTTCAAAACAATCTAGAGAAAGCAAAATTTGAATGAAATGTTGAATAAATTGTCAAATGTGTTGATTTATTTTGGGAGTTTGGGACTTGGATGTGCCCAGGGGCAGGGCTTAGGATCTCTGAGGAGTTCAGGGCCCTGGCTGTAGATGTTTGGTGAGGTGATGTTTGGTGATGTGAGGTGTTTGGTCCTTTTGGAGAACTCCTGGTGATGTCCCTGCTGCAAAAAATAACGGGTTCCTGCTCAGTTTTCTGTATCTTTGGCAATTATTGGTGATGTTTGGTGAGGTGCTGTTTGATGTTTGTGTATAGTGAGGCCTTACCAAGTCTGGAAGATGAAGGGCAGGGGTTGTGCAGGGAGGGTGTGTTGACCCATGGCACCTTTTGTCTGTGGTGTTGTGCCATGAAGAGATGCTGGTCTAGGGGTGTTCCTCCTGTGAGAAATCAGCCTCTTTGCCAGGAAAATCACCAGAGTGACAGTGGCACTTTTGGACAGGGACTGAGTCACTCTAGAGGAGGATTTGCAGAGGTATTGCAGTGTTTCCTCCAGGAAACACTTGGGCTGGTCAAACAAAAATCAGATTTTGAAGCTGTGCCTGACCCAAATCACTCTGGTGCAGTTATTCCCATATGGATTCTGTGTTCCAGGGGTCTGGATGATTTCATGCACACAGGAGGAAAGTGCTGTTTGCAACTTCTGCACTGCTGTTGAAATATCCTAGAGTAATCTCCTCTGGTTCTGCAGATTTATGGGCCCCTTGTTTGAATGGCCAATCCTACATCCTGCACACCTTGAAGAAATTTATTCCTCTTCCCCATCAAGTCTGTTTGCTTTGGGCTGTTGTGTGCAGTATTCCTAAGTGGCTTGTGGCAGTGGAGAGGAAAACAAATAATATCAGACTGAAGGCTGGAAGTAATGATGTTCTTGCAAAAATTAACCGAAATTATCTACCAAACCTTATCTATTTGACTGCTGTGTTGAGAAATGTCCCTTTGAATGGACAGTGATAGTTTGACAATTATATTTTAAGCAAAATTACTTAAGAGATAAAGAGTTGTAAAACATTAAACTTGTGAATTGTCTATGATAATGTCTGCAGTTAAAGATATTTGGTTTCCTCTTAGGAACACCTATATATATTTCTTGTATTTGTTTCTGACATCCTGTATATGATGTCCCAACAAGGCGTAGGAAGAGGCAAAGTTGAAGGCTTTTTGGCTGGGACAAAGACACATTTTTGGCAGAGCCCACAGCAAGGCCCAGCTATGATCTGGACAAGGCATGCACTGTATCTCCAGCTGTCCCCATGTACAAAAAATAAGGATGATCACACATCCTGCACTATCCTGTCCTTTTCAGTCCCTTTCAGACCAAAGACTCTTTCTGTACATGTAAATGTGAAAACAGTGTGGGCTGGGATTTGGTTAGATCAATTAGGCAGAGCTGAGTCTAAATGCCAGAGTAACTGAGGGAGCATTAACTAAAAGGTGTCTGGCAGATCTTTTCCTTCAAATGAAAGGAAGTATCCTGGTTATACTTAATTCAAGTGAATTTTTGGGTTTAGATTCTTATTTTATTAGCCTTGTTGTGTGGGATCCATGTAAATTAATGACTCCATTTCTCTTCAGTATATTAAACCTCTGTAATTCCCTCTTGCAGCTGGTGTGCCAGGCACTCATCAGCCTCATGCACAGGCAGTCCCCAAGGTGTACTGTATTGCACACCATTCTTCTTGCTTGACACTTGCTCTCATCAGCATTTAAAACTCTGATATGATGGTAATTAAACCCTGGATACTCTCCAGCTTTTTTTAGTGGCTTAATCATACTTTGTGCTTTTGATGAAACTTAGTATTGAATACTAACCGCCCTGCTGATTGCTCACAAGCTGTAAAGACAAGGGCAAGCCATTCTAAGCCATTCCCACCTTACAGCATTTTCCATCTTCCCCTGCATTGTGAAGAAATTGCATCTCTTAATCCTCTGAGTGTTGAGTTTTCCTTTGGCCATCATTCTGCTGCACACTGAGCTGAATAGAAAAGCTCAGGGGGCTCTGTTATCTAAACATCTCAAATGAGACAATTTGAAGCTGCATGAATCTGAAGTTACAGTGCAGTTCCCTCCAGTTGCCTATGAATAGCCTTTCTGCCAGCAGGGAATTTGATTCTATCTCAAATGATTTTATTCATGTGCTTAATAATGTTGGACAGTTTGAAAACGTGGACTTTTCAGTCCTGCCAATAGGTAGTGTTCCTTTGCTAGGTTTCATTTGGACTCTAACAACACAGGGCAGAAAGCAAAGATGCCTCCCCTGCAAATCTCACATTCTGGGGCAGATCCAGCCTTGCCATGAGGAGATATCATCTCCTCAGACATCTCAGAGTTCGGAGGTTCATTGCATACAGTGAGATGTGTAGGAGACTGATATAATGCCTCCCACTCTTCTTTCAGTGCTTTGTAAAGAGTATTCTTTCCTTTGAAAGTTATATAATTAGCCAAAATAGCAAACAGCAAGTCAGCAGTGCCAGCACAGAGCGTGACAGTGCAAGTGTAAGCAATCTGGGGTGAGCTGCATTGCAGATGAATCAGCCTTTTCTTTTTTTTGCTCTGCATGACTTTTGCAGAGTGAAATGCTTCTCTAGGGTCGGAATGAGTGGAAGGGCCAAATGCTTTTCTTTTTGGGTAATTCATTAATATTTACCCTAAGTAAAAATCACAAAATCTGGGCTATCTAGAGCAGCTAGGTGAGGAAGGTCAAATGCACCAGGAGTACCAAAAATCTCACTCTAAACAGAACACCTCCATCAGAGGCTTTTGCCAGGGTGGCACAGCTGGTGAGCTCTAAACCAAGGACAGTGGTAATAGTACTATGGTGTTCCCTGTGGTCAGTTTAGTTTAACCCTGTATCTGCAGCTCTTTTAAGGTTCTTTATGGGTGTGTGATGTGCACTTAGTTCTCTTCTTCCACTCAGCAACAGTTATTATTGTTTCAGTTCTCTTGCTAAATGGATTGTCTCATCTCTGTGTGTGCCCCATCCATCAGAGTATGGTGTATCTGTTTTGCATAGTATAGATTCTTCTATTCAAAGTTAAACAAAATTCCAAGTGAATCTATTTCCTTTTTTTTAAGTGGGGAAAGCTCTGAAAATGGTCAGAGCTCACAGAGCTTACACTCCCATCCTCTTTGTAGTGTTGGAATCTAAACTGTGTATTTCAAAATAAAGACTTTTGGCTCTGGATCTTCAAATAATTTCATTTTTTTTAACAAAAAACATGAGAAAGGTTCTGTTCCCAGTTTAATGTCTTTTTCCAGATGTGCCAGTCAGGTTGAGTTTAGAGGGCTCCCTCCCACCCATGACTCTGTCAGACTACAGAATATTACAAATTAACAGAATATGTATCAATCTGTTAACAGCAAAAGAAGATGAAATATATTTTATAAGAGAAAAAATAATTATTATAATAATTATAATATATTTAATAGGATTAATAATAATAATAATTATTATTAATAATATTAATTCTATTTAATAAGAGAAAAATCAGATCCTCCTATGTCTAGCTGCTACTAGAAAAGCATCATCCCTTCAATCCTGACTCAAATAACATGTCTTCTAACACAAGACATCATCTCCTTGATGAGGCTGCAATTATTGTAGCCTCTCTTGACCCCAGAACCTAATAAAAAGGTCTGGGGAGAGACATTTTCTGTCAGTTGTTCCACTTAAGTTGAGAAATTGGTGAGTTAAACATGACTTTGATGCAGTCCTATGTATTGATGAAGAATTTACAAAGGCCTGTGTCCCTGAGCACAGCAGGACTCAAGAAAGCTCACTTAAAAGCTGTCCTCTTTGGCTTTTCCTCAGGCCATGTTGTTAGTGCTTGCTTGCTGTCCAAGACTTTATTTCTTCTGGCTTTCCAGTGCACAGCTTTGCTTTCCTTCCCTTTTGATCGTTTCCACTGATCAATGCCTTGTCCTCTGAGTGTACATGCTGACATCCTTGGGAAGCCCTCCATGGAATAATTAGTTCTGTTTGCTGGGGGATTCTAACAGTTTCCTTGCTTTATTTTTGCCTCTCTTCTCTCTGGAATATTTTTGTAAATGCAGGCCACCGACAAAGGCAGGAGTGATGCATCTGACTCCATCTTATCAGAAGGCTAATTTATTACTTTATGATACTATATTATATTAAAGAATAATATACTGTACTAAACTATACAGAAAGGATACTTACAGAATGCTAAAAAGATAATAATGAAAACTCCTGACTCTTTCCAGAGTCCCAACACAGCTTGGCCCCGACTGGCCAAAGAGTGAAAACAACTCCCAGCAGAATCCAATGGAACAATCACCTGTGGGTAAACAATCTCCAAACACATTCCACATGAGCACAACACAGGCGAAGCAAATGAGATCAGAATTGTTTTCCTTTTCTCTGAGGCTTCTCAGCTTCCCAGGAGAAAAATCCTGGGTGAAGGGACCATGTCCAGAGAATGTGAATGCCACAGGCTATAGTGTGCATCTGCAGGTTTGTACCACCCAGAAGAGAGGTGGGTTTGCCCTGTGCTGGTGCCTGAGCCTCAGAGGTGCCCCTGCTCTCTGGCATTTATATGCAGGGCAATGGAGACCTCCCCCTGCCCTCTGGTGTGGGCAGAGGGCTCACAGGAGATCACTGAGGGCACAGAGGAGATTGGGGAGCTTTGGGGGGAAACTCCTTGCCCATATAAGTGGCAACTGGCAGAAAGCTTGCGATGTTTTATCTGAAAATGTGGAATGTGCAGAGCTGGCAGTTCTGAGTCAAGGCTTTGCCTCCCAAATTGGCAGGTACATCCACCTAAGTCAAGGAATTGCAGTGTCTAGATCTCAAGCCTTATGGTGAGTGAGACTTTGTCTGGTGGGTGAAATAGTTTCTGGTTGTGTGGCTGTTGAGCTTCAACTGGCCCCTGGCTGTGGCATTCACATTCTCTGAATATGATCCCTTCACCCAGGATTCTTCTCCTGGAAAGCTGAGAAGCCTCAGAGACAAGGAAAACAATTCTTATCTCCTTTGCTTCTCCTGTGTTGTGCTCATGTGGAATGTGTTTGGAGATTGGTTACCCACAGGTGATTGTTCCATTGGATTCTGCTGGGAGTTGTTTTCACTCTTTGGCCAATCAGGGCCAAGCTGTGTCGGGACTCTGGAAAGAGTCAGGAGTTTTCATTATTATCTTTTTAGCATTCTGTAAGTATCCTTCTGTATTCTTTAGTACAGTATAGTATTCTTTAATATAATACAGTATCATTAAGTAATAAATTAGTCTTCTGAGAACATGGAGTCAGATTCATCATTCCTTCCTGCCACAAGAGTCCCTGCAAATACAATACCTGGCCAGCTCAGGAAGGGATGTGAATGAGACTGGCTTGGGAAGGAGACCAGTTAGTGACCCTGAGTTGATTTGTGATGTGTTTGTACAGCTCTGCTTCAGTCCAAGTTCCACAGCTTTTCTTCTGAAGCACTGGGTATCTTCTCGTAATCCTAAGAGTATCCCTGAATATGGAATGCTTCTGAAGATCTTGCTTTGTCTTCATTTGCACTCAAATGGATCTGGGCAGCTAGCAGACACTAAAGCAAATGAAGTTCATGGTGCCTGGTGGCAATAGATACAAGAATGTAGCTGTGGGCCTGATATTTGCATCAGAGATGGGATCAAACCAAATGTGTAGTCTTGGTGTCTTCACCCTGCACATGTAAACCATGTTTCCTCATTGTCTCTTTGGCTTCCTGGCAGAGAGGTGCACTAGTGAAAGTCTGGAGTGCCATCAAGCCTTCAGGAAGGCTCTGTCTCAGGTTGTCCCCCACAAAACTTGGGTGGGAAATGAAGAGCATCCTTTGAAGCCTCCCACAAGTACCCAGCAGGATAAAAGGGTCTTCTGTATTGCACTTGACTTTGCCACAGACAGCAGTGTCATTTCTGTGGTGTTTTCTAGGGTCCCCTGTGGCAGGAAGGAATGAATCTGACTCCATGTTCTTAGAAGGCTAATTCCAAAGCAGCAAAACACAGGAGAAGCAATCAGAGAATTATTGTTTTCATTTTTCTCTGCAGCTTCTCAGCTTCCCAGGAGAAGAAATCCTGGCGAAGGGCTTTTTCCAGAAAATATGACAGTGACATCATTTCCCATTGCCTTGCCCATGTGTAGCACCAGTGTGCTGGAACAGGGATGAAATTACTGATAGAAGGCCCAAATATCTCTTGCAGCCACATGGCAAGGGTGGGATGGGAGGCACAACAGGAGTACCAGGGTGCTGTGGCAGCCCAGATGTGATTGGAGGATGTTGAATTCAATCAGTTGAGTTCAATCAGTTGAATTCAATCAGTTGAGATTGTTCCATTTGAGCTCTTTATTTGGATAATGCACAGTCTGATCACAAATGATGGTTCTGGCCATGCATTGTTGTTTCCACATATTGACTCTAGTGAATTATCTCTGTGGTTGGAGATAAAAAGAAAACTGTGTGTTGCACAGTTATAGCACTGTCATTTCTGTTTAGTTTCAGGTATGTTGCTGAGCCCATGATACATCCCAGATCTGAGATAAAAAAGAACAGTTTTCCTTTGCTAATGGAATAAGTTATTTTAGTATAAAGTACAAGCTAGGAATTGATGTCTGTTTCCAGTTTAAATATAAACAAGGTCCATTCAGTGAAATTTCACTGTGAGGCAGCTCCTGGAAAACTACAGAAATGGGGAAAATCTGCAGATTCTTTTAATGTAAGTTGCTCTAGGTGCTTTGGGAGTAAATAATCAGCAAGGACAAAAAAAACTGTTTTGTGGAATAGATGTGCTGGTTCATTGCAAACTCATAAACAGATAAGAACAAGCAAAGATTTTCCAGATAATGGTCTCTACTGAGAACAGCTAATTGGGCCAATTAGCCCTTGTGATATAGCTGCCTTATGACTGATCTGAGCAGCCTGTGGTGGATGATGATTTATGGCACCTGTGTGAGCAGAGCAAGCAAAGGCACAGGCTGCAGAGCTGGGCAGGAGAGAAGTCCAGAGAGCTCAACTGCAGCACAGAACTTTGCAAATCAGGACGGCAGCAGAGAGGTTTTGGATGTCACACCAAAGCCAAGGCTGAAGGCTGTGCTCTGGGAAGGGGCTTGAGGAGTGTGGGGGTCACTGGGAGGGTGCAGAGGGTCAGGCCTTTCAGAAGAGATGAGATGGGAGCCCAGTGACTCCATGGAGGATTTTTTTCTCTTCCCTGGTGGAAGCAGTAGGAGAGCAGCTGTATCCACTATCCCTGATTTAACAGGGTTTGAGACACTGCAGGGTGTAAATAGCATCCCATAGCCAATCCAGATTAATAAAGCTATTGTAAAAGTAGGGCAACCCTGATGAAGGGAGAAAATGATGCATCTGACTCCACTGATATCAGAAGGCTAATTAATTACTTTATTATACTATATTATTCTATACTACATTACATCTAAACTGAATCTGCCAAGCACCCAACTGCTCAGAATGTCGTGGCTGTCAGCTGACAGTCCCCACACACACACCTGGATTCAACTGGTCAGTGAATCAAAACACTCACACCAGAATCCAATCACCAATTCCCTTCAGGTAAACAATCTTCCACAATGCATTCCACTTGTGAACAACACAGGAGTAGCAATTGAGATAAGAATTGTTTTTTCTTTCTCTGAGGTTCCTCGCTGCAATTCCCAGAAATATCCTTGGGAAGTTGTGCCTTGCTTTTCTCTGTGAAGGGAAATGTGGCCACATAAAACCAGGTTTGTGAGAAGTCTGTCTCACAGAACACTGATCCAAGTTTGAGTGGGGCTGGGACAGGAACCTGTTTCTTGTAATTTGAGTTGGAGATTGGCCTGTGATATAAACAGGGCAGGAGACTTATTCTCCTCTTAATACCTTTATTAAAAGCGACCAGCTTAAGGTTGGGAAGCTTGACGGGTCTGCGGCTTCTCCATTGCCACTCCCAGGGTGAGTCGGAGAATGAGAGGTGGTGTAGCCTTGTCCACCAAAAGCCAGAACTGGATGTCCTCCTCTCACAGGAGCAGCGGCCATAACCTCAGGTGTTCCGGTTTTTAGGCGGCTCCCGGCTCGGCCTCTTGGTTTTAGAAGAGGTCTCCGGTCAGGGCGAGGGGCAGCAAAGGTTCTCAGCATCTCTGCAGGCTCAGCACTCCCTTCCTCCCCTCCAGACATCACTCTAATCTCTTAATTCTGCATTGGCTCGTTGTTTTTGGGGTTTTTTTGGTAAGTTTGATGAGGTTCCCATGGCATGCTGGTCTCAAAGCTATTTTGCATTCTCTCTGATGCCCCCATGTCCCCTCCCCTCACTGTCTGGGAGAAGGACAATTTAGCCCCAGGCAGGGCCTTACCAATACAAATACTGATACCGATACAAAATTAGCTACAACGACCAGTGATTACAATAACTAACAGGTAGAACTTCACTTTAGCAGCAACTGGTTTAACGGGTTTTGCAACTCTTTTTTTTCCCAAAAAAAAAATTGGCAGATTTTTTTATTTATAACAGTCTGAATTTCAGAGATGCTGCTAATGATTTTTAGGTGAGGAAACTCTGTCCCTGAAAGGATTTCTGGTATTGAGAGAACAGCAGAGACCGTGAGGTCTGAATGTGCTAGGAAGTGGGAGAAAGCAGGAGGAAACACAAGTGCCTAAAATCAGCAGTCTGAGAGGAAGCTTTCCAGTGACACAGGTTGGAGGGGAAGCCTCACCTTTAAGGGACATGCTAATACTGAGTGGGATGTTGCTGCATTGATTCTGGCTGCATGTTTTGTGCTATTCCAGGCTTCCTGAAAATCTCCTTGTCTTCTTCCCTTTTCCTGAAAGACTTGTCATTTTCGTCACAGATGTTGTAGGCTGCAATTTAAGGGGTTGAGGGTAGGAGGATGGATATAATTATAATGGATGTAATTATGGAAAAGATGATCACATAAAAGTTTAAAGAGCAGAGTGCTATGAAAGATGGCTGAAAGCAGGCATTTGCCATAGTTCATGCCTGTGTCTGTGTTTCATGTGTTGACACTTTATGAATGACAGAGATGGGCAGAGTCTTGCTGCGCATAACTGGTGAAGTTAATAAGGGAGATGGATGGCTCAGTGCTTGTGCATCTAATTAGAGAGGTGGCTGCAATGCACTTTTTGAACAGAGAAAGGGAAATATGGGCAGCACTACTACTGCCCAGTGAATGGGTAATGATAGCAATGGGAAGTACGAGAGTCCTGTTCAGGAAGCAGTGAGAAAACAAACATTCTTCAACCCAGAGACTCTTGGAAGAATATCCAGATGTGGGCAGATTGACTTTATGCTGGATTTCAGGAAATGCTCAAAGGCACAGGTAGGAAACAGTGTGTGGAATCACATGGCCTCTGAACAGAGAGAAACATGGTTCTCCCAGGAAAATCTTGGGAAGCTGTGGGAAACCTAGAGGAAAGAATTCAAACCGTTATTATCTCTCCTTCTGTTTATAGATATGGTTCTCCAGAGTGTGCTATTCACAGTTCAGCAATAGTGTGAGAGGAGATTCCTAAAGGCCAATCAGGTCTTTGGTCCACCATTGTTCCTATAAGAACTGTAGGTTTCTAATAATAAAGTGTCTTTTCCTGCCTTCTGATGATGGAGTCTCTGTATCACCTTTGGCTGTCCCCAATACCCCTTTGGTGATAACAGTGAACTATCATTCCTAGAATGACAAAAAGGCATCCTGGTCTAGATCCCTAAACAGGTTTTCTAGGAACATTTTAAGATAAAACTTTGGGTTTTTCCTAGAATGAAAATTTAGTAAAGCAAAGCTTTGGCAGTTAAAGGGATTTCTAGAGACAAAGATCTGAGGAGGACATGAGCATCCTTGGTAAAGAAAATAGCTTACAAGGTATGGAAAATGACAGCGTGTAAAGGGAGAAGTGCTTTTCTCTGTCTTCTGTTAGAGAGATTAAAATGGTTTGAAATAACCTGAGTAGCCTTTTGTGATGGGTGGAGCACAGGAGTCTTTCATATTGAGGCCTGGATGTTCCTTGATATCCTGTCAGCTTCCATCTTTCTGTTCATGGCTTAAATAGCCTAACTCCTGTAGTTTCATTCATTTAACAGATTATTTAAAGACTGTTTTATGTCTGTATAGTATTGGTGCTTTAAAATTATTTCAGAGCTAAAACTTCTTGAAAACTATCTGCAGAAACATGCAAGATAAATTAAAACCTGTTAATCTGAAAAGAGGAAGAAATAATGATAAATACAGCACAAAACTAACACTTTGTGCTGGATGGTCCCTGTGCTCTGCCCTGGCACCTCTGTGCCCTCTTTACCTTTCTGTGGCCCTCTCTGTGTGTTTGCCTGTGGCATCAGGCTGAAGGGAGGCTCTGCCCTTCCCCAGGACAAGACCTGCTGTGGCCAGTGGCTGCTGCCTTGACTCTTTGGCCTGAATAGTTTATTTATGGTTTATTTCCATGGCAGGTGTTCACTCTTGGGCTTGCTGAACAATGCTGGTGTTTGGCTCCTCTGCTGTGCTTGCCTGTAAGGGCAGGGCAGTGTGAAAGCACAGGCTGTACCTGAGGCCTGGGGCTGTATTTTCTTCCTCTTTCCTATGAATGATTTTTCTATTTGAGATTTGTCTCTGAGGGACAGTTCCTATAATAATGTTTTCTGCTGGCTTTGTGCCTGTGTTCTTCTTTTACACATGCAGTTCTACACCTACAGAGCACAAACAACTGAAAAATACATTTTTCAGTTCTTTTCAGGCACAGTCTTATGACATGAATTTGCAGAAGTGTTTTCCTAAGGAGGCTTTAGGTAGATTACTGTTTTCTATAAATTAATTTTTTTCTGCAGATGTGGGCTTAAATTGCTTTTCTTGAGGATTATGAATCTTGTGAATTGTTTCAGTGATGCTTTTAGGAAAATAAACAGATAAAATAGAAATAAGAATTGTTTGTGCCAAGGCTTGATAGAGGTTTTCTTGTTTCTGGAAAGACACAGGCAAATGACTGTTTTCTTCTTTTTCTTTTTTTTTTTTTTTCTCCAAAGCTACTGAGAGGTAGTCCAGCACATAACGGGAAGCTGAAATTTATTTGTTGTGAAGAGCTTAAATACAAATACTGTAATTAAAAATTATGACCTACCTGGAAAGCTGAAACAGAGCTATATGTTATTACTGAGGTTTGGTACTATTGTATTTGCAGGGACCCCGTGGCAGGGAGGAATGATGAATCTAACTCCGTGTTCTCAGAAGGCTAATTTATTACTTTATAATGTTATATTATATTAAAGAATACTATACTATACTAAAGAATACAGCAAGGACACTTACAGAAGGTTACAAAGATAACAATGAAAACTCCTGACTCTCTCCAGAGCCCCAACACAGCTTGGCCCTGATTGGCCAATGAGTGAAAACAACTCCCAGCAGAATCCAATGGAACAATCACCTGTGGGTGAACGATCTCCAAACACATTCCACATGAGCACAACACAGGAGAAGCAAATGAGATCAGAATTGTTTTCCTTTTCTCTGAGGCCTCTCAGCTTTCCAGGAGAAGAATCCTGGCTGAAGGGATTTTTCCAGAGAATGTGAATGCCACGTGGTGCCTCAGTGCAGTGTTTCTGCAGTGATGCTCCAGCCCATCCAGGGCAATTCCAAGCACGGGCAGCACCCTCACTTTGTGCTTTGGGCTGTCTTGACAGGCTGCCTACAGAGGACCCTGGGGTTTAGGTTTCTGTCTGCCCTGCTGTTTCAAAATGGATTAGAAATATGGCCATTTAAAACATTTGAGAATGCAGGCACTGCCCTAAGCGTGTCAGTGTCCAGTCCCCAGTGAGCCAGTTCCCACTGGAAACTTGTGCAGTCCAATGGTGGATGTCCAAAATCACTTTCAGGAGTCTCGTCCAAAGGCTTCTTTATGAGTCTGCCCCTTGTGAGGTGTCTGGATGGGAATTTATCTTGCAGCATTTCCTTGGCCCAGGAGCCTTACTGGCGATGCATGAATTACACTGTAGGAAAATAGAACATAATTGTTGTCCTCGGCTGGCAGCTGCAGAGCTCAAGGCCAAAATCTCTCAGTGCCAAAGGATTTAGGTGTCACATCAAATGGATTTTTGCTCTTTAGTATTATTTGGTGGGGCTTTTTTTGCAAGTACTTGAAAGAACTCTCCTGCATGAGCTGAAACACTGTTAAATGTGTTTGTTTTTTAGGAAGTTTTCAGCCTCACAGCTGGAATGGAGCTGGCTAACAACTGACTTTGGTGGAAGGGGCCTGAAACCTTCCCAGTGATCACAGGGACAGGCAGAGCAGCAGCTGATCTGATGAGGTGATTAAAAATCAAGCATCCATGACAAACAGCCCTTCAGAGGAAGTTAGCTTTTGTGGGAGCAACTTGAGCTGACCCTGAGGTGGAATAATTATGCTGAAATGACATGAATTGCCCAGCACACTTACGTATATTTTAGTTTCTTGCCCTTCTGATCATAATTAAGTGACTCTACCAGATCAGAAGCTGTTTTAACTCATTTGGAAATAAAATTACTGTGCCTACTGTGCTGTGTAAAGTTTAGGAAAACCTTAATGAAACAAATTCTGTCAGGGGAGGCTGCTTTACTCTCCTTAAGTACTTTAAATCAAATGGATATGGATTTTTAACTTAAATTTATTCCATGTATTTTGTGAAATCTCTTTGTGGGTAACCATTGATTCAAATAGCACTGAATATTGTAGTGCTGAGAATTCGGTTTTTCTTATTTGAGACCTCTCCCCTTATACAGGTCCCTGCCACCAGGGTTCACGTCAACAACCTTTTATTTTCATTTACCCTCCAAAGCATTAAACCTCATTTCATTGGAGTGTGCATACTCTTTCAGGGTTTGTCAGTGAACTTTTGTTCAGGACCTGAGCTGTTTACCTGGGAGAATTGTGCATCCAACCCAAGAAAACTGTTCACAAGCTTTGGTTTTTCACAATTGCTGTCACCTGTTCTGAACTGAGAACTCAAATGCAAACTGACTTCATTAAAAAGTGAACAACAATTAATTCTTTTCTGTAAAAGACACTTTGATAGAAGACTGAATTTCAATTTCATGTGATTTAGTTTTATTTCCCTCAGATAAAATTCAGCATGTTTTTCCTTGTATTTCTGGTGAAACTTGTTCTGATTCATTGAAAGCCTTGTGCATTTCAGTAAGACTTGTATTCTAGGATTTGATGGTTTGTGTATTAATTCAGCTCTTCTTTTCCTGCTTCTTATGTTTAGATATTACTATTGCAATCAAGGGCAGGATTATAAAAGGTCAAGATATTGAATGAAACCTCTGATGTATGAAAACCCAGAGAAGGATAGCTGTAACTGTCATGTTCTCTTTAAACAAAAAAATATCAGCCTTGTTTTAATGAAAATTGTGTAGGAGAAAGACCCTGGCGAACATAAGTTACAGTTGGAGCACTCAATTAAATTTTATTGCTTTAAAATCTATGAAAATCAACACCAGAAAAATGGATTTTTGAGTTAAATCAGAATTAAATGTTCCCTCTCCAAAACTGTAACCTGCTATTTAGAGTGAAACAACTTATGAAGAACAGTGGATCTGGACTGAGACCAGGAATTGAAAATTCTGGCCTTTTGGTTCACTTCCCTACCTGCCTAAAGAGTGGTATCCAAAAGCTTTGTTTTTATTCACTTGTCTTTACTCATCCTCAGTGCATACACTGGAAAGCTGGGTGAGCTCTTGCTGCCATTGCTCTTTTCTTTCTTGACCACTTTTCACTAATGGTGTTGCCTTGGTTTTAACAGACAGGTGTCTGCTAAGGAAGGCAGGAGCCTCCCCTGAAACGGAAAATGTAAAATGTAAACCCCCTCCCTCTGAATTGTTATGATTTGGAAATTAAGGGGCTCTCAGGCAAAGATATGGGAATAGGAATAACAGTGCTTTACTAAGAAAACTAAAAATACAGATGGAATAGTACAAAGAAAAAAAAAAAAAACAAAAAACCAAAACACTGCCAGAGTCAGAGCAGTCCCTGTCCCCCTGTGTGTCAGGGGGGTGGCACAGCCCCATCCCATGGGGGCTCAGCCCTCCTGCAGTGCCAGCTGTGGCTCTGCTGGAGCAGGGATCCTGCACAAGGGGGGAGTTTTCCTCTGCAGCTCCAGGGCTGCTGGAGATGGGCCTGGGCTCCCTCTGGCCATGCAGGGCAGCAGAAGCCGCTCCTCTGGCAATGCACTGGGCAAAGGCTGCTGTGCTGTGCCAGGCTCACATTGGATCCAGGTAGGAATGCTTGGCTCCTGCCCTGGGCACAGCATCTCTCCATGGGATGCTGGAATTGGATCAGCCCTGCAGGGACACTCAGTGGCCATGGACAGCAGAGATCTCCTGCAGGGAGGAGTGGCTGTGGGAGAGATAAAGAAAAAACTGCCCCATGGACAGCAGAGAACTGCCCCAGCTCTGGCAGATGGGGATAGAAAACTCACTTATTTAACAACCCAGGACAAGTGTTTGGGTTTTTTCCAAAAGATACTTGGTAGTTCACTAGTAGGTGTTAGTCAAGACCAGACCAGTACTGGCCAGTTGCTCCATTGTCGTATTTTGCAGTTTGCAGTGAATGTTCTGGGTTCATTCCCAAGTGTGATCTCCTGCTCAAGGCTTGCATTAAGTTCCATGAGGGAATCTTCTCCTGGCTGTGACAGTGGCTGCCAGCTCACAAACAGAACATGATTACCAAGTGGTCCTTGCTGGTCCTGCCAGGGCCATACACTGCTCATGGCACACTGCAGACAAGAGATCAGCTGTGAACATTCACAATTTTGGCTGCATTTGCGGGGGTGCAGCGTTTCCTCCAGCTGGGCTGTGTTGGCTGAGAGAATGAAGAGCTCTCCTCATCAGCCATCTCTGCTCAGTGTGAATTTGTTTGTTGTGGCTCATCTTTGGCACAGTGCCCCCGTGCTCAGGGCAGTACCCCAGCACAGGGGTAGCTCAGGCAGGTGCCTTTGGGGCTTGCTGGAACTGCTGAGGTTTGGGGATTTCTGGTGCTCTCAGGCAGCAGCAGTAATCATGTATAGAAGGTAGTTTCTGAAGAGCACTCTTGACCAGAGTTCACAGTCTCAAGCTGCACCAAGGGAAATATAGGTTGGATATTAGGAAAAATTTTTCATGGAAAGAGTGATAAAGCTCTGGAGTGGCTGCCCAGGGAGGTGGGGAGTCCCCATGCCTGGGTGTGTTTAACAAAGCCTGGATGTGGCACTGGGTGCCAGGGTTTAGTTGAGCTGTTGGGGCTGGGTTGGACTCGATGATCTTGAAGGTCTCTTCCAACCTGGTCATTCTGTAAATTCTGTGACTATCAAAATGAATGTTTACAGGTGAGTAAGTATCCATGAGCCTTTTAGCTAGGGATGATATTTGGAATATTCATATCTTAACCCCACCATGGCCTGAGCACTGAGCAGGGCTCATCTCTGAGGATGAGGTGGCGCTCCAGTGCTCACCCTTAGGATAAGGAAAGTGAGCACTTTCCCTGACCCTTTCCAGTTTCAAATATGGAATTTTAAATCCAGAAAACCTGTCTTTTGGCATCAGCTCATCCTTCACCTGCTCTGTCTTCACAGCCTTTCCCCTTCCTTCTTTACCCATGGTCACAGAGGAACGTACAAGTCCAGGCTCCAAGATCTCTGGGAGGTTGCCCTAGACTGTAAGGAGAATGGAAACAATCAAAGTTTCTGTCACACCACAGCAAATTCCCTTCTGGCTTTGGAGATACAAGCTCTTGCTAGTTTGCAGGCATGCTCTGGTTTTTCACTGCATTGTGCTTCAAAAGCCAGTCCAGTCCAGAAGAGTTGACAGTAAAGAGCAAAGTGAGGTTATATGGCTCAAAGATGTGTGGCTGTGTTCACACTGAATTGCTATCCTTTTTCTCTCTCAAATGCTCTTCCTTTCCCACATTGCATCATTCTGTTGTTACACAAGAGAAGGGTTGGTTTTTTTTTTTGTTTAAAACCTCGGGTCAATTCTGGGATAGGGAATTACAAGTCTTGTTCAGAAATGCCCAGTAACCAGAATTACTGAGTATATTTCAGACTCTGAACTTTACATCATAGATCTTTTTCCTTAAGATAAAACCCTAGGTAGCACGAGAAGTGTTCTGGATCATGGTGTTGCAGTTTTTCCCTGTATTCTGGGAATTGCAGTGCATCACCTATCCTACCCAGGTGTTACCCTTCTGGTCCAGTGAGCTGCACTCACTTGTGTATTTTGTAACAGGGCAGCCCCACAAAGCTGCCTACCATTTTAGAGAAGGAAGAAAGATGCATTCTAGTTGAATGTTGTGCTATTTGCATGGGCTGGGTGATGGAAATCTATTTATTCCCTCTTGACTGTGCCACTCAAGTGATGGCTTGACAGCAGTGCAGGATAACCAGTTACACTGGTCAGTGTAGAATTATTCTTTTGTCTAAGGAAAAAAGCTTATATCTCCTTGCATGCTGCTGTTTTCCTTGTATCCCACTGCCCCTCCAGTGTTAAACAGTTCCTGCAGTTACAATGGAGCTTCCTTCAGCCTAACCAGGAGTCATTTTCCTGGCTTCTCAAAAGTTTCACTTCTCTGTGCTGCAGCAGCTCTCAGCTGTGCAGCACAGCTACACCACAAGGCAGGTATCTCCTGGTGCCCTGGGCAGCAACAAACACAAGAAAGGCTAAGCTGAGCTTTAGAAATTGCCATCAGTTGATTTGCTCTTGTGATGGTGATTTTATGAAAATTACGCATCCTCTCTTATAATTTTCTTTTTCTTTGTTACTAATGGACCCTCTTCAGATGAAAAAATAAGTCCAAAAGGTGAATGCCTTAACTTCATAGCAAGAAGTCTTTCCTGACTGCTTATCATGGACTCTTCCCTGCTTCTTCAGCCCTTGGATTCTGTCTGTGGTGACAAACTGCCTTTGCTTCTTTTTCCTCCTCCCTCACAGCCCTGTCCCTACAGATTGTACAACCTTAAGGCAACACTCTCAGGAAGGGATGGGAGAAACAAGGAAAGCACTGGGAAAAATTGAAACAATGGCAGAAAGAGAGAAAGCTCTCAAAGAGAGGTAACAGGCTTCTGGAGGAAAAAGAACTGCAATGATTCAACTGTAGAAAATGCAATTTGGTATTTGAAACTCATAAATCAACAGTGACGTTGAATCCTTTGTGTATTCAACTTAAATAAAATTCCACAGATTCAGAAGCAAAAGATGGAGCTATTGACACTATCTCAGAGATTTCTGTCAGCCACGTTACCTGTTCTCAAGAGCAGACAGATGCTGCAAATTTCAATGGCACTGTAGATTATCCAAGAAGCGGATATAGGAGCCTAAAACTCCCGTGTTACATTTCTCTCTGAGAAATGTCTTGTTGCAGGTAGGATATTCATGATTGGTTTCTACCCAAAGAGGATTTGGAGAGCTGGTGGAACTGGTGAATTTTGATTCTGGCAGGTGGAGACCTCTTGAACTGCTTGGCATTGTCAGATGCAGTTGCAGCTCTGGCAGAGGGGGAGGTGGAATTAGCATTAAACCATTTCAAATCGTGGCACTTTACTAACTACAATTAGGGTAAAATGCCTTCTAAAGTGTCTGATTATATCTTACAGTCAGAAGTTCTAAATAAAATGGATAAACATACATTAAGAAGCAAAACAAGAGTGAGTATTAAGTACAAAAAACAAGAGAGATTGCTAAGGATAATTATTATATGCAACACCCTGCATGAGGTGTTAGTGTTTTGTTGATTCTTTGGTGTTATGTATTTAGAAAAGGAGGCTGAACTGTCACCTTTGTAACCAAATAGCTTATCACCGAGTGCATTAAGTAGGAAACAGATCGCTTATGTTGCGTTTACATGGTTAATCTGTCTACCACATTCTGAGTTTCTCCCTGCTCAGTCGGTGGAAGATTAGAGCCTTTTTTTCATAATTGCTTTGTTAAACCACTTCATTGAAATTAGCATTTAAATAAGGGTAAATTGAGCACTGAAGGGAATTTCCATAAAAATGCGATAAACCCCGAGCCTGTACGAGGTGTGTGAGTGGAGGGAGCTGCAGCATGAGCTTTGTGTGGAGCAGGAGAGCAGCCAGGACACCGCTGCCTGCCAGGACTGGGGCAGCATCTCTGTGTGCTTGCATGGGTGGTAGGACAGGGAGTTCTTGTTTACCTGCTGCTGGGGAAGATGAAACAGGAAAGCCTTATAAATATGATTGTCTGGCAAAAGATTTTGAGAATATGGAAACTCTAAGTGAGATGGAAATGAAAGCAAGCTTTGAGATCCCTCAGTTACCGAACAACTGGAAAACAATGGTGTGGCCACTGAAGGTGATCCCCTTTTGATGAAACAACACCCTCTGCTTGCAGACAGGCCCAAGGGCCAGAGCAGACCCTACTAGCTTAGCAGAAGGGGCCCAAAGAGGAGTTTTTAGGGTTTAAAATGTAACACAGTGTGGTAATGTAATGATTCTTACAGGCTGTATGGAAATGCTATAGGATTTGTACATTGTACTAGATTGGTTAGTGAGAATCAGAATATTCAACACAGAAGATTTATTCTATTGTAATGAGAACTTCACTCTCTCTTACCCCTTTTATTCTTATGCTTTTGCTCTCTTGCCTCTTTGACTGTCTCACCCTCTCAACCTCTCTCCCCCTCTCTTCTCTCAGTCCTGCTCCAGCTGTGCCTGGCAGTTCCCAGCAGGGCCCTGCACCCAGGCCCTTTGCAATGAACCCCAAGTTCCTGACCTGGCTGCAGAGATCTCTCGTCTCTGTCTGTCCCGACCGTGCTACCCCCCGTCGCTCCTACACCCTGGCATCCCTAAATAGCACAAAATATCAAGGCATGCAGAAGGCTCTTTTTGCTCTGCTAAAATGGTCATGTGAATGCAGCCTCAGTTTGAGATTCGACTTACTCATTTCAGGTGCAGTGATGAATAAATATGAGGGAGAAAGGGGGTTTATCACAGGGGAGTCCTTCAGCACTCTGTCCTTTTTTCAACCTTCAGATGACAACAGCTGAGTGAGAAAGCAATTTGTACCTCAGAGGTATTCGGCCAGTGTGAAAAACACCAATCACTTGTTTTTAAAATTTTAAAAGTTTAATAGTAATAAAATGGTTATAAAAATAGTAATATAATTAGAGTAATATTAATTTGAATTAGGACAATACGAGACAATAAAAAACAAGAGTTAAGGACAGTCTGGGTACTTTTCCTGGGCAAAATAAGCCCGAAAAAGGACCCACGTTAACAGAGGATTAACCCTTAAAAGCAACAGCCTGTTGCATATTCACACACCTCATCCATGATGCATAAATTCCATTCAAACACAGGATTCTGTCTGGGCAGTGTCAGCTTCTTCCTCTGAATCCTGACAGCGTCATCTGGCTGAGCGAGGCAGGAAGAAGTTCATTTCTTCTGATAATGGAGCAATAAATTCTCTTTCTCTGAAAGATTGAGGTGTCCTGTGGCTGCTATCTCAGTGTGAGTCCTTTCTTTAAAAAAAGTATCCTACATAGCATAGTTTCTATTTTAACATTTTGTTATAACCTAAAACTATATTTTACACACTACTTAAGAGAATTAATACAGCACACCTTTCTAACACAACACATATAATAGTCATTTGAATTTTTGTGAAAAGCCAATCATAAAATACACATTTTTCACAGCCAGCCTTTAGGGTCAGGGCTTAACACCCTGTGTGACTGGGGCTTGCCAGATGCACTCTGAGATTTTGTGCCCATTTATATTCCACTGGCTTTCAAAAGCACCACATGAGCCAAGTGTGTGGATGCAAAGCCTGAGCTCTTCTGCAGGTCACCCTTGGCTTTATTTTGGTGGGGAGCCTAGGCCAGCATCAATCTGTCTGTCCTGATTCTAGGATAAGTGCAGAGGGACCTAGTGGAGGACGGTTCTCTCCAGGAGAAGGATATTCAGTTCCTTTGCTGAGCTCCAAGTCTAGTTCTGTGAACATTGTAAAAGGCACAGCCTTGTAGTGTAATTTGGGATAATTTGGCATAGCCCCTTAAGAAAGGGGTTTTTTCATGCATCCCTTCCAGATAGTTGAGAGCTATCCTCTCCAAGATGTGGCAGAAGGGGAACATGGTACAAAGAAGATGAAAGAAAGTTTAGGTGATGTGATAACAAAGTCAGAGAGAGGAGTGCACATAAGTATGGGAGGAGGAGAAAAAAGAGAGGATGTGAGGGCTGGGGAAGAGACTCCTGCATTGGCCAGGAATTGTGCTTTTATATGTCTGAGCATTTGAAATCCACCCATCAGTAGCTTATAACTGTAGTGTTGTGAGGTCCCCAAGATGGGGTGAGAGATGAGAACTTGACTCCAAGTTCTCAGAAGACTGATTTATTACTTTATGATATTATATTATATTAAAAGAAATTATATACTATAATCATACTAGACTATAGAGAAAGGATACATTAGAAGGTTAGAAAAGAATTAATAATAAAAACTTGTGACTGACGCCTCAGAGTCTGACACAGCTGGTGGTGATTGGTCATTAATTAAAAACAATTCACATGTTTGGGTAAATAGTCTCCAGACCTAATTCTAGAGGAGCAAAACATGGAGAAACTGAGGCTTCTCATCTTGCCAGGAGAAGAAATCCTGGTGAAGGGATTTTTCAGAAAATATCATGGTGACATATAACAGAAGGGATTGCAGTTAAACTTGATCTGCATTATTATATCACCGTCTTAATTTGGGTGATTATTAAGACACAACCTTAAAATTCTTCTGTGTGTTGGTGTGCCTGGCATGATGGATGTGTTTGAGTTATGATGGGCACAGGTTTTTGTGGCTGTGTATGTATGTATATGTCATATGTGCACATATTAAGACCATTTTGGTTGATGTATTTTGTCACTTCTTGTTTTAAACAAAAGGTTGGAGGGATCCAAAGTGACTGTGTAGAGGTGTGAACACTCCCTGCTGATGCTTCAGTAAATTCTGGCATAGGCTGGCATTTGTACCTGTAAGGATGGCAGCAAAGAGCCCTTCCTAGTCCAGTTGCATAGGAAAGCTCAACATGGAAATGCAGTTTTTATGGTGGAATGCTGGAAGTAAATGGAAACAAACATAAGAAATCCACCACATGGCAGTGTTCATGTCACTTGGATTATTTTTTTCCCCCAAGTTTGCATCATGTCTCTGTTCAAAGAGAGAGGAATAGTAGATTTGTCTTTACAGACAGGCTGTGGGTCTGCTGGTAGATAAAACCAGCACTGGGAGATAAAAGAAACAATGAGAAGGATTCCACTGATTGATGAATGGGAAAAGAGATTTGCTTTTACAAATAAACTTTAGGTTTGCTGATAAATGAAATTAGACATTGAAAGATGAAAGAAACAATGGGGAAGAAAAGCCCTTTAATTCCATAAGAATTAAAATGAAAAGGGAAATTAGAGGGAAATCTTTGGGATCAGGCATTCTGGGAAGTCTGAATCTCTCAAGTACCTCAGCCAATGGGGCAAGAGAGAAGGGAAATGTGGCTGGGAAATTGGGATAAAAAGGAGGCTGTGTCGTCCAAAAATTTGAGAGATCCCAGGGGATGCCCCATGGCCTCTCCCTTTACTGGAATAAAGTCAAAGGACTCCTCTGTCTCCCTTTTGGACATAAACCTCTGGTGTTTGTGGATTATTTTTCCTAACAAAAGGCCAGGGCAAGCTCATTTCTAGTGTTGGCTGTTTTCAGGCTGGGGGCAGGATCTCACCTGGAAGCAGCAATTGAGCTGGCTGGATACAAACCTGAGGGCATACACAGGTCACCCAGGATGGTTTTTAAAAAGAGAAATTTATTAATTGTTAGCACTGCAGTCATTAAAAAACATAACTTGTACTGCTAATGAAGAATGAAGTGAAGAAAATGTAAAACAGAAAAGAGCAGAAGTGTTTCCTTCATATATTCACAAGTGGTCACCTGGGTATTTGTGGAATGATGGTGAGTCCATGTTTCCTTTTTGTTTTATGAATATCCTAATATGTAGGTTAATGCATACAACTGCTTTGGAATAATTAGACACAGGCTGGCTTCAAGGAATTGCTGATTTGGGGATTCACTGGACTGGTGAAGAACTCCAGTAAAAGGGCTCCTCAAACACTGAACTCCAGTGCTGGCCTGAAAGAGAAGCACAAGAGGAGTGATGGTGAAGGGCTGCACATTGCAAGAGGAGTGTGAAATGCTCCTTATCCTTATAGGCTGAATTTGCTAAAGCTTGTTACGTTTGTAGGCTATGTTTATAAATGTGAATTGATGAGTATTTCTCTTTTATAATGGAATGAGAAGAGAGAGGAATGTGCCATGAATGCTTTTAGAGCCTGATCAGTTCATTAAAGATTCTTTATGCAGAGGTTGTTTTCTAATTCAGGATGATAAACCAGCTGTTCTGGTGGAGGCTCCCAACCGTTTGGGCAGCATCTCCCTTGATAAGAGATATTTTTTATTTCTTTGGCCTTTCAAACACCATAGGTTGTGCAGTGCTGCCAGTGTGAATGAAGCTTTCAGGAGCAGATTAAGCAGCTGCTCCAGACCCAGTGGGCACTATGGAGTAGAAGCCAGGTTTGTAGCATTTTTGTTGGTTGTCGAAACCTCCTATCCCCAGGGCAGAGTCCTTTGTGCCATGGTGCTGAGATCTGGAGCAGAACAAAATCTCAGCTCTCTTTGCCTTTCAGCCAAATGGACAACAGACTTGCTCTCCTCTCAAAACAAAGGGGGTTGGAAGGAGTAGTGTAAAGATATTTTTACAATTTCCAGTCTGGTGAAATCCCTCGCATCATGGAAGGTCTGCATTTGAGCTCTGTAGATTTGGGGTTTTGCTCAGAGGAAATACTTGCCCTAGGCCTGGATGTTGCCTTACATTGACTATTTTAAATTGACCTTTATTCCATTTTATTCCATTTTATTTAGCTATTTTTCACTAGGATTTCAGTAAAGAGCTGAACCACTTGTTTTTACTAGTTTCTGTGTAGGTCTCTTTTTTTTTTTTTCCTCCTTATGTTTTTTTTTAACATAACATCCCCTGGTTACTTTTCCCACCCCACCATTTACATATCACCCCTCTACAGTGCAGCTGTTGCACACCTGTCCCTCCAGCCCCATACACTGATGAAAGGAAGAAGCAGCAGGATCCCTCACAAAGGTGAAGAACCTGGTGCAGCTGTGTGGGGTGACACCAGAGGGCTGTGCAGCTCAGTCCTTGATGAAACAGTGTCCTTGCACAGGAGGAAGGAGCTGGGATTTGTCTGTGGAAGGGGCCAGACTACAAGGAAATGCAGGTATTTCTACAAGGAAATGCAGGTATTTCCAGTGACCTGTGTGGCATTCACATTTTCTGCAAAAATCCCTTTGCCCAAGATTTTTCTCTTGGGAAGCTGAGAGACCTCAGAGGAAAGGAAAACAATTCTTATCTCAGTTGCTTCTCCTGTGTTGTGCTCATGTGGAATGTGTTTGGAGATTGTTTACCCACAGGTGATTGTTCCATTGGATTCTGCTGGGAGTTGTTTTCACTCTTTGGCCAATCAGGGCCAAGCTGTGTTGGGACTCTGGAAAGAGTCAGGAGTTTTCATTATTATCTTTTTAGCATTCTGTAAGTATCCTTGCTGTACTATTTAGTATAGTTAGTATAGTATTCTTTAATATAATATAGTATCATAAAATAATAAATTGGCCTTCTGAGAACATGGAGTCAGATTCATCATTCCTGCCTTTCTCTGGGGGGAACACAAATAAAACAGACCTGCAGTTAAAGGACCTTGACTTAGAGATGGCATTGAACTCCTGACAGAATTCCCCAAAGAATCTGGTTTATGTTAATCTATTTAGTAATCTCTCTGTTGACCCGTGTTTGCTCCTGGCCTCCAAACATCCTGTGGCAATTAACTCCACAGCATAATGATGTGTTATGTGCAAAAACCATGACCAAGGGGAAGGAGCATCAGAAGCTGGAATTGATAAAAAGCCTGAATAATGCAGGTATCAGCTGTATGAAACCTTTGAAGATCTGCTTATTTGACTCCAGATCTGATCACAATTCTGCTCTCACTCTGATTTTTATGCTGGTCTGGCACTGCCATTTTGAGGTGAGATCAAAATTAGGCCAAAATGCTTCTAAGGGAAGGAAATATCTGTTTCTAATTTAAAAAAAAAAACAACCAAAAAAAAAAAACCCGAACCCCCCCCCCCCCCAAAAAAAAACCTACCCAAATCGGCTCTTAATGAGAAATAACCCAATGCTTAAGAGAGATGGCTTATTGTAAAATTTAAGGAACATCTGAAATCTATGAAAACAGTCAAGCTTGTGTTATTTCCCTCCCATATAGGTACCCATGTGTTTAATTAGGAATAACATTGAAGTCTTGGAGTGCTGCAGTTGTGATAAGAATTCATGTAATAGGCTTTGATACTGTTAGTTTAAAGAAATTCAATTAATAATTAAGGTGTTTGCTGATATCAGTCATGCAGCACATTCAGAGGCAATTATTGCATTCTACATATTTGATTTAGACAGAAACAAGTGTACATCTCTGCTTTAATCCCTTGTTCCATAGACAAAGGATCTGGGGTGTCTGACCAGGGAGGGAGGGGTGGGAGATAAGAAATGCCAGCCCAACCTTATGCAAATTTAACACAGCACCTGATTGCTCTGTTCTTGATGCCTTAGGATTTTAGCTTTTATATTTTTCATGTTTTTGTAATCTTGCAGTTCTTTAGTGTATAACTCTAAACTCCACACACAGTGGCAGCTGCTGCTTTCCCATTTTGGGCAGACACAACAATTCCTCTCCAGGCCTGGCAGTCAAGGACACCTCACTGCCTCAGGCCCCCAGAGATGGAAACAAAAGTGAGTTGGGGACAGCAAACTTGGGGTACATGGCTTCATTTCCTGAAGCTGGAATTGGAAGATTACCCCCAAAATGCAAATAACCCAAACTTATAAAAGTGTGAAAACCTGTGACCCATGGTCCATTTTGGGTGTAGCCCCTGGGGGGATTTGTCTGCTCTAAATGTACCTGAAGGCTCTTCAATAAATAGAACTTCTTTTATTCCCTTGATTTTGTCTGTCTCTGTTTTTAGGTAGCCCATGAAGGCATCATTGGCATTGGGGTTTCACACTACAACTGTCTTCTGCAAGGTTATTTTAGTCTTTTTTCCCCCCCATATGAATGAATTGCAGTGAGAAGCTTCAGATTATTTGCAGATTTTATTGCCCTAAAGTAAGGGGCTTCAAACTGAGCTGAAACCATCTCAGGGGGTATCAAACATCAGAGTACCACTGTGGTCAGTGGAGACATGCACTTCATTTTATCAGGATTTAACACCTTCATTTTTGGTAATTTATTCAGTTTTACACCTTGTCACACATTTAGTGTTTAATCCAAGGTGAAGGCTTTCGACACTCCTTTTCCTCAGTTTGAGAGCAAACATTTGGTAGTGCTGCCTTGTTGCCCTATCTCACCTCAAGCCCCACACACATTTCTTCCTCTTTCCATCCGCCATCTGTCTCCCCTTGCCTCTGTTCCCACTCCCAGATTTCAAACCCAGGCCATGCTTCCTTTGTTGTTTAAGCTGCAAACCTGAGCTTGGGTATTAACAAAACCCATCTGTGCCAGGGGGAAATGATGCCTCAGGTTTCAGCTTTTATATTTTTCAGATTCTGTGCTGCTTTAGTGTGTGGGTCTGTGTTCATATGAGGGGGTGGTGAGCTCTGTGCACAGAGCAGGGAGACAAAACAATTCCTGCTCCAGCTGGGGACCAAGGACAAATGATCCAAATCTCAGCCCCAAGAGCACAAACACCGTGGGCTGGAGAGAGAAAAACAAGCAGGATGGGACTGGATGGGCTAAAGCTGGAATTGGACAACGAACTGCAAGATGCAAATGGAGCAGAACTGATCACAGTGACAGACCCTGTGCCCGGTCGTGCATTTTGTGACCATTTTGGTTCATCGTGGGTGCAGCCCTGGCTGGGCTCTTGTGCTGCCCAAGGTGGATCCATTAAGGAGATCCTTTGAATAAATCCCTGCTTTATTCTTTAGCTCGGTCCTAGGTCAGCCTTCTCAAGGCATGCCAGTAGCAGGGTGAGGTGGATGCTGTGCTGGAGCAGGGGTGGGCATCCCTCCCCCATGAGTGGAGCACTGCAGGTTTCCTGCTCTCTGCTGCTCCAGTGTTAGTGGACAGGATTTTTTGGTGACACAGCAGAAACAAATCTGGGTGGGATTTCCTGTGGTGGGCACACAGCAATGACCCCCCCACACTGGGTGCCCACAGCCCCTGGGTGTGTTGGGGGACCGAGGCAAAAGTAGTGCCAAAGTGAGCACCCCATAAGTGCTTCCTGAAGTGTGTGTTGCATGTACCTCCTGCCCTATGAAATACTGAGTTGCATATCTTGTAACTGCTGGCTAATGAGTCTCTTGACCTCCCACTGTCATGCTAATGTGACTGCACACTTGGAACCTTCATGAGCCAGTAAATTACTCCTTCTCTTAATACCCTTTTACAGATTGCTGCTATCTCTGTAACGGAGACTACCTATCTCATTAATTTGTAATTGTGCTGAAATATTGGAGCCTTGGAAGTGGCATGTGAGCTGAAATACAAATTCAGTAGATATGCTGCTGCCAAAAGGCTGTATAAAGTTAGTTAAGCTATATATTACTGTAGATAAGGAAATTATTTTCTACTTTGGGCTCTGATATTACTTAGATTCTTCTTTATATAACTTGGAGTAATGTAAGGGTTAGTGCAATGAGGATGTGGGGTTGCATATGTGAAATACATAAGCCTGCACACTGTGAAATCTACAGTACAAGAAGTCTCTCATGGCAGTAAATGGAAGAAATGCTGTTTCCACTCATAGTTAGATGTATGTGAAGATAGTCCAAGATGAACTTTTCTCAAGAATGCTTGTATTTTAATAACATGTGGCTAGTGAAGCAAAGATCCAGTGCAGAGATTCCTACAAGCACAGGAAGCATTGACAGCTTTTCAGTTGTATTAAATACCTATAGACATGTGTAGGGACTGTACATAAAGGACCTGAATATGTAATACTTTGAAAATCCTTTTGCAAGAATTCTCTAGAAAACCCACAGATATTTTTTATGGGTAACACATGCAGTTTTGGGAATGTGACATAGAAGAGGGTGAATCACGTAGGAAGTCCAATTTTCATTGTGTTTTTGGGACACATGTAGTTCTGCTGTAGCAAGCACTAATAGGTGATCTGTCTTTGCTCAGTGTACATTTCTGAACAGCACTTTTCAGAGGAAGTGAATGCTCATTTTTCCACTGTGCTGAGGCAGGGAGGCAAAAGAAATCACCTGAACCAGGGTGGGAGAGCAGCTGCAGAGCCCTTGTACTGTTTAGTTCACAGTAATTCTGGTGTGTTTAAATTCGGTTGTGGCTTTGGGACTTTTTTTTAATAATAACCCAGTGAGATAGATTTTGTGAATAATGCAGTAGGTTATGACTGAATAAAACCCCACACAATCAGACTTGTGTGCCTATTCATCACTCTGGTTTATCACAGAGATTTTTTTTTGTGGGTACAGAAAAGAATGGAAGACTTTGTAAATTTTTTTAATGGCATTAAACCACTTGTGTGTCAATGTATAAGTTTGGGTTGTCAGGAGAGCCGGAGCATGAGCTATCAGAACAAATAAAGGAGGATCACCTACTTATGTCTGAACATTTCCTTGTTTGGTTCCTCTCTTGAATGTTAGGAATAGTGTTCTTTCATCTCTTGCACGCTTTTTTGGACATAGAGAAATCTGTCAACTTTCCCACAACGTTTTAACAAGTCTGAAAATATTCAAAGTCAACCCTTGAAAATATTTTAAGGTATTTTACTTTTGTCTAATTGAAATATGGCTTTTTAAAAATGAAAAGTATATAAATTTTATGCTGGGGAGAGCAAGTATCCCTTTACATTTTTGGCATTGCTCTTAAATTGCAAAGCTCCAAAAGTGAAGGATAAAAGAAATACAGAGAATTAATGATGGAATAGTGTGTGTGGTGCCACCTACAGCAGGGCCAACTGTGACCATGTGCTGAACTTTCAAAGGAAAAAAAAAAATATCAAAGGCTCCTCCAGTTCCAATCTGATCCAGTATCCTTGAAGCAAAGTCTCCCACTGACAGGGAAAAAAACTGGATGGGCCCTTAAGCACATCAGATGTGACTGCATTCACAAAATCTCAGGCACGAGAGAGAACCACTTTAATGGCACATCTAATGCTCTCTCCATTTCAGAATATGTTCCTTTTTAATTCTGTTAGTGCCCATTAAAAGCAATCCAACAGGCAAATGTCCTTTTATAGCAAACAGCTGATTAAACATTATGAGTTTTCCTCAGATGATGGTACATATCACTGTGGCAGTTGTTTGCTTGTGTTTGAAATTACAGTAAATAATCATAGTGGTGTTTCCTACTGGATAGAAAACAAAATCTATTGCCCCAGCATTACTTTTAGCAGAGTAAAAATGAATCCCAAATACAATGTTATCCATAGCTTACAGTTATCTTCCCCCACTAACTGGTTATTATTAATTATCCAGACATGTCTGTATTATGCTATTGAACTGTCCTGCCTCCTTGCTGGGATAAATCCACTTACACTGGTGGTTAATTGCTCACAGCACTGTGACTTGTATGCAGGAGACATGAAGCTGGCTAATGCTGGAACTGCTGATGGCTGGCCTTGCTGCAGGGGAAAGGGTTGCATCTGGGCAAGTCAAAAGCAGCTTTTGAATATTTTAACCAGCAAGAACTTATTCTGAATTCCAGCTTTAACTGCCTTTGCATGGAAGCGAGTTAGTGTTTGGCAATGAGATACTGCAAAGGGTCTGCCATAGGCAAATCCATTTTTTGCTGTACTAGGGCTTCCATGATTTCCTGGTAGATGTTATTCTGTTATTTAAAGCAGCTCTGACATGACTAAGAAAGTGTCCACGGGTGTGGACAGGGGCAGCATTGCTGAAGGACAGGGCCAGGTTTCATCCCCAAGCAAGTTATTTTATGCAAGCTGACTCTCACAATGAACAGCATGGATCTAATAGCATACATTTCATATAGTTAAATTATAGAAAACTGCTTCTGAGATTCCTAAGCTTACGTGGTATTCACATTCTCTAAAAAAATCCCTTTGCCCAGGATTTTTCTCCTGGGAAGCTGAGAAGCCTCAGAGAAAATGAAAACAATTCTGATCTCATTTGCTTCTCCTGTGTTGTGCTCATGTGGAATGTGTTTGGAGATTGGTTACCCACAGGTGATTGTTCCATTGGATTCTGCTGGGAGTTGTTTTCACTCTTTGGCCAATCAGGGCCAAGCTGTGTTGGGACTCTGGAAAGAGTCAGGAGTTTTCATTATTATCTTTTTAGCATTCTGTAAGTATCCTTTCTGTATTCTTTAGTACAGTATAGTACTCTTTAATATAATATGGTATAATAAAGTAATAAATTAGCCTTCTGAGAACATGGAGTCAGATTCCTCATTCCTGCCTTCATCAGGATATTACCAGCAAATACAATAAGCTTCCTCTGAGCATTCAGTTAAATTTAACTGTGAGCTGGATGGAGCAGTGCAGGAGAGGAGGAGGTTGCCTCTTGCTGCACTCTGCTGGGTGCAGTTCCTGAGCTGTGCTGGGCTCAGGCAGCCCAGCAAGATGGCAGCACTGATGGATGGCTCTGTCTCTGTTCATTGTTTGTAGTGGTGCTGCCTTTCATCTCCCTGAGTGCTCTGCCTTCACCACAGTGGGAGCAGCATCCCTGCCTTTGGCAGTTGTGTCTACACGAGTTTATTGAACTTCAGTCAAAGGCAATGAAGACACACTGGTGTCACTGCTTGACCTCAGCTCTGTTGTTGACTACCAGGCCAAGTAAAATCTCTGGGCTGCTGGTCCTTTATTTCTCTACATGAATTGAATGGAGAAAGAGTATTTCTTTATGGTCTGCAGATCAGTGGAAGTCTGATTTAAAGGTTGTCAGATTGATTTCAGGCTAGTGATAATGCTTTTTAATGTGAGATCTTGCTCTGCACAGCTGCTTTTCTGTTGATCTATGTTCAAATATCTGCCTGACTCTGAAAAATAACCATTTTGTCCATCTTTCAGTGGTGCAGAAATCATTAACATCAGAGGCCCTGATTTAATTAAGTCTTTTAATATAATGAAGTTCTAGAGGAACTTCAGTGCATGCCAAAATGTTTTGCTGGATTAGGGCCTCCAGTTTCAGTTTTACAAAAGTAAGGTGCTAAAGGAACTGGAGCAATGGAGAAGCTGGACTTGCTTTAGGTCATACTGGACTTTCTTGCTTGAAACAAGTGGGTTTTTGTCAGTTCTGTAAGCTAAGAACATCTGCTTCTTAATTAGCAAAGACTCCTTTACCAAGAGGCTAATGGCATGGAGCAGCATGCATTGGAGAAGCAGTGAGTCCTGGGTGCTTTATGTCTCCAGTGCTTCTTGAAATATGGCCACCTATTCAGGTGTCCTTTTGCCAGCATTGAGGTAAGAAGCAAATCTGGTTACCAGTGCTAAAAAAAATAGTGTACTGTTAGGGTAGAGTGAAACTTTTTGAAGAAACTTCTGTAAAACACTGTGATTAAATGTAAGGAGAGGTTTAAAGGGTGTTCTAGTAGGATTTAGTTGCTTTTCAAAGCCATTTCTAAAGGTAGATCCAATTTCATCTTCAGAGCAGGTAAAATGATAGTACATGGCTATTTGACCTGGATCCATAGAATTAGAATAAAAGCATATAAGAGAAAATACCAGTAAATGCTCTTTAATGCACAATTAAGAGAAAATGCTAGTAATACTGCTGATCTTTGACTTTGCCAAATGTATTCTTTGAGCTTATTCTTTTCAAGTGTTCTGATTTCACCTCTTTTTACCCAAGTGGGGAAGTCCACTCTTGCTGTTCCTGTGTGCACAGAGTTGAGGAGCTCTGTCTCCATCTGTGATGCTACTGAAGCTCCAGTAGGAAAGAATACACTTCACATATATATATACAGAAAAGAAGGTTCAGACTGGGGCCAAACATTCTGTTCATAAGTTCCATGTCCTTCTGAAAGGTCAGAAATACAGGGGGGAATCTTTGTCCTCTTTGTGCTTTCACGTGGTACAGGAGCACCACAAGGAGGTGGTGGAGTCACTGTCCCTGGAGGTGTTTAGAAAAAGCCTGGATGCGGCACTGGCCTGGCTGACAAGGTGGTGTCAGGCTGTCCTGGATTGCCAAGCCAGTTGTATTCTATTTGCCATCTGTATGGCAGCTGTCTCTGTTCAGGGGGCACTTTTCCTTATCTCTTCCACACCCACTCCTCCCTCCAGGGGGACACCTGCTGATAACAGCTATTGAATGTCACTGCATGGCTGATAAGAACTACAGCATCCCATTGGGAGATGTGAGCCCAGGGGGAGGAGCCAAGCATTCCTACCTGGATATAATCTGAGATTCTGGAACACCAGCACAGCTTCTCCACTGGATTCCCCAGAGGAACAGCAGCTGCCTCTCCTTCCCCTGGATCTGCAGAGGCAGAATCCATCCTTCTCTACAGGATCCCTGCTCCAGCAGAACCAGCCCTGACACTGCAGGAGGGCTGAGCCACAATTCCAATGGGACTGCTGCCCACACCCTGACCCACAGGGTGTCAGGTTGTGTTCTGAATCTGTCAGTGTTATTTTGGTTTACTACATTCTTTATTCTACCTTTTTATTTTCTTTCCTAATAAAGAACTGTTATTCCTGCTCCCATTATTTTTGCTTGAGAGCCCCTTAATTTCAAATTTATAGCAATTCGGAGGGGGGGTTTAGATTCTTCATTTCAGGGGAGGCTCCTGCCTTCCTTAGCAGACACCTGGCTTTCCAAACCAAGACACAGGGCACAGGTTGGATTCAATGATCTCAAAGGTCTTTTCCAGCCTAATTAATTCTGTGATTCTATGAAATGCAGGACCCCAACACTCTGATTTTCTCTGCCTCTTCTGTGAATGCTCCTAGTACTTCTTAAAGACTCCTTGTAATAGAAAATATAAAAACACCCTTAGCTCTTGCTTTCTGCTACAGCCCAAACCGATTTCAGGGGCACTGGGAGGGGATGAGCATCTTTTAAACTGAAATTCTTAACCCTCTGTGCTGTGCACAGCCAGGCTTAGGAGAGGCAATGCCTCCCTGCCTCCTGCTGTGTGAGGCCATGATGTGCTCTGCAGGGACCATGGCATTAATACCAGCATTTTACTGAGCTAGAGGAATATTTCAGTCTTATCAATTCTCCAAAGCTGTGCAGGGAATGCTCAGTGACTCTGTGATGTCAGTCATTGCGTGACTGCAGTAAAAATTAGGGGCTCAGAATTAGGGATCAAAGGGGCACTGTGTGCCCCTCAGGACTGGCCAGGAGGGCCAGAGATACCCTGGAAATGCTGGCCAGAGGGAGAGGGAGGTTTTCCTACCCAGAACATGGCCTGGGGTGTGAGCTGTAGCTGCAGGGACTGCTGGCTGAGGCATTAAGAATAAAGTTCTTGCACAGTGGGAGACAGGACAGGGCTGAAGCAAGATAAGGGCAGGAGTTTGTAGGCAGAGCAAAGGGAAATTCAGGGTTGTGAGAAAAGGAGTGGTGGAGGGGGAGACCCTGCTGGGGAACAGAACTCAGCTCTGCTTCAGATGCTCTAAGGAAAAGGGAAAAGGCTGAGCTGTGTGAAAGAAGGCCTGGTGTGTTGTAACATCCCTTGGATGCAAAAGCAAGGGGACTTCTGACAAAAATTAACTGGCACAGCTCTTTTCTTTTAGAGGTGCACCATAAGAAAATGCTTAATATTCTGGAATTGAGTTAGAGATGTTTCTTTTCCTGTTTGCCAGAGGGACTGGGTAAAGATACAGAACCTGCCTCAGTTGCTCCTTGTTAGGCTCCAAATACAACCAAGTTGCTTTTCCCAATTGTCAACAAATTTCATTTTTGGTTTTGCATTACACTTTGGTGCTCTTTATGTAAAGAGTTATGTTTAAATATTTCTGCTTTAGGGGAGGTGGAGACTGACCTTAAAGAAATTAATTGGATTTTCCCCCTTGTAGCTATTTCTAGAGCTTGACCATGCCTTCTGTTACAGTGGAAAATGCTCTTGTCACACCTCTGCCTCTCAACAGAGCAATTTAAAATGGGTAGCTAAAATGATAATTTTCCCTAAAAGTATTGGTGAGTATAACAAAAATCTAGGGGTGGCAGGTGTAGAAAAAGAGGACAAAAGAGGGGAAGCAAGGCAGGGAGGAAGGCAGGAAGCTGCCCAGGCTCTTGAGAGCTGTGGCCCAACTTTAACTTTTGCAGTGTGTATCATTGGAAAGAAGCAAGATGAGATGTTTGGCACCAGGGTATAGCACCCAGGAGGTTTGTTAAGAAGTATCTTTTGAGGAATCTGATAAAATAGAGCAGCCTGGGTTTGCCTCACTCGGTTTTTTGGAGTTTTCAAAGGGTAAAAGGAAAGTTTTTTCCTGCAGCAGGGGAATCCCAGAGGGAATGAGCTGTTGAAATGATGTAAATTATAAACCTGCAAGCAGGAAGGCATTGGGTTTTTTAAAAGATTGTAGTGGAAAGTATGGATGAGAGACTGCAGTACTACAAAAAATTGTTTTGCTGCAGGAAAATGACAACAAGATCTGTGGGGAGACTGAAGCACCATTTCCCTGGATTCTAGAAAAATGTCTAATATGCCTAGAAAGTGAACCATAGAGTATTTGACATGTCATGCAGATTAATTTGGAAGTTGAGTTCTTTCCCAAATGAAGAATTTCATTGTTGATCAGTAAACTTTACAGACATGATATTTTAGTTAATCTCAGTGTATCTTTGTGCCCTAGATGAGGCTTAGCTCCATCTTAATTAATGAATTCAACTTCAATATTCAATCCTGAATAACTTCATCTTCAATTAATGAATTTTTTACTCTGTGGCAGTGGCTCAGTAGAAACTGGTTAGCTACACAAGCACAGCTCACAGGACAATCTGTGCCTTGAAAATCAGATATTAACTCCTTCACTAATAGATGGTAACACCTCCAGAGCCCCTGTCCCTGCCAGGAGCAGATCCTGAGATGCCACTGAGTAGTGGTACTTAAATTTTTACACCTCTTTTTGCAAGGGGGAAAAAACAAGTCCAAAAGATGAGATGAAAAACAACAAGGCTTTATCCCAAAGGACAAAATCCTTCTGCTGTTACAATAGGCCTCTGAAGTCTGATCTTACTAGGGGTTGCCACTAAAATGGAGTTTTCTGATCTACTGTAGATTTTAATTTCTCTGCAAACAAATGTGGTGGTGCCAGCTTGTAGACAGAGTAGTCCATCAGAGTGCAAGCAAGCCCTGTAGCACAGCATATGGGCAGGCCCTGCCTCTGGAGCTCACAGCCACCTGTGGCCACCTGCCAGCTCTCAGCAACATGCCACAGGACCTGCTAGCTTTGCTTTCAAAATAACTCATTGATCTTTGGTTAGGCTCTTCTCCTAATTTTGTTAACACAGTTAGGGCAATTAAGTGGAAGGGACAGGAAATGATTCATTAATAATGCCAGATACATGGCAGTCTGTAAACAGGATCAATTGCATATTTAACTGATGCAAGTTGCTGGAGCTGAGTTAAATTCATCTCTACTAAAGTTACCTCTGACTTTCTTTTATCTCTGCTTAATACATTAACAAGATTTTTTTTTCCTTTTATGACCAGAGTAGCTTTGAGAAGAGCAGTTATCCTCCAAGGCAGTGCCTCTCTTGTCTGGGTAGCAATCCTGCCACAGGAGTATGCTGCATGAGACTGAGCCCTGCAGGTAATTCATGGCATTTTCACTGCTGGACTTGCACTCAAGCATGATCTTTTTCCCTCTCTTACACAGACAGGGAACTTTCCCTTCCATATGCTGGCAGACCCTGAACATTGTTCACTTCCCTGTAAGATGAAGATTCCTATTAACTGCTGTTCCTTCAGCACTAGATGTTCTGGCTCTGGGTGTTAAAGTATCTGTAGCTAATGACAGATGATTCTCATGTGTTTAGCAGAGCAGTTTGAAATCCAAATTTCATTTTCACTCTGATCAGGGAAGCTTCAGGTGCTGGAGTCATGGATAGCCAACTAGATAGGTGTGAAGACATCTTTCAAATAGACAAGAGGGACTTTCTAACCACAGAAGTGTGAGCTTTACCTTCATTCTTGCTCACATTTGGGAAGGATGCTGCAGCTTTTGCAGACTCTTGATCTCTTGGTGATGGGGATGGTGCCCCAAGATGCTGCCTGCTGTTTACACCAGCTGCTGTGCCATGCTGTGTGAATTCCTGCTGCAGAATTCCTTGTTTTCTCAAGCACAGACAGGGAGGATGCTTAAACTCCCTGAACTGGAGCACCTGTCTCTGCAGGTTTACTGCCTTACAGGATCCAGGTTCTGCATTTTCCAGTTTTCTCCCTAAGTGAATGTGACTGGATCAGGATCTCATACTGATGGGTCCTCAGCTGCTGGGATTAAGCTTTTTACCTGTTTATCCCTGGAGCACAGCTCAGCCTGGGGATGTGACAGATGAGTAATGTGATGGTTGACTCTCACAATTAAAAGGCAAATCTTATAGATATGTTAAGAGAAGTTTTATCGACTTACAGTTTTGTTTTACTCCCCACCTCTTGCATTGTTATCAGGGGTGCCCTGGGTTTGGGACATTTGGGAGGGTGGGATTGTTACTGTGGCAGCACCTGGCCTCCAATCAAGATTTAAGGAAGTGATCCCCACCACTGGACAGGGAAGGAGTCAATGGACAGAACTTTGGGGGAGCTAAAGGGTTGAAAGGTAAAACCTCCATCTTGTGGGTGAGCACATAGAGGGAAAAAATCCTTCGCTCCTGGTGCTGTAATATTTTCTCAATTCAGTCTTCTGTTGTATTTTTTGATAAGGCTTTAATAAACCTTTTCCATTTTTTGGAAGAGAGCAGGGGACACCCAACGGCAGTTCCTCCTCTGGCCCCACCTTTCCAATCAGGGTGGTAGGGGGATCCTGGGAACCACCTGCTCCACCAGCACCTGCTCCCTGCATTGGCTGCCCTTCCTGGCTTTTGGTTTTCCCAGTTTCCTCATGGAATGTGCACAGACATGAGCTGCCAGGGCTGTAACTGAGCTGTCAGGCTTTGCCAGCCCCAAGCAGCCTCATTGGGTGCATGCCCAGGCTCAGTGTGGGGCTCAGGGACACCTCACTGGGAGGAGCAGCTGCTCTCCTGTCCCAGGGACCCACAGAGCCTTCCAGGTGGACATCAGGCCTGTGCTGGAGCCAGCTCTGGTTCTTTTGCTCCTTTGATTTAAAATATTGGATTTATCTTTGATTTATAATTTAGAATTTATTTTATTTTAAAACAAGTCCTAATCCAGAAATTTCTGTGCTCTGTCATCAAAAGCTGGCCTATGTGCTTTTTTGAGGGAGTGACATAATATTTCTTCAATGCTTGTAAACAAAATACAAGGAATTGCTAATTGCAGTGTTTGATCTTGTTGCTGTTTGAATTGTAAGAGAGAGTGGTCTGGAGGTTGTCTGTCACTCTGCCCTCTAACCAGTGTCTCTTTGTTTTCTCTTTTCTAACTTTTTTCTTTCTCCCTGAACGTTTTAGACATTTCAGAAGCAGGGTAATGTCACAGCAGGGTAGCTAGAGGTTGTAGTCCTAATTAATTCTCCTCCATGATAAGCTGAAGTGCCTAAAAAAAGTGTACTTGCCTTTGAGGGAAAGGACAATCACCAAAAATTTGAATGGCTGCTTTGGAAGTGCAGGCAATTGTGGTTGAAATTGGATGTCTTACCTGGGTGGGATGAATCTAGTCATCCTTGCATTTCTGAGACAAGGACTCATTCACTTTTTGCCTCCAAAGATCCTGGATTTTGTGCAGTCTCATTGGACATGAGAAAGGACTGTTCTTATGGCCACCTAAACCATTAGGAACAAAACTGTACAAAATGTTGAACATATTTTTCCATCTCCTGTTTCTGGATCACACACTTGCAGCACTTGCTACAAAATTTTTAGAACATGCCAACAGAAACTCTGTGTCCTTTTTTTTTTTTTAATGGATGAGTTATCAGTATTCCCCATAGCAAAAGCCTCACAAACAGCAGTGGCCCTGGGGAAACAAAACCCCTGTGAGATGAACCTGGGGCACATGCAGAGGTGCTCTGCTGAAGGTAAAGTTACATGGATGTCTGCCCAAGGTGAGGATTTGGTCTTCAGTACCCACAGTTCAGTATGCTTTCTGGTGTACATGATCAAGTAAACTGATGGAGGAGAAATTAAACTGGATTGGGGTCTGGACTTTTGTGGGGTTTTGTTTCCTTTTTTAATCTTGCCCATTGGGTTTCTTCCCATTCCTGTTGGAGGCACGTATAACAGCACTGGTTTAAGAGCCTCATCTGAAGGGCTGTAACTCTGGGAGCAGGTCAGACTGCTGAATTTCCCAATCTCTGTTGTTATTTAGGAGGTACACCTCAGCTCTGGAACTCCCCTGCAGACACAACAGCGTGTCTCAGTTGGCAAGCTGGCATCATTAACCATAAAGTACAATGCTGGGCTTGGCGTGACACTTTTAATCAACTTCTCCCCAAGGTCACCCTTGGCTTCTGAGTTATGGGAGTCCCAAAACCTGTTGTGATTTATTTTGATGAAGATAAGTCAGTCCATGTTTTCTGACAGTTTGGCTGTTCTGTGATCTGTAACTACATTGCTTCTAGTACTGAAAATACACTCAGGACAAATATGTGTGGATGGACAGCTCAAATAATAGCAATCCATCTTGGCAAATGGCATTAGTACTCTTATTGCTTCTTTCAGCTGACTTGTCCCTTCATAAAAGGAGAGGCTCATTACTCCCACAGGAGGTTCAGAAACCCCACTTTTTTTCAGAAAACCCATTAGCTTTCTGGTATACCACTTAGATGGTTTGGGAAGAGACAAAGGGATTTGTAAAGATTTTTGGGCAGCTCGAGTCAGAGTGAGGAGGAGGAGCTGAGTGCCTGACCTTGCTCCAGCCTCTCAGCCTGAGTGCTACGAAATTCAAACCCATTTATATCTGCTCCTGTCCCCTGTGTTCCCATTTCCATATGCACAAGTGGCAGGGATCAGGAGGATGCCTCACGAGGTCAGTGTGACTGCCTTAGGAATGGCACTTGGCCTCCATCAAAATGATTACCAAGGAGCTGCTGTTAAAGGAGCTGAGTGGATGCTGAGAGGTGACAACCTTTGGATTATAAATGGAGGATAAGGGTGAAACTGGAGTTTACCCTGCTACAGTTTTGATGTAGCTGAATGTCAGGGTTGTGCCTGTTTGGATACCCAGCATGCTCAGTGATGGTGGGTGCCCTGGATGGCCTGGGAATTCTGGAGCTAATCTGTGCTAATCTGTGCAGAGGGGATTTGCTGGTCTGCCCACAGGCAGGGTCATTGCCTGACTTCCCAGGCAGCCTCCAGCAAAGCAGCACACATACAGGAGCTCTGCAGACAGGGCTTTGGGGCAGCCCTGGGGACTCTCCCAGTGGGTTCCTGCTGTGCACAACCTGGTAGCTGCTGCTTGTATGCTGGGATAACTTCCTGGGAAGAAAAAATCCAGGAGATCTTGAAGGTTCTTTTCCCTTTTGGCATCTGCTGTAGACAGAGATGTTGACCAAACTGTACAGAGGTAACTTTAAATATTCAGACAAAACTGCTCAGTAGGAGTCTTGTAGAACAGTCTTTGTTCATGATCAAGATAGTTATGAGGTAGTTTGCACATAATTTATGGTAATGAGTGGATATGGATTGTGCCTGTGCTGCAGTAGTTATGTATGTGTGCTAGTGGGATGTAAGAATTCTCCAGAATGCTTCAGGGAGCCTTATCTCATCTGCCTGAAGGCATCTTTGCAAGGCTACTTGCAGTGGAGGCACCCATCAGTACCTGGACAGCAGCTGACCATCCTGTTCAAGAGGTTTCAGTCTCTAAAGAAGCATTACCCAACACAAACCACACCAATCAATTAATTATTCCAGCAAGCACTCGTGTCTGTGTCTGTGCAGCAGCATCCATTCAGCACAAGTGTGATGCTTCCACTGAGGTGTGGCCAGTGTCATCCCTTTATTGACTCTGCCTCAATGAGCTGGAAGAAAGCCTTGATGTGTCTTGATGTGTTAGTGAGCAATGTTAGTAACTGTGAAAAGTGGTAAGTGCCAAGTTTCCCAAAACCCAAGTCCATGTTGGCTGGTACATCTTGTGGTGTTGTGAGGTCCCCAGGACAAGGTGAGAGAAGAGGAACTGACTCCATGTTCTCAGAAGGCTGATTTATCATTATCTCATATCATATCTCATCTCTCATATCATCTCATATCTCATCTCATATCTCATATAATCTCATATCATATATATCATATATCATATCATACATTTATTACGTTTATTTTATTATATTTATTATATTTATTATATGAAATTATGTACTAAAACTATACTAAAGAAAGAGAAAGGAGACATCAGAAGGCTTCACAAGAACAATAATGAAAGTTCATGATTGACTCCTCAGAGTCTGACACAGCTGACTGTGATTGGCCATTAGTTAAAAACAATTCACATGTTTGGATAAACGATCTTCAGACCACATTGCAGAGCAGCAAAACATGGAGAAACTGAGGCTTCTCATCTTGCCAGGAGAAAAAATCCGGTGAAAGGATTTTTCAGAAAATATCATGGTGACATTACATTTTTTTGGCCGGGATTGTTTCCAAGCCAACAGCAGTATGGGCACTAGTCCTGGGGACAGGAAGTTACAAGAGGCAGAAAGTCTGGCCAAGATGCAAGTGCTGCTATGGCTACACCTGAAAAACATCTGAAAAACACACAAGCTCTTCAGTGACAACTAGCTAGGTAACTAGGCTGGTACTTGGTACAAAGGCTGGATTACAGTTAAAAAAGATCTGGAATGTATGCTCTCTGCACTGCATTTCCTTACAGTAAGGCCTTTATTTATAAAACAATTTCAGCTAATGATACCTGGTGACTCAGATGGTGCTTCAGTATTTGAATGAAGTCGACAGCTTGTCTGTGCCTGTTTGTCAGTGGATGAGCGCAGGCTATTTGCTGTAAGAAACTGAGATTGAAAGAACAGAGGTGTTGCAGGCAGACTGCCATCTTTCTCCCATTATCTATATTCACTAAAGCTAAAAATACATGTTGTTGCTTTCAATTCTAATATTTGGTATATTCAATGCTTCATGAACCAGCCAGCCAAAGTGCCGCTTTATTGAAAGTAGCAAAAGCCCACTTCAGATAAAGTGCAGCTTAAAATGATTGCCTCTGCCTTAGCATTGGCCATCATGTCTCCCACATTTACCAAAATTCTTCACATTAGAAGATTAGAACTTAAGCAGAGGGTGACCTTTTATAGACATGTTTCTGCTTATTACTCCCACTGAGCTCATCATTCCAAGAGCTTTTCTGTTGATTGCTGTGAAAGGGATCTTCTGAGGCTCTGCTCTTCTGCCTGGACCCTTTAATGAAAGTATTTCATCTTTTTCTGAACTCCTACACACAAATAAAGAAGCAGTGGAATTCATACTTTTAAGTAACAGGCGTGGGCCAAACAGTCTTACTTTTACAGACAAAATTACTGCCTTTGTAGGGAAAGGAAAAGATTTTATATATTTAAGATTTTTTTTTTTTACAGGCTGGTTTAGAGAGTGGAAAACATTGAGAAGCATTTGATACTGGTTCTGTAAAGTGCATTGCAAAGAGCAACCTCACCTTTGTTGCTGCATGGCTGGACCAAATTGTTTGGAAAAAATCTTAGCAGGCCCTCAAGAGTGGTCTGTGTCCATTTTTAGGTGCTCCTCCCTGCTCCATTCAGCTGGACAGAGTCCCTTTCCCCATGGCCAGAGGCTGCTCGGTGGAGCTGTCCCAGCCACCCTGTGGGTGTTTGCTGCTCTCATTGCAGACCCAGTGTTTGTTGTGGATGTGAGAGGTCCCTGAGGAGGCTGATTTTGGGCTGTTGCCCCTGGGGACAGACAGCTGCTGCACTGAATGGCATTTTCTGCTTGTTTGCAGAAGTGGGAGCTGGAAATCCAGCCTGCTGTTCCCACAGACAGTGATGGATTAGATTGGTGTGAATGTATACAGAAGTCTCTTGGCAACCCAAAAACGAGCACTTCTAACTCTTCTTTTCCTGAATAGTCTTTCTCTTGGCAATATTTTATTGTCCAACTTTTAATAAAATCTTGTGAAGTAGTAGTAAAGCAGAATATGAAGGTATTACCTTCACCAGGGTATCGAATATGTAAGAAGCAAACTGCAGCCAGCACAATACTTCAGTTTGACAGTCAAGCTGTATCATAACAATACATGGATGTGGACCATTCACAGATGGTATTGTATATTAAACTACAATAAATATAAAGCTGTATATTAAACTACATTAAATCTTCATGCATCCAGTGGGAGATTTTTCCCATCTCCTCTCCTCTCTCCACAATATGCAGAGGAGTTTGGTCCAATTAATTTTTCCAGCATAAGAACTATGAAGGATCCTACTAGTGCTTTTTAAATAGATTTCACTAGGGGTTAGAGCTTCAGGATACAGTGTCCTGAAGAATCCCTCTGGCAATATCTGGAAAGAAACATCAGTGTCACGTTCTTTCTATTTTTAATGCACTTTGCCATGGAAACAGTTCCATGCTTCTCTGCTGTCTGTCCATCTCCCTAGTAATTTTCAGCTGTTGGATGACATAAATCAAATGTGACAGAGGTAGAGGTCTTAAAAGATAATTAGCTTCCTGCAGTTTTTGTGCAAGTTACTGTCTTGATAAAGATGAAATTCTACTTTATACCTTTATAAACTTAGTCTGCAAAGTATGTTGAACCTTTGCTGGGGAATTTAATGAATTTACAAAGAAAGAAATTTATCTTCCATACTCTAAATATGAGTGCTACTGGAGCTGGAGAGAGTAAAGCTGTTTCTGTAATTCCCAACACTTGCTGAACTGTGTGCTTGTGCTGAAGGCACTTGGACCTGGACAGAAAAAGCACAGAGACTTTGTTCTTGGTCAGTGCTAAAAGACACTGACAGAGCTTTGGGCTTAAGGGATTTCCTTTAATTGAAGGTACTTTAGGTACTTTTGCTGTACCTAAACTTGTGTTTGTGATCTCAGTATGGCCACGAGTTCTGCTGGTCAGTATCAGTGATATTTTTGCCCAATGTCTGGGAGAAATGACGAGGAGGACTCCATCTTATCAGAAGGCTAATTAGTTACTTTATTATACTGTATTATTCTATACTATACTAGTGCATTGCAAAGAGCAACCTCACCTTTGTTGAGGTGTATAGTATAGAATACTATATATTCTATGTTACTTTATTTTACTATATTATTCTATACTACATTACATCTAAACTGAATCTGCCAAGCACCCAACTGCACTCCCCTGCCCAGAATCTCGTGGCTGTCAGCCCACAGTCCCCATACACACCTGGATTCAATTGGTCATTGAATCAAAACACTAACAACCAGAATCCAATCACCAATTCCCTTCAGGTAAACAATCTTCCTCAATGCATTCCATTTGTGAACAACACAGGAGCAGCAATTGAGATAAGAATTGGTTTTTCTTTCTCTGAGGTTCAGAGAATGTGAATCCCAGAAATATTCTTGGGAAGTTGTGCCTTGCTTTTCTCTGTGAAGAGAAATGTGGTGACAGGTCCGTGTGCCTGGGGGTTTTGGGGCAGAGAGGCCAATTTTGTGTATTTTGTTGCTGTATTTAGGGGTGTAAGCTGGTGCACCACTGCAGTGTTGTTGGATCACAGCTGTACACCTGTGCTCATACCAGTTTTTATTCCCTAATGTACCTCATGCCCACTGCTTTGTTTTGGACCCTGTCTGAGGTAGAACAAACTGATTTTGGGGCTTTTTATAATCAAGGTCCCTGTTCACCCACCCATCCACAATTCTGACCTCAGCCACTGCCCCAAGAAAGTGGATTTCCTGCCCAATTTCTCCTCCAGACTGTGGCTACATCTAAGTGTAAACTGTGGGATGAGTTTCTGATCTTCTAATGCTAACAATTTTTATCATCATTATTTTATGAGCTTTTAATGAATTTTTAGCCTAACTGCTGTTTTGAATGCTGTTAAACCCATTTTTTAAAACACAAGGGTTGCAACAGTCTTAAATTACCTACTTTTACAAGCATCTCCTGGATTTTCATTTTCTGTGAATGCTTTGCCTGTCTTTTGTGCACACCTGAGCAGAAGAAGTCATAACAGAGGCACATAAAAAATCCTTTTCTCATATTCAACTTGTCTTACAGCACAAAAATCAAGAAATGCTCACTGATGAGAAGGAACATGCTCAAAAAGTGTTTGGGAAGCAGTTTTTATGGCAGATAAGTGGTGTGGAGCATGTTCAGTCCTAGGAAATCATTAAGGCAAAGTGTGGCAGGGCTCAATGTCTTAGAGAGCAATAGCAGCAGAATAATGTAACATTTCTGGCTGCAGCAGGCAAATCAAATATGCAGAGAATGCTGACACAGAACTGGTCATTGAGTAGTTTAGGGTGGTTAATTTAGGTTTTGTGCTTGTAAATGGAAATTGGCAAGAAATAAAAGGTAAAAACTACTTGTTTGACATGATAAGATGAGAAGGATTGTGTTTCCTACATGTTCCAGCTACTTTTTCTCCTCTGTTTCTCATTTCCAGCTAGACTTCCATCCCAGCAGTTTGATGGAGAAGAACTGGAAGGAATAAGACGCTTTTATGGGGTGGGGGGAAGTGATGATGTAAAGAAAGTACAATCAACTAACAGGTGATATTTTTGGCACTCCTTTCTCTGACAAACACTTCCCAAACTCCTGCTGCACTCTGGGCCTCAAGCAGGGAAGTATTTGATTGCAGATTTAAGGGAGGTGGGTAGCAAAGGACCCTTTGGATTTGAAGCCAAAAAGGTTTTTTTCCCCCCAGTTCAAAAGGGAAGGGTTTGGAAGGTTTTTTCCCCCTGGGGATGTGTTTGTGGGCAGTGCTGCAGAGCTGTGCTGAGCCTGTGGGAGGGGAGAGCAGCCCAGTCCAGCTTTGGGAGGTGGGTACCTCTCACAAAGATCATTTTTAGCTTTGTGCCACAGGGGCAGCATTTGGCCAGTGTGGTGGAAGTGTCTGAGAAGTTCAGAGCTTCTCTTGCTGCCTTCATGCCTGCTCTTCCATGGGGCAGGCTGTCTCAAACTGCAGTGTGCTCCTGGGTGGGCTGCTGACAAATTTTATTTGCTCTGTAAACAGCTCTCCATGGGTTTTGTGGGGAGGAAGAGAGATGGTTCTCTGCTGGTCTTCTCCAGCACTATTCAAAATGTTAAATTGCTCTGTGGTGTGAGCAGAGCTGGGTCCAATGTCAGAAGGCACAGCAGAGATGGCTCAGGATGTGAGATTAATTATCCTTTAACTCATAAGACTGGCTTTGGTAACCTTTTGATCTTTGTGCTCTCAGTTCCTCTGAAAACTTGTGTCTTAGAAGTTCCAGTGTGGGCTAGGGGAAAATGGAACAGCAGTGCAGGTAGGGACACAATGCAGCAAGGGAGCAAAGGAGGTTTTCTGTCTTGTGATTGAAGATGGAGCTTCTAGAGAAACAAGTAGAAAACCCAGTCAGCTATCTCCAAATACAAAATATTTGAAAAGATGGGGAGAAAGGCCTGAAGCTGCTGTTGCAATATGGCTGCTCAAGGTACAGTGTCCACCAGACTTATAAAGGGGCTTCAGGTCTCTGCACCTCCCCAAGATCTGCTTACAGAAATTAGCATGAAGAAATGGTCAAGATTCCTTCAGGTGAAAACAACTTTTTGTGGGCTTTTTTGTTTGATTGCTTTTCTGGTTTGGATTTAGGTGTTGTTTTTTTTTCTGAGATTTGGTTAATTGGGATTTTTGGTTGGTTTGGTTTAGGGTTTTTATTGTCTGGGGATTTTTTTTCTTTTTTTTTTAATCTTCCTGCCTTTTAAAATAAAATTGTCTGGAGCTTCAAGCAGTATTTTTTGCTGCTTCTGGTGGGATCTTTTTAGTCGCCACTAGAAGCTGTTTATGGACCTGTGTCACCTGAGCCTGGTGAGTTTTTCTCAGTCATGCTTAAGGGTGAGCATAGAACTTCACAGCTTCTCTGCTTTATGTTACAATATTTTAGGAGTAAACACAATAAGAATGCTTTTAAATTGGGTAAATGAATTCATTTTAAAGTTCCAGGGAGGACCCAGGCCTTGATCCTGCAATGTAATTCACTTCTGAAGAGCTTGTGGCAGCATTAGGACCTGTGCTTTTAAAAAACTTGTTATTGGGAAGGTGTCTTCAAAAAATCTCAACATAGATTGGATAGCTCTTTAAAATAATTGGTTGAATATTAATTTCTGTGGCTCACTACAATTATGTTAATTATGGGGAGCTCATTAGGCATTAATGTAAATATTAGAACCCTTCAGTAACATTCCCTGTAATTTAATGCTAATTCACAGATCCATTATTAAACTGTTAATTGCCAGGGATGGAATCCATTCCAGTACATCACACCTCACACAGCCAGTAGAGCCTTGCAGCTGGGGAAGAGCATGAGTTACAGTGCACAGACACTCTGAACACACAGCCATGAGCTGCTGGAAGCCTTCCCATCACAAATTAGAGGAGACTCAGAGCAAACTCTCACAGGGTTCTTGGTGTATTGGCTGACCTGGCCTGGCCAGTCCCCATTCATGACCACCATGAATGCTAGTTCTGTGGCTAAATTCCTGCATAACTTTGTGTTTCATGTCATCTGTTTGGAAACCCAGACCATTACATCTCCTCCATAATTTTAAAATCTAGCAAAAGCAGTTTCCAAATCTTGTGTTTATTTTGTATCCATGCACTTTGGATTTCCTTGGCACAGGGGTTGCTAATAGCTCTGTTCACATGCACAGCTTGCAGTTGTCTGATTCAGCCTGTAGTCATTTGATAATGCTGGTGCAAGAGGGGGTGACCCAGCTGTTTTTCATGAAATAATCACATCTGTTATTTTGTTAGTAAAGGGAGCAAAAAGGTAGAAATTTAGTCAGTTTGAAATAACTGGCTGAGGGACAATAAATTCCAGGCTTTGGAAGATGATATATTTTAATATAGAGCTTTATATTCTGAAGTGACAAAAACACAACCTGAAATAATGACACGAGATCTGGCTGGAATTTAGGTGGTTAAAATGCTGTTCTGAAGAAACCGACGTAGCTGCTGTCAAAGGGATTTAAATACAAGAATCTTGGCCACCTGGAATTGTGCTGGTCCCTTGGCAGGCCTGGAGAGCTGCACCCAAATCCCCCAGAGTGGCGACTGGGTGCCTGTCCCCATCCCTGCCCTGTGCAGCTCAGGGGGGAAGAGCTGGGCTGCTGGAGGGAGGCCACTCCCAGCCTTCCTGTGGCTCCTGCCTCTAGAATTTGCTGAATTCACCTGCCTGAGAGTGTGGATTCATATCCCTGCTGTGCTGCAGGGTGCTGGAGCCACAGGGCAGCAGCTGGCAGTTTGGGTAGGGGGCCTGCCCGTATCTCCTCAGTGAAGGGTTTAGGACACCTCAGTGGTCTAAATGTGTGAAAAGGGGAGAAAATGCCTGGAAGGTTAGGAATGTGGGCTCCAGGAATCAATTCAGGGTAATGTATGTATGTTGGAACCCTGCTTGCTGAGAATTTCAGACTTTCTGTGCTGACAGACTCTGACTCTCCAGAGAACACTGCATTGACCTGAGGCCGTGGAGAAGGATTCCAAAATGGAATGATTGAACTGAGATTGTGGCTGTGGAGTTTGAATAGTAGTGTGTAATATCACATGGTGGAAAACTTCGAGTTTAGGGTTTTAGAATATAGTAATATATATAAGGCAAGATGGAGGTTTTAGGATGGAGGCTGCTCCACCTTCTTCTCCACCTTTTTCTCCATGGATTTTGGTGGTTTTGTGTAATTGGATAGAAAAGTCCACATTGCAGTACACAAAGCATTAGTTATTGGGTTAAAAGTAAAAGTAATTTAGGTGTCATTTCTTAATTAGACAGCTTGTCCTTAAAAGGCCTTGTAGAGAGAGAGATGGGGCTTCATTTTTAATTTGTTAGAGTGAAGTGCTGCAGAACTCAGGGTTGTGAGACTGTGACATAGATAAGAACTAACAAACATGTGAGTCCAAACAAGAAATACCATCTCACACATTTGATCCCGACCCTGGCACAAAGAAAAGCAAAAGAATTGGCATATATGTTCTCTGAAATGATCTTGTTAAAATCCTTGTTGTCATCATCCCCCTGATCTCCAGATGTCAGAACTCAGTGCATCCCTCTGGGTGTCCAGAGCTGCTGGGACCCCTGCCAGGGGCTCAGAGACCCTGGCACACAGCCCAGAACACCTGGGGGTTTGATTATGACCCGTGGAGCAAATTACCAGCTTTGTATGAAGACCTGAAAGCCACAGAAGTTTAAGTAGTGTAATAATAAAATTATCACTGGCTGAAGGGGTAGATTTTGGGGTTTTTAGAATGGGGGTTTTGGGGACAAGATGGAGGGACTCAGGCATGTCCAGCCTTTCTTCTTCTCTATCTCCATCTTCTGCTGTGATGTTGGCACTTTTGGATTGGTTTAGAGTAGAAGCTCACTGTCTAACATAGGTGATAGGTATTGGAAAGTAATTGTAAACATGTTATCTGTAGTTTGTAGTATAAAGAGATAACACCGCCCCGGGGGCAGGCACAGTGCCTCTGTCTGTCCTGCTGGATGGACCTCGGCACGGCAAGAGAAAAAATTTATAGATAAGATACAATAAACAACTCTGAGACTGAGAACTGAAGCACTCCAACTCATTCTTTGAACATGCAGCCGAAGCAGAGACTTTGCACGTGTCTCAGGGCTGCAATAAACAGCAACCTTCCGAGATCAAGAGACCTAGAGTTCCTCAAGCTCCCATCCAGGAGGAGCACATGAGGTCTGGAACCTCCTTGCTCCTGTTTGTAAAGGACCTTTCCATCCTCCAGAGGCAGCTGGGCCATGGGCTCCCAGTGCGGAGAGTCAAACACTGGACATTTTCCAGTTCTGTGAGCTGAATATGGGTGATGCCATCAAATATGCTGATGCCAGCCAGCCCTTCCCTGGGGCTGGGAGCAGCCTGCACCCTCTCTGCCCAGGCTGTTCTGGGAGTGTCTGTCTCTCAGGCTTGTGGTGATTTCTGTTCTGTGGTCAGATGCCTGAAAGCTGAGGCACAGTCGAACTCCTTAGAGACTTGAACTGAAGATTTCCTGCTTTAATGGGCTCTATTGCCCTCAGCACTGACTTTTCTCTCTTCTAGAAACAATGTCACAGTAGGAGTCTTGCTGGTTTAATAAACATGGAATTTTAAGACTGTTAAAAAAATCTTATTTTTTAAAATTTTCAGTGAATCATCCATTTGAAATGACTTTATATACCATCTTTAACAGCACCATCTGGTGGCTCTCAGGTAATGTTAACATTAGCCATGGCTAGAGCTGTTTCTTACATCATTACAGTGTGAAATACTTGGTTTGTTATGAATGCCAGAGGAGGTGTGTGGATTCTATATGGGTAAATATGGCCAAAATAAGTAGATTTGACAAAAGCATGTTGCTGAAATGTGTGGGGTAAAGTAGGGCAGAACTCCAGGGCTCTGTGTGCATAAATATTTGAGTAGTAGAAGAGCAATATTTTCTCATTCCTGTAATATGTTTAAAGATGCCTACTTACCATACAAAATCTATTATTAAAGATTATTTTATATTTGCCTCTAATCTTCTTACATATATGTGGAGTCAGGAGAGATCAGCAAAGTCACTGATTGGAAGAGCAGGCTGCTGAGCAGCATGGGGAATTTATAATATATTGGGGGCTTAGGAATGTGAACTTTCATTTTGATTTATTCAGTCTCAGCAAACAGAGAGGGTGGAGATCACAGCAGTGAACGAGGAGGTAAAAAGAGGATCCATGTTTAGCCAGGGAAGCCTTGAGAGACAACCAAAGGCAGAATCTCTTTCTGCTGTGAGCCTTTGTGCACTACACAGGACTGAGGAATGGTTTCTGGAGCTGCTGGCCACAGAGATGCCATTAGATTTTCTGCACAAGAATTTCAGAGTGGGCAAAGTCTCCTTCTGGTCCTTCTGTCCCCCCTCCCCCAGCTGGAATTCAGCTCATCAGTGTTCAGTGAGCTGCTTCTCATTAGTGATTTATGAGTGCAGTAAGCGTAAGGTCACACAGATTTTGATCTTTGTTCTCACTGTAACAGCTGATGATGCTGCATGGAGCTCCTGCCTGTATTTTGGTTTCTGAGCTATCTCAAATATCCAATTCTCTCAGTGTTAGGTGATCCCTCTGGCTAGGGATGTTGTGGGCAATTAAGGCTGTGTACAACAAGCCTTGGCATCAGCAGCTTAGCTCTGACTTCAATAACCAGAAGCAGAATTTGTGCTTGGCTGTTTGTGAGGCAGGTAATGTTGACATTAGCCATGGCTAGGGCTGTTTCTTACATTATTACATTATTATTTGTAAGGCAGTTCACTCACAGCTCCCAGAATCCTTTCCAGAGCAGAGCTTCCAATGCCTTCCTTTGCTTTGTCCTCTGCTTGCTAGCATGAAATAAATGTGAGCTGGAAAATATAAACTCAAGTGTTAAAACTACTAGTTATGATTTCTGAGGAATGTAGATTATTAAAAAAAAAAAGTCTATTTGGAATTTAAATTGAGAAAGACCAAGTGAAATGATGGCAGGAGAGAGTTTGGCACAGTAGGTGGGAAGGTGCTGTCTCAAGAAGCTGTGTGCTCCGTAGCTAACTGGGGCCAACAGGCATGATTGGCCACACCACAATTATCTCCTCCATGCCTATTACCTGAGCTGTGCTCTCCTCACAATAGCAGGCGTTTTAAAGCCTTCTGTGCATATCAAAGCTTTGCAGTATCCTCCTTTTTCAGTCGCTTCCTTATTTTATGCGGCCCAGAATTGTGGTGAGCACAAGGAGCTGTGTCCTCAGTGGGTTCAGGTCCTCTGATGGTTGCAGTGGAGAGTCAAATATTCACAGTGACCGGGGAGGAGGCACCCTTGTCTGCCAGAACCTGGGGGCACAGCAAATGCAATCCCTGTTTTTCCCTCTGAAACAGTATTTTGTGTATTTTCACTGGGCATTCTGCTTCATCTCTGGAATGAAAGTGAAACAGCAAGTGATGAAAATAGTGATGAAAGCGATGGTGAGGATTTATGTGTGTAATAATCACCTGCAGATATTAAAGCTTTGCAGTACCCTTTTTCAGAGATATTCCTATGAGTCAGCGAGATCTGATGACTTGCTCAAGGTCACAGAGCAAGTTTGTGGCAGAGACAGAAATAGAAATTGCATCTTGAGAGTCAGGACAGTCTCATATTCCTAGGCTTCCTCTTACAGACATTGTTATGCTGCATGATGTGGCATTGCCTCAGGCTGTGAAGGAAGTGAGCTTAGCTCTGCATTCTGGGTTTAAAAACTTACTTTTGCATCTTCAAAATTGCCTTAGCTACGTTAACTTCAGTCAAATTAACATGACACAAAAATCTACAGAAACAGTGGCTGGAAGGTTATCTGTTTTTTTTTGTGAGCAAAGTGTTCGATGCCTACCCCCTCTACCTCCAATATAACCACCCTCCCTGATGGGTGATTGTGGGTCACCATAATTAACTAATGGGTCACCCTGCTTGTGCAGAGCTGAGCCTGCCACGCTCAGGATGTACAGTCTGCCCTGTGGAGTTTCAGGGAGCCACTGTCTGTGCTATCAACGTTTGGAGCTGCCCTATTGCAATGTGAAAACTCTTCTCACTTTTGGCCCCATCATAATGCCCTAAGGTCTACTTTTCTAACCAAAAAGGGTTCCTCTTAGTGCTGAATAATACCCAAACCTGGTTCAGAGCATCAGTTCAAAAGCAAAATAGTTTAATTAGTTCCAGGATCTGTGGAAGAGAAACTGAAGCCAAATAATCTGTTGCAGCCATGCTCCACTTGAAGAGGTATGTGGAGATGGGGAAATAGCTCATGCCAGCTTGTTAGACGGGAGGCTGGAAGTTACAGATTGCAGGGATGTGATACTGGAGGCAGAGAACAAATGTTTCCCACCTAGTGAGAAACACTTCAGAAAGGAAGAGTCATTGCTTAATAGCAGCATGATGGTTAAAAGCAAGAGAGAATCCTCTAAAAGCCAAAAGCTTTATCTAAATGAGCAAAATACACAGGATTTTTAAAAAAATGACAGCTTAAATGTAGAAATGCAACAAGGCAGACTGGAAAAAGGAGTTAGGAGAGCATTTGGAAAAGACATCAAAACTAGCAAAAAATAAATCTTCAAAAACATCAGGATGAGGGAGCCTGCCAGAAAAACCTCTAGGGCTCATAGATGCTCAGAAATGACAAATTCTCTGCATCTGTTGCTCATTGTGAAGAAATGGCAGTTTCCTGTGCTGAAGAAATGGCAGTTTCCTGTGCTGGTGCACTTCTTCAAAAAGAATTCATCAGGAAGCCTCTTTCAAATTGACGAATTGGTAGAGGAATTTATGAATCAAATAGAAGTTGCCAAGTAATTTACTAACCCAAGAATTCAAGAACAAGATAGCAAGACTAACTGTGGTGTTCCATAGAGGTACTCTGGTACTTGAGGGCTGGAAGATGGCAAATGGGATACGGCTTTCCAGAAATGCGCTAAGGGAAAGCACAGCCTGATGGGCTTGGCATGTGCACAAGAAGAAATTGCTATACAGTGGTGGATTGAGAATGGAATTACAGGCTACAGAGGCAAGAGTCAGCCTGGTTTTTGTAATGAGTAGTCAGTCTGTGCAAAATGTCAGAGCTTTTCTAATGAAATGGCAAATGCATCTGTTCCAGGACCCATGGTAGCCAGCACATGCATAAATGATTTGGGAAGAATTGAGTACTTGTTGTTCATTGCTGACCTCAAGACCTTTGAATTATTGATGATGATGAAAACATTTTGTAGGAACCCAGTGACCCTGAGTGAGTGGGCAGTGAATTACAGACTGACTGTGTAGATAGGCAGAGTGATACATCCCTTTGGATATGGGAAGTAGGGAATCAGAGTGGGGAAGAACTGGGTGTGCTCTGTGCTGTTTCTTGGGTAAGAACTTGAGTTGTGAGAGTGTGCAGCCCCTTGGGGCCCCTGAGGCTCCCCTGATGGGGGAAAGCCTCTTTTTAACTGTTCTGTGCCAGGATTGAGAGACACGCAGGACTTTTTTTCGGTCTTCAAGTTGTTGTTTATTCTTATCTTATCAGAAGTCCAGCACGCCATCTGCACCAGACTTACTGCACAAGAAAGTACAGCAAAAATGGTCCCAAGATGTACAGTTTCAAAGTCTTTTAAAGCTGTTTTATCCAATCAACTCTTAAAACATACTTTATTTTACCTTTCTGCCAATAACTCATCCCTAGTCTCTCCACGTAACCCCTGCACTGTGCTTCCCTCACCACTCACCCTGTGCCACCAACACTGCAGAAATGGAGTAGATGAAGAAGAAGGAGAAGCAGCTCAGACAACACCTAAGATCCTCCATCTTGTCTCCTATCTACCTCTGTACTAAAATCCCCAAAATGTCTCACCCTGTGACAAACTACACTATTCTCTATTATCTATTTCACACTCTTGTGGACTCCAATCCATCCCAAAGTCTTGGCAGCCCTCTCCATGGGCAAAGGTTAAAGGCAGTGCTTCCCTGGGGGTCAGGACCCCTCAGGGCAGACAGAGAAATATTCCCTGTGGCCTGGGTTCCAACATGACAGAAATGCAATTTCAGGGCTCAGGAATGATCCAACATGTACCTCAAATATTGTAGTTATTAGGACAACAAGAGAGAGCAACTTGAGGAGGCATTAACTGCTTTAGGTGCTAATCTCAATGCACAGAACTTCTGCCTCCTGAGTACTGTATGCAGTTGTGGTTCCTTTGCTGCCAATCCAGTCCCAAATACACCAAATCTGGATGAAGCAGTGAGAAGACAGCAAGGCTCTTTGAAATCTTGGAATGGGCTCTGTAAAAGAAATGAACAGTGAGGCTGAAGCCCTTCAGCATGCAAAAGAGACTCTTGAGGAAATTGGTAATAAAGGTAGAGTTAGATGTCTCTAATTCAGAACGAGACCTGGGGGACATGAAATGAAGCCATAAGGTTCAGGGTAAATGTTGCTATTTATGTGACCTGTTCCTCTGTGCCTTCCTAGCTTCTGGTTTGGCCACTGCTAGAGGCAGCACTGTGGGCTGTGTGGGCCCTTCTCCCACCTCTGTGCTTGTCTCATATTTGGCTTGAGGTACTTTGGGAAACCACTGCTGCAGGTGTTCACAGCAGAACTGGCCTCCCATCAGGATCTCTCTCTCTCCTCTCTAGAGCTAATCCAAGTCAGAAATCAGGCAGTTGGGCTGACAGCTGCTTATCCTGACTAAGCAACTTGGTTTTTTTAAGAGTCCTGCAGTAAATATGTTTTGTCATTAGCTCAGAGCTCTTGGGGTCTCTGTGGTTGAGATGTCCCCAGGTGTTAGAAAGTCTCTTTTTCCCAGCCCTGAGATCAAAGGAGGAGTCAGGATTCTTTGGCTGTGGTTTTCAAGGTTGTTTATTTTCTGTTATCTATTCCATTCTTTTCCTGACCTGCCAAGTCTGTCCAGCAGGTCGGTTCATGGTACACAGACTGCCCCAAAGGTGGTGTTAGATTTTCATACTACAAACTACATCTACTTTATTTACAAGAATTTCCCAATACCTATCACCCATGTTAGACAGTCTCTTTCTACTCTAAACCAATCTAAAAGTGCCACCATCACCCAGAAGATGGAGGCTAAGAAGAAGAAAGAAGGACAAGGCACACCCAAATCCCTCCATCTTGGCTTCTGAACCCCCATTCTAAAAATCCCAAAATTCTACTTTTCTATCTTATGACAAACTAACTATGATTCTATTTAAAGTCTCCTGGCTTGTGAACCCTCATATAAAGTTGGTAATTGTTTCCATGGGCTAAAATCACAGGTGTCTTTGGCTCCATACCAGGGTCTCTCAGCCCCCAGCCAGGGGCTCGAGCCCTCCAGGGCAGCCAGAGGGATGTCCTGGGTTGCAACAAGAGCCACTCCAAGTGTGTGGGACAGTGGGGAAGGTCTGCACAGCACCTCCACAGCGAGGCTCAAGGCAGGGATCCAGGCTGCCTCTCACTGGGGCACAGGGATAGAGTCAGGAAATTGTAGCCCCAGGCAATGAAATGGGAACAGCATGTTTAGGTTTGCAGTGACTGTGTTTCAGTTTCAGCGGTATTGTGAAAATCAAAACGTTGTGAGTAATTCTAAAAGACTACAGAAACCAAAAGATAAAAGTGAGAGTGTCCCAGATGTTTTACAATATTAAAACAACTCAGCTAAGGCTGGGTCATGGCCAGCCTCTTGATAAAGTCAGTGCTTTTGCATTCCAAGCAACAAAAGCCTAAATTACAAAGAACATACTGACCCTTTATATGCAACTGTAGAGGGGAAGAGAAATCTCAGAAAGCATTGCAATTTTTCTTTGAAGAGTCTTTTCATGTTACTTTCAGAGATGAAATGCAAGAGCATGGTATGGATAGAGACTAAAGAGGTTAAGGGAGTAGTGGAGAGTTCATGTCCACACATGGAAGTGTCTAAGAATGGTGTGTTATCTGAAGGCAGGGGTTTAGGGAATCTCACTCTCATAAAGAGTGATTTAGGGGACAATGTTTTGTGGAATTAGTAAGTTTTATTTATACTGAAAAACTTCACAAATTTTCCACTTCTGAGTGCCTGGCTCTCACAGCTAACAGTGCAGATGTAAGTTCATTTTTAGGATACATGGCTGTAGTACTGGACTTCCATCTTGGTGACATCCTTCAGTACCTTACTGGTCTTCCCTTTACTTAAAGGTTCTCAGGTAAAGTGGATGATGGGGTCTCTGGTTAGGACACAGGACTGATTTTCTTACAAAGTTACACTGAGGAATGTCATGTCATGTGCAATTTAAGATTTCCACAAGTGCAGTACCAATTAGTTGTGTGTGTTCCCATATCAGTAGGAAGCAGTTGAATTGTTCACCACCAGGAGATGGACACTTGACCATTCAGGTCAAACCCTGGCCACGCAATGCTGCACCATCCAGGCATAAACCCTTCCAGCTTTATCAAGCACCCAAATCAATTTGAAACACTTAGTGTTGGTTATCCTGGCCTCCAGGCATCCACATGCAAATGCAGCAAGGTGGCTTTCCCAGGACAGAATGTAAAACATCTCACAGCCCCAGGAGCAAAGATGCTCAGTGAAGCAGTGAGCTCACCCTGTCCCCCACATGCACAGGGGGAGGGAAGAGAGGATGGAAATGGGAGAAAGCCCCAATAGCCATTACAATATCCTGCAGATTCTTCAGAACAGGACAGTAGGCTTCCTCAAAAAGGAACAACCTTGCTGTTGATTTGTAACCTTTCCACACAAACTGAAGGCTTAAGGCCAAATGTGATGTCCAACCCCTCACACTGATTTCACATAGCTAAAGAAGGTTCTTACTCTTTACCTGGGTTGGGATTACTGAATTTAGAAGATGAGTGTGCTGCTGTGTGTCTGATCTCTAGAACTGCTGAGACACCTACTAGCTGCAGGTACTCCCTGCTAGCTGTAAGTGGAAATGAAAATAAGAAACACTAGAAATGCTAATAGACCCAGAGAGATCAGATTCAGTAACATGTGAACTGAATGCTAAGACACTGCTATAGACCATACATGGCATGAATCATCCCAATTAAATGCAGGGATTTACTTAGCCATGTGAAAAAATTATGCCCTGATACTCAAAGCTACTAGTTTGTTTTACTTTTTTCTGGCACTTAATTATTTCTGAAGGTTTTAAGAACTCCTCATGTACTTGCAGGGTTCCCAGACAAAGGAAGGAATGATGAATCTGACTCCATGTTCTCAGAAGGCAAATTTGTTATTCTATGATACTATATTATATTAAAGAATACTCTACTATACTAAACTATACAGAAAGGATGCTTACAGAAGGCTAAAAAGATAATAATGAAAACTCATGGCTCTTTCCAGAGTCCCGACACAGTTTGACCCTGATTGGTCATTAAGTCAAAACAATTCACATGAAACCAATGAAACAATCACCTGTTGGTGACCTATGTCCAAACACATTCTAAAGCAGCAAAACATAGGAGAATAAATGAGATAATATTGTTTTCCTTTTTCTCTGAGGCTTCTCAGCTTCCCAGGAGAAGAATCCTGGGCAAGGGGATTTTTCCAGAAAATATGATAGTGACAAACTCCAGCCTCATAGCTCCCATGATGAGTGTTCTAATAATGAACATTAAAAATGCTTTCTGATTGTTTTGAGTTAGGTAATAACTTGATATGATAAATAAATCAAGCAGTTCCCAATCCAAATGGAGTGTCTGGCTTTGGAAATACAGTATGCTCCCTTCTTTCCTGAGTGAAATAGGTCTGAACAGCTGGAACAAATGTTCTTGTCACTAAATTATAAATTACAGCCGTCAAGAACAAAACATTTAGTTCCAGCACTCAAGAAATAGATTTTTAAGAAGTCTTCCTATTTATCAGTTTAGCCATTGATTATGTGTGTAAGGTCATTGAATCAGAGCAGTAATGAATGGAACTGTTGATTGTTCAAGTAGCAGACTAAATGTACCCATAGTTTTACATCCAGGAGTTTGATAATCCCCGAGAACGCCTGAGAGCATTCCAGGAGCTGATTGTAAGCGCCAATGTACTCCCCCTCTGATCACCAGGAGCACGTTTGCTGAGTAGGAGGGGAAAATAAATTTACTTCCATGAGCTCCCTACTTGTCAGGTTTTCAGTCTGTCAAGAAAGCAGTTTAATTCCCAGTGGTTAGGATTGCCTTGATAGGCTGTGGAGTGGCAGGAGATCAGGGTTGGGTCAGACTGAGCTTCCTGGCATTTAACTGACTGCCTTCTTTCCCTTGGTGCAAGAGGCAGGGGTAGGAGGATGGCCAAACCTGTTCCAAAATAAATATGATCTGCCATCACAACCTGCCGTGTTCCTCAGGCTTGTCTTGAGGTGAAACCTCAAATAACATGTCAATTTGACTCACTGACCCATTTATTTATTTTTTATTTAACCCATTTTATTTATTATTTTATATATATTTCTTTATTTGATCCATTTATTTATTTTTAATACTGCTCCTGATTCCTGGATTTGAACAGTTTTAGTTTTCATGTATTCTGACAGCTTCAGTCTTCACCAGTGTGGAGGGAGGGACTGGCTTCAACCTTTTCTTCAACCTTTCTTCAACCTTTTCAGTTCTGTACCCTTGTTTTCACAAATCTCTGCTAATTACAGTTGTTTTTAGAGCAGAAGGTTGAGGAATATCTGCAGGGTGCTTGTGACTCTGCTGTGCTTGCACACTGTTCCTGTGTTCAAGATTTGTGTGAAATCATCACTTCAGCATTTTTAGACGCCATTCTTCAATGGAAATAGCTCAGATGTGTGAATAAGTGTTACAGATCCCTTTGAAGTGATGTGCAGTTGGAAAGAGCTATAATAAGAGAGAAAAATTATGTTCTTGTGCTTGCAGAAGTACCTGAAAACCATTTTTCTTAAAGATGTGTCACGGGGTTGACAGCTACTGGTTCTGATGCCTTTTACGCTGCTTCCTCCACAGCTCAAGTGTTTTTTCTGGGTGTCTCATGGAAGGTGCATTGGGAAGTTTTTTCCAGGCTGAACACTTACAGGCTTTTTTTTCCCTGTCTTTCACTCCTGATAAAACTCACAGGAACGAAGAAATCTTAAATTCCTCTGGTGCTATTCAAAAATATATGGAAAAACTAGAGGGTAGACTCAAAAGGCAGAGGGGGCACAGTCATTGCATAAGTTTCTTGAAACAGAAAGCCAAAAAAGATCTGTACAGATCTGATCCATGGTCTGAAGCTGGCTGCTGTCCCATCCACAGCCTGTTCCTTCTTCATAACTGCAGAATTTGCATTGAGAAGGCAAAAATTACCTCTACAGAAGACCTGTAAAAGCACCCCCCCAGCACAAATAAAAACCAGATTGCAGCCAGAGTAAGAGGCAGAAGCAGAGTGTTTCAGCTGAACAGGAGCTGGAGAAGTGTTGGGGTCCCAGGTGTGGGTTCCTCTGGGTCTGCACTGAAGGCACTCCAGACAGCAGTTTCATGTTGGGACTCAGGTGTTTATTATTCCTTATCAGTAAAACAGCCTCACTACTGTGAGTTCTGCAGCTTTTCATTAGAAGGCACAAAATGCCCAACAATCTCTTGGTACAAGGTCTCTAAAGGCTAACCTATCCAATTAAGAACTGACACCTGGATTATTTTCCCTTTGAACCCAAGAACTGATCCCACAGAGCCCCCAGTGCAGACTTTTCTGCCCAATTCCAAAATGCCACCCAAACCCATGGAGAAGAAGGAAGAAGCAGCATGAAGAAGAAACCCAGGACAACACCCTGTGCCTCCATCCTGCTGCCATCCACAACACACTAAAAACCCCAAACCCTCAATTTCTCACCCAGTGATGCACCTGCACTGCTCTCTATAATCTATTGCACACTTTTGTGGGTTCCAGTCTGTCTTGAAGTCTGGGAAACTTTCTCCATGGATGAGGGTCAGAGTCAGTGCTGCCCTGGGGGTCAGGGCAGCCCAGAGCAGACACAGGAATATTCCCTGTGGTGCCCTGGGGTTGCACAGAGAAGGAAAGAGGCATCAGGTGTGACCCGGTAACTCAGCAATCTATTAATTAAATTAATCCTCTTTCTCTCTGAGGAATAATAATGAGCTTTGCAGCTCTCTTTTCTTCTCCTCATTGTATTCAGTAAATACCTTTCTGTAGGCTGCTGGCAAACTCTGCATTCTGTACTGTAGCAGGGAATCCAAAAGTTGTGCTATGAAGATTCTTTTTCTGCCTCTTTTGGAAAAGCACACAAATATTCTCTGGGCAGATTATTTTCACTTGGAAATATCACTTTGAAAAAATGGTTCTGGGGTGAGCTAGGTTATTAAAATGGCAAGAAAAGGGAGAAGTATGTTGGCCAAATGGGCAAAATAAATCTGTTAGGAAATTAGGTCTGGACAGAGCATCTCTGTCCAGATGGTGTCTCAACTCAAAAATTCAGCTTGAATAACAGAATTTTTGTTTCCCTAGTATACACCATGAGTGCTTTGCTTTTGGGAACATAAAGTAAGTTTTAAAACTAGAGTGACTGTGGAATTAGTACAGCTTGCAAGTTAAAAACTAGATCTTGTTTCTGGTGGGCATCTGCTTCTCTTGCATTTGCTGTATATTGTATTACTGACCCTTTTCTGCTCAGTCTGAGCTCAGAGCTGCTGTGTAGAATGGCCATTATGGGGTCAGATGCAGCATTTACAACACTCTGGAATGATACCTAATGCCTTTATGGAATGTATTTCTTTGCAATAAAATGATCACGATTTTATTATGGGCTAAAGAATCCTGTACTCCAATTTCTTATTGTGAATTTACATTTTAAATTTTCATTTTGAGTTCACCTCACTGGGCACTGGGCTGATGTAGATGTACATTTATATATATGTATAAATAAATAAATAAATATATATATAAATGTATATATAATATATATTAAATAATATTATAAATATATATTATATTATTAATATTATTTTATAATTAATAATAATTATATTATATTAATATTATTATATTAATAGAATAGTATTATGTTACTTTACTATAATATAAATAATAATTAGTTAATTTAATTTAATAATATAATATAATACAATATAATATAAATAATTTAATAATATAATACTAATATAAATGTAATAATATAATGTAATATTATCAATAACATATTATAATATTGTTGATAATATAATATAATTTACTATATATAATTTATTGATATATTATAATATCAATAAGATAGTTTTATATTAATTTAATTATTACAATAACGATTATATTATTATATATTAACATATTAATATATGTAATTTATATATGCATATAGATATATAAATTATATACATATATACACGTGCACACATGTACGTGTGCATCTGTTTCCAGTGCAGCTGCAGTTTTATTCTGATCAAACAGTGTCTCTTGGCCAACAATAAAAGAGGAAAAGAGCACCAGAAACTGGGCAGTGCTCAATATCTCACTGTAAACCCTCTCCTCCGTGTGGTCTCTTAAAGTTCAGGGGCTGCAATACAGAAATATGGATTTTTAATGCACACAGGCCAAATGCCAGTATCTAGTTCCTTTATTATATATTACTTTATTTGCTAATTGTGGTAGAAATGGGGAAAGGTGCTTTTTAGATTTAAAATATTTTCAGGTTTTAAACTCTCTGAGGTCTGAAACTCATTTAAAAACATGTTTGTAGAAGTATGTGGATCAGTTTGAGGCTTCCTTCATGGCTATCAGAAACTACATAGTGGGTTCCAGTGAGGATGGCTGTCCCAAATAACCACATGTTAAGTACAAACCTATCAGGATTTTTAAGCCAAAATGCCATTTATTTTTCTTTCACCTCATGTATTTAGTTGACTCCTGTACCCTACTTAGAGGGGAAACTATCCTATGTCTATAAAACAGAAGACGGGTTGGTTTTTTTATGTTAGTATTGCTTTTTAATATACTAAGAATTTCACATTTTTTGTCCTCACAGTTTCTTTCAAAGTCAATTATTTTAAATTAGCTCATGAAATGTTTTGAAGAATAAATTATTTCCTTTTTGCTTTGAACTAAAGGAAGAGTAATTAAGTAGTGCTGAACTGAACAAACAACCATTACTTTTAGGTACCACAGCCTTATTTCCCTATAATTTTTTATGGGTTAGTCAAGCTGTAAATTACCCAGGAAAGCCCTCAGGTAAACCTTTTTCTAATTATCTGCCGTGGCTCCCTGCTTTTAAATGGAGAACTAACAGCTGAAGAGCTGTGCTGTAGTGAAGGAGGAAAAATTGAAAGAGATTAAAACAGTTCAATAATAATAATAGTTTATTTCACAGCTGCTCTGAACACAGTCCCAC